>NW_027468870.1:17505338-17940338 GCF_046254945.1 Alosa pseudoharengus | reverse complement strand
GAAATGTAATTGTACTGGCTACACGAAGACCCTAAAATAATATGAAACTGGCCTGCAGCTGTACGTAATACTGTTAACCAATGCAAGGAATTTTAACATCTTTTATTGAAACACTCACACATATCACTGACATGTTCCTCCAAAGCACCTTCTGTCTTGGTTCAAGTCGCAAACAAGGTCTTTTTGATAGGGTGCAGTGGCGAACTTGTTCTAAACTTAATGGCTTCGCCACCATAGCTTAATATATTTTCACTAAACTAACACGCGGCGGAACAAATATTTCTGGCAGGCGGACCGGAAGACTAGAGCAAAAGAGAGAACTTGTGTACCGAAGATGTACTTTCATTGGCTAACCGCCTAGCGTTAACCTCTCGACGCACCGCCGCGCCGCCTTCCCGAGATGCATAGCGGACGCGTTAACTACACCTTGCGCTCTCCATAGGAAACCAATGGGCTATGTGCGGCGCGGTGGGCTTTGCCGCGAATGCGTACCCAATGCGTCATGTGAAACGCCTGTGTGGGTTGCATTGTCCCTCTCGCACGATACAGGTGTTGAAAACGGCAACTCCTCTAAGCTGGCATTAGATGGGCATGTCACATATTATTGACTTTTTTGGTTAGGCCTACCAAGCGCACATTTATATTTGAATTAAGATTATGGATCATTTAAAATAAAAGCAAATTGCCCGCACTGTTACTGAAAGCGTCCGATATGTCGCTCTTAGAAAGGCCAAATCCGAATGCGTCCTGTGAAACGCATATGTGGGTTTTATTGAATAAAGCCATGAGCGTCTCTCTCGCACGATAATGTGTTGAAAACGGCCAATCAAATCCTCTATGCAGGCAATAGATGGCATGGGCATGTCACATATTATTGTGTTTTTTGGCTAAGCCTAACAAGCACACTTTCATGTTTAAATTAAGGTTACTGGATAATTTGAAACAAGACCAAATTGTCCGCGCTTTTACTGAAAGCGCCAGATATGTCGCCCTTGGATTGAAGGCCAAATCCGAAAGCGTCCTGTGAAACGTGGGTTGCATTGGAGAAAGCCATCTCTCTCTCGCACGGTAAAGGTATTGAAAACGACCAATATACTCCTCTATGCGGCCAATAGATGGCACGGGCATTTCACCTGTTATTGTGTTTTTTTTTGTTAGACCTACCAAGCACACGTCCAGGTTTAAAATAAGGTTAGGCTAATGGATAATTTAAAACAAAACCAAATTGTCCGCACTGTTGCTGAAAGCGTCGGATATGTCGCCCTTGTATTGCAATTTGGCCAAATCCGAATGCGTCCTGTGAAACGCCCGTGGGTTGCATTGGAGAAAGCCATGAGCCCAGAGCGTCTAATAACATCGCTGGTGGTTTTACGCTGAAGTTGGTTGAAAGCCATGAGCGTGCACCTACACGCGAAAGGGTGCTATATGCGTGGACAGAAAACGCCGAAGGACGTGACAAAACGGCCTTATATGACGCCCTGAGATGAGAACGGGTTGGGCAGGCAGACCAACAGTGGCTTCACTGTAAGAAAGTCTTCACTGTAAGACTGTTTCAAGATCCACCATAAAGTGGCACTTAAACAAAAATGGGCTGCAAAACCCTTTACTTTGCCTATGCCAAAAACAGCATTTTTATGCCAAACAGCACCTAGGGCTCAGAACTTCGGGAGCAAAGTTGTTTGGAGCGATGAGACCACATGTCATTTTATGATCATAACCATAAATGGTAGGTTTGGAGAAGATTAACAAGGCCTAACAAAAATGTCATATTTCTTACTGTGAATCATGGAGGCAGATCTCTGATTGTTTGTTAAGTTTTTTTTTGGTGGTGGGGGGTGGGCAAAGGCACAGTTTTTCTCAGTCACTTTGGTGCATTTCTCAGATCAGAATTGGAATTCTCAAAACTGGTGCACATCATTAAAGCAGTTTCTCTCCATCTTGAACAAACAGCAGTGCTTTAGTACATCCATGCATTTTGTACAAATGTCTTCAGTTTTCTACATTTTCAATTGCTAATGTCATGCTGGTCAAAATGCACTGGTTACATGCTGAATAATCCACATTGGCCTTATTTCACTGCTTGAGTTATTCCATGCAAAAGTGTTGTACCAGCTGTCATAAATTGTCATAGTCTGTCTAGCATATGTATATATATTGTGATCTGACAGACAGATGTACAGTGGTGCATAGCCCTGACCAATTTAATTAAAAGAGAAAAATAAATAGCAAAGATGATCTGGGCCTACTAAATTGACCATTGTGTTATTGCATGTGAGCAGGTAGGCTACATTTCCTCTGAGATCATGATTGCAAACAAGATTTATGTCAAGGACTCATTACCAATTCCCCAGGCATTCCTTTCAGGCAGTCCACTGTGAGTGGTGTTATTTTCTTTTTCACAATTTCTGAATTGCAAGACAGACACAGACACGTTTCTCTTGAAACTCACCACCAGCATAAAAACACATGTAGGCTAGATAGGCCTACACTCAAGCATGAATTGAACTCCCATACTCTAGTCTAAATAACACAGCTTTGTTCAGTGATGTAGCCAACTTATTGTAAATTCTTAGATAAAACAATTTTGTCAGCTGAGAGGATGTGCTTGAACGTTTATCTCTGTTGTCTGGCCAGTATAAAATCCGAGATGTTGGGGGTAGCAGTAACATTGTAACATGGTGGTATGGGGGTGTTTGCTGCAGATTTCTTTCTTGTATATAAAAGCAGGTGTAACCATAAAAGAAGTTGGGCCATGCCATGTCAAATCAGACCAAATCCAGGAAAATGGTTGCTGCACCGTCTCAGATTTTGCTCAAGATTTGAGACATGCAAAATATTTTTTTGTTAAATTCCAATATTTTCATACATTTTTTCACCCTATATTTTGTGTAATGTTTACACTCTCAGAAATGCCTTATCTTGGGGTTATGGGCATTAATATCTTGAAAAATATTATTCCTAGCCAAACTTTGTAGGGTGGAAGACAGACATGTTCTCGTTATGATTAGTCAGTTCAAAGGTTGTACTGCATGCCAATTAGTTTTAAATAAGGCCATGTATAAATTGCAAAATTGATATCGAGGGTCTTGTTAACTAATTTTTTTTTTGTATCCACATGGCACCAATAATTATTTTGTATGCAAATGCTTTATTAATGTTGAGCCAATATTTGAAGTCTCTGCAACAAATCCACATGAGATATTAAGGATTAAACAAGGTGTGATTGCTTTTTTTGGCAATGTTTATAGGACTAAAATGGTATGTGGGGTAGCTAGTAGGAGCACAAAATCGATTAGGGAATAGCTCAGTTTATACTCATTTCATGTACAAAGTTCCAAAGATGTACCATGTTTCATTCATAGATACACTTACTTGGTTACATTACATATACCTATGGGTTTTCATTTTTGACCCTGAGGCAAAACAATGATTTTGACTCAATTTATTTATATTGGCACTTTCTACACTAAATACCCATACACTGAGCTACTTTCACATAGATTTTCAAGTTACTATTACTACTAAGACAAAGGATTTGAACAGAAATATTGTACAGGCCTTGCATTGGTTTTGGGACCCATTCTTGATATAGATCAGGTTTAAACAAAATCCGAGATGGTTCAGCAACAACCTTATCTGATTTGACACGGAATGACCCAATTAGGCTTACAACAGGACCATAGTCAGAAATGTCCCTTAATCCTTACTGGATAGGATCTACACCAAAGAGAAACCATGAGGCCGTTGTGAGTCACTCTGTTTCCTTTTGGCTAAAGCATGTTGCCTGACATGAACTACATGTATAAACATGGTATCTGCTGTTTTCTACCATTTCTACCACCTTTAGCAGACACTGTTGTCCAAAGTGGCTTATATATGTCAACTATATGACAAGGGATTACATTGTCCCCGGAGCAGCTTTAAGTGCCTTTCTCAAGGGCACAATGGTGGAAGCCAGGAATTGAACCCACAACTTTCAGACTACTGCACTTTAGCCCAGCTCCTTGATAGACCCAGAGCCTGAGCGTAGTGGAGTGTTAAAAATCAATGTTATGAATGTAATTGAGGGTGTGGTATCTTCTTTCCTCCCTAACGTCCGGGGCAAGCAGTCGGACCGTGGCTGGAACAAAAGCTGCTGCGGAACCTTGGCTTGTGAGTGGTAATGCTTACTGGCCAATGATGTCCAGAGTTCTTCCACCTCAACACCCAGCAAAATAATATTACTCAGAGTATGATCGGCTTGGCTTATACTAATAATTGACTCACTAACCGAATGATAGGTGCGGTTTTGGGTTGATATGTGTGTATCTTCACCTCCTCTTGCATTTTACTGGATTTGTAAAACAACAAAGGGGTGCTCTAATTGTTTGGTACACAAGTTGCCCATTGCTGCTCAAACGACTGACTCCCAGCAATAATCAGCACCATTTCAGTAAACATTTTTTATCGAGTCATGACTGTACACCATGGGAATACTTGATATGTTTAATACTCTACTCCTGTTGGCGGTTTCCTTGGCTACTGTTTTCTATCTTGTGTATTAAAGGGCCATGCAGTTGGCTGTTGGTGTAGCACCTCGACCACAGTTTCCCCTTGTTATTGTCAGAGTGTTAGTCCAGCAGTCTGTATCTGCCTCTGTTTAAAAGTGGTCACATTTTTCAAAATATCAGAGTTGCAGTCACCACAGTGCTTTGATTTGGTTCCAGTCTTCATTTGTTATTGGAAGGCCCATTACAGCTTGTGTATGTTAAATAAATGCATTTATAAATATAAAAAATAATTTGAAATGAAATTGGATTTTATTCAAACTGGCATCAAAAAAAGTTAATCTTTGAACAGACTAATATTGATCTGAAAAAATATTGTCAACAATTGTGCACATTGCTTGATCCACAAAGTCCATCTTAAAAGGTTAATGTTTTTCACCACGGTTCAGCGATCGCAATGGCCCAAATCCTTTTTTAAATCTCCTTCTTAAACACAGCATCTGAGAAGAGAAATAAGATTTTATGTCACGTTTTACACTGTAAATAGACAAAAATGTTAATGTATGAAAACCTGTCTATTCAACTTACACATTTCCACCACCACAGTATGAACTATGGCCTATATATTCATTGTTAGTGCATTTCCGATAACACCTCCCATTCTCACATCCAGCGTAGACATCTGGAAAGAGTACACACAGTTTCTATTCAATGGAAGTCAAAAACAGGAGACAAAATGTATAATTGTTAATGTAACCGAGATGATTCCATCAAAAGGAAACAGACTGATAATAAAGTTAAACTGTACTTACTGCACACCAGTGCACTCATCACCATCAGTGCAAAGAACAGCGCGATCACTGGCCTCATGGTTTCTCTCATCATTTTTGAATGTCTCTTAAATCAGCAAACCAGACATTTTTACTAAAGTTGCATTGAAATAATTCAACAAGTGTATTTTTTCAGGTAACTATGACAATTAACCAATATTTGAGATGTGTGAAACACTTTTTGACTGAAATGGTAGACCAAACATACGCCCTTGTAGGCAGCCAAAACTTTTTTAGGGTGGAAGACACCAAAACTGAAATGTTTTCAGTATGACTGAATCATTAAAAGTGTGTAAGACATTCTCTTTGATTTGACCTTAAGGGTAGTATAAACTTGTTTTTGTATGCATTTGGTATCAATCATTATTTTTTTCTTTTCATACTATGCTTTCATAATGTTGTAGCAATAATTGAGTTGTCTACATATAATGGATTTTAAGAAGGGGAAGATTGTGTTTTTCGTCATTTTCATAGAATTAAAATTATATGTGGGGTAGCGAGTAGGCACTTGAAAATATGTGAAAGTAGCTCAGTGTATGGGCATTAGTACAACGTGCCAATGTTGTACCATAGATAAATAAATAAAGTCAAAATCATTTTTCAATCATTTTCTTTTTGCCTCAGGGACAAGAATGAAAATGAGGGAGAATGAAAAATTTAACCAAGTAAGTGTATTTATGTATGAATGAAACATGGTACATCATTAGCACTTTATACACAAAATGACTGTAAACGGAGCTATTCCCACATTGATTTTCATCTTCCTACATGCCATTTTTAGATTTGCAAAAGGCAATCACACCTTATTTTATCCTTAATATCTTCATGTGCATTTGTGGCAGAGACCTCAAATATTGGTTCAACATTAAAGGTGCTCTAAGCGATGTTCGGTAACGCCACTTCTGTTGACGTTCAAACAAAACAGAGCTAGCTCGGCACTCCCTCCCCCTCCTTCCCGTGCAACTGACATGTGGATGTGAAAAAAGAGTTTACAAGACCCTCAATATCACTAGTTTTGTATTATGAAAGCATTAGAATTTAACAAAAACATTTAACAGGTCTGTAGACAAACTTTGAGCAAAATATGCAGCAACCATTTCCCTGGATTTTGTCTGAATTTACATGGAATGATCCAATGTGCAAAGGGCCATACAGCCGGCTGTTGTTGCAGCAGTTAGACCACAGATGCCCCTTGTCATCGTCAATGTGTTAGTTGGTCCAGCAGTTTGTATCTGTCACTGTTTAAAGGTGGTCACATTTTCAAAAATATCAGAGTATGTCAGTCACCACAGTGCTTGAATTTGGCCCCAGTCCTCTGGGAATTAAGTCATGTAGCTTCATCCTATTTTTCAGTGTTTTGGAAAGTCCAATCACAGCTTATGTGTGTGAAATAAATACATTTCCTAATCTAAAAATATATTTGAAATGAATGCAACCATACTGACTGATGTGGAATCCATTCGTTTTTTAATGAAATTTGCATCAAACAAAGTAATTTCTAAACAGACCAATATTGATTAGAATCAATATCAATGTGTTAATAATCATGCTGCTTGATCCACAAAGTCTTCCTTTAATAGTTCACATTCTTCCATAGTCCTCACCAGCCGCCATCTCCTTTGTTAACACAGCATCTGAGAAGAGAAACATGATTTCATGCCACATGTTGCACACAGTAGCCAAAGATGTTAATAAACAAAATTCAACTTACACATTTCCACCACCACAGTATGAACTATGGTCTATATATTGATTTCTTTCGCATTTCCGGTAACAGCCCCCATTCTCACATGCAGCGTAGACATCTGTAAAGCGTACACAATATTATATTAAACTATTCAATGGCAGTCAAAAGCAGCAGACATATTCATACTCCACAGTTCATACAGGATGACTCCATCAAAAGGAAACAGACTGATAGTAAAGTTAAACTGTACTTACTGCACACCAGTGCACTCATCACCATCAGTGCAAAGAACAGCGCGATCACTGGCCTCATGGTTTCTCTTTGTGGTGTTGATGCTATTCAGTAATGGTTAAGGAAAATGTCTGACTCCGCACAGGTTGCTCCTGTATTTATCTGAGAACTCTGTGATAACATTCAGGCTGTTACCACACACAAGTTGCCTCATCTAGGATTTTACCGGATTTGTCAAACGACAGCGACAAAACAAACACAAAGTGTACAAATACAGGGTCTGTTTGAGCAGACAACTTTATTTAACATGGAAATTCCCAAGGAAAACAAAAATATCTAAAAGAGCTGTCAAACAATTTGTGAGAAACTTTAGTTGAACTGCATACATCCAATGATTTGAAAATAGCAGTCGGTAGTCTTCAAAGCCTGATAGTGATAGAAAGAAGTGACGAATTAGTGGCCCGATTGATACCAAGGCAGGCAGACCAACAGTGGCTTCACTGTAAGAAAGTCTTCACTGTAAGACTGTTTCAAGATCCACCATAAAGTGGCACTTAAACAAAAATGGGCTGCAAAACCCTTTACTTTGCCTATGCCAAAAACAGCATTTTTATGCCAAACAGCACCTAGGGCTCAGAACGTCGGGAGCAAAGTTGTTTGGAGCGATGAGACCACATGTAATTTTATGATCATAACCATAAATGGTAGGTTTGGAGAAGATTAACAAGGCCTAACAAAAATGTCATATTTCTTACTGTGAATCATGGAGGCAGATCTCTGATTGTTTGTTAAGTTTTTTTTTGGTGGTGGGGGGTGGGCAAAGGCACAGTTTTTCTCAGTCACTTTGGTGCATTTCTCAGATCAGAATTGGAATTCTCAAAACTGGTGCACATCATTAAAGCAGTTTCTCTCCATCTTGAACAAACAGCAGTGCTTTAGTACATCCATGCAGTGGATTTTGTACAAATGTTTTCAGTTTTCTACATTTTCAATTGCTAATGTCATGCTGGTCAAAATGCACTGGTTACATGCTGAATAATCCACATTGGCCTTATTTCACTGCTTGAGTTATTCCATGCAAAAGTGTTGTACCAGCTGTCATAAATTGTCATAGTCTGTCTAGCATATGTATATATATTGTGATCTGACAGACAGATGTACAGTGGTGCATAGCCCTGACCAAGGGGTATTTTACTGTATATTGGTCATTTTTAATTTCCACAATGCTGTAAAAGCCTTTGTTGTCTTTATATTGCCACAATGTCTCTCAACAGTAAACAAATTGACTCTCTTGCAATCAACCCCATTCACACACACAATAATGTGTAACGTTGTAGTTTTGAAATAGCTATGCCACATAGAAAACGGTGCTGCCTTGCACATTTTTCATCAGAAAATACTTACAGAGTAAATTGTCATATTGACAACAGTACAAAGCAGTTTGGCTATTTTGACAAACAATGGCATAAGGACTTGTCATTTTGATTGCACTGACAGTTTCATTGGTATACTTGCTTTTGAGACATAGACTAAGCATGTTGAGCAAGATACACACTTTTGCAGATAATCCATTATGTGGTGCAATTTGCACTAATTGTTTTGAGAAATGTTTTTTAAAGCCAATCCATGTTGATACAGGTCATTAAAATATATATATATATATATATATATATTTTCCAAATCCATTCAGCCCAGTTCAATGCCTTGCCAGCACCAGTTGTAAAGGTCATGTAAAATAAAGCCAAACCATGTTCATATAGGTCATTAAAAAAATAAACAGATAAAGTATTTTCCCAATCCATTCAGCCCAGTCCTATGCCCAGCTAGCTCCATTCAAACTTAGTCACGTGTACAGTTGTATAGATTATTACATTGAGAAATTTTCTATTTAATACACTTTCATACAGATATTATGCACATCCACGCATCACTACTATTCAAGTTAAGTTACTCATCATTGCCAGGCAAGAAGTCCACAATCAATTCCACGATCTGTGGAGCTTACAGACAACGTTTAATTACTATAGGTTCTGTATGCTATTTAAAGCCGACCTAACGATGAGTCCCTTCATGACGGTGTGTTGCAATGCATTCTGGGTGCTGTGCTGTGATTCGACGGCTCGTCACCTGACCCACCAAACAACGATGTAAAAATAAATCGCTACCAAGGCTCCAAATAGCAACACACTTACACCGTAGCATAATGAGGGTATCTACATGTAAACCGAAGCATTGAGAACTGTGTAAGTCTACAGGCAGTTTATTAAAAAGAAAAACAGTACCGTTCACGTCTCGTTCACATATACAGACGGGCGCCATCTTGGGAAAACACAACTCTCTGGGATGCTGGCGCGTCCTCCTATTTGGGTTGCCAAATTAGCAAAGGCCAACTGTCAACAGCTGTCAGTTGTAGTCATGAACGCCTACAAGAGGCAGGCACATTTCCAAAATTAAAACAAGAAACAAATTAAGTGGACATCGGAGGAGCTTCCTGAGATGGTGACGTCTTCGTCAAACTAAGAATATCAAGTCTGACGCAGAGCTGGCCATATTTCTCCACAACAGGTAGCCTATGCTAAACTTCATCTGCATCGCTAACTTCAGCTAAATATGTTACGTTGGTTAGAGAGGGATTTTTTGTTTTCACTGTTTCCGTAATGTGTAGCTGTCATGGCTGGAGAAACGTTAAAGCAGCTGCAGGTCAACTAACGTTAGCTAAGTCTTCATTACATCTGGCAACCCAGAAGAGGCTCGCGTCTGGTAGTCTTGAGAACGTTCACCAGTGTTTTGATTTTGGCCTACAGAACGTTCGTAAACAATCCTACAAATCGCACCTTTAAATCTCGTGTGAAACCTTGTTGCCGGAACACCTGGGAAGAGGCAACAGGATAGCAGCATGAAAGACACACAGGATACACACGGAATTCGAACGAATTTGAAGACATCGAAGAACAAACCCTTTTAGTTTGATGGACGTCCTTATCAGTCTATGGTCTAACTTATGAACGTGTCGGGTCAACGTCAACGATATGTAAGTTAGGCTAACGTAAACGTTAGCTATTTGCTGTTGTCATATGCTTTACGTGATGGCCATTCATCATACTGAATCAGAATGACCTTAGCTCTCAGTAAGTTACAGTTTATTATAGTCATGTGATTGAACAGACTACATGGTTATCTTCCTTAGACTTCGTAGATGTAGTTACTACAATTTGGAAGCGAAATTCGAAGTGTAAATATGGTTTTAATGTGTAAACAGAACAACCGCGATTTTGCTAGCTAGAAAAAAGGAAGTGAAGTGAATGGAGTCATTTTAGGTACTACTTTCACGATGTCTGTAGTTCTTTCAAAATGTATCTTATCTTGAACAGACTACGTGGTTATCTTCCTTAGACTTCGTAGATGTAGTTACTACAATTTGGAAGCGAAATTCGAAGTGTAAATATGGTTTTAATGTGTAAACAGAACAACCGCGATTTTGCAAGCTAGAAAAAAGGAAGTGAAGTGAATGGAGTCATTTTAGGTACTTTAGGTCGAAATTCGAAGTGCAAATATGGTTTAAATGTGTAAACAAGACGCCTGATTAATATATGTTAATTAATGGGCACAGTATTATTGGGTACAGTAATGGGCTATCAGTAGTATGTAAACAGTTCATGTGTTATGCGATTTACATAAACTAGTAAACAACAGAAATGTTAAAAGCTGGTATTGTGTTTCCTGAATTCTTACATTCAGGCATTCAAATGAAATGTAATTAAATAGCATATATATACTCTATCAGTGTATGATGCTTGCATGAGGGAAACATCCCAAAACAACGGCACCCATATAATTGCTGTTGTTTTGAGAAGTATTTCTCATGCAAGCATCATGCAACAATGCAAAAACAAAGAAACTAGTGTAGGCCTAATTATGACCGCCGCGCAGCGAAGCGGCGGTCATATAGGTTTAGTCAGATTTTTTTTTTTTTCTTTTTCGCATGCCCAAATTTCTGTCAATGATTCCCGGGACACTGAAAGACCGGGGTACACGAAACTTGGTGGGCATGTAACCCCACATGGATAGCATGGAACCATCGTTTTTCGTTTTGATCTGTAGCCCCCCCGCTGGACTGGACCCCCCGAAAGGAGGGTAGGGCAGACACAGTTTTCTGTGAATATCTCGAAAACCGTAGGGTTTAGGAGGACCATTTTTTTTTTGTATGTTGATCTCAAGGGGCCATGTCAACCCATTCCATAACCACTCATTTCATGTATAGCGCCACCTAGTTAAACACAAAAAAGTAAAAATGAGGTGTTGTAATTGAAGGTATCTGTGACCTAACAAAGTCAAAACTGTACAAAATTGGAAGTGTAGGATCATTATGACACCCTCTGTATGCACGCCAAGTTTCGTGGAATTCCGTTCATGGGGGGCCACACAATAAATTCATTTATGTTACTATACACCAACTGGCCTGTAGATGGCCGGAGACAGTTTTCTGTGAATATCTCGATAACCGTAGGGCCTAGGAGGTCCACCTTTTTTATGTATGTTGGTCTTAAGGGGGCATGTCAACCCATCCCATTACCACTTATTTTATGTATAGCGCCACCTAGTTAAAAATGAAAAAGCAAAAAATTAGGTGTTTTCATCACAATATCTCTGGCTGACAAGGTCAAAACTGCACGAAATTAAAAGTGTAGGATCATTATGACACCCTCCGAATGCATGCCAAGTTTTGTGTACTTTCGTTCATGGGGGGCCTTACAATAAAATAATTTATGTGTACATTTAGTGACGTACACCAACAAGGATTCCCGGGACACTGAAAGACCGGGGTACACAAAACTTGGTGGGCATGTACCCCCACATGGATAGCATGGAACCGTCATTTTTCGTTTTGATCTGTAGCCCCCCCGCTGGACTGGACCCCCCGAAAGGAGGGTAGGGCAGACACAGTTCTCTGTGAATATCTTGAGAACTGTAGGGCCTAGGATGACCATTTTTTTCTGTATGTTTGCCTCCAGGGGTCATGTTAACCCATTTCATGTGCACACATGTGCACAGATACACACACACACACACATACATTCACAGTAATCATACGTATGACACATACTCACACAGTAGACATATGTACGCTTGCATGCACAGGCACATACGCAGGCACAAACACAAGCACGCACGCACACACACACACACACACACACACTCACACACACACACACACACACATAACATAAACATAACACAAACAATCAAGAATTTCTCAGAATTATAAACAGGCAAGATGGAGGTGGGGTTGTATAAAATGAATTTTACATGTGAAATCTATGAACTAATCATGTTTTGGTACTTGTTGTCTAGCAGATACCAGTGAGAATTGAGTGTGGATAATGCAATTTAGTGAGACAGTTAGAATCATATAGGCCTTTCAGCGTGATTTCTTTTTGTGGAAAAAATGTGCTGGACTGGGCGGCGGTCATATTTTGTACCGCTCTGCGGTACATCTAGTTATATTTTACATTAGTAAAGCAGTACTCTAATGTGCATGCTTTCACAAACTTTTGTGAACAATCTTAGCACTTTAAACATTGACTGTTTTGAAGTGCATGTATAGCAATATAGTATAAAAATAATTGTGATATCATTACAATTTGATAGGGGTTGGGAGGAGGGGGTGGGTTCATGTAGGTGGGCCCTATGACCCCAAAGTATGCCTTGACTGGGCCTCAGGTCAAAGAAGTTTGAGAAATGCTGATGTAGACGACAAAGCAGCAAGGAGGCGTCGTGTGATCATTTGAACAAGTTTTATGACAAGGTCGACGAGGGTGGGAAAAATCGTACATTTCTGTGCAAACTTTGCCCGCACTTCAGTCACATTGTCTTTTAAGAAAATGCAGTCCTTTTTTCGGTTCCAGCAGCCAACAACCTCAAAACTGACCCTTCAGGCCTCTCAGGAGGCGCTGGCCTTTAACCGCAGCCAGAAGAGAGTCAGCAGAAATTTGATTGCCTTTAAAAAATCTGACTTCTTAAAAAATCTTAAACTGGGTGCATTACGTGATTTTTTCTGAGATTCTGATACGTTTTTAACCATGACCTATACACAGTTCTGGTTTGAAAATGTATCTCTTAAAATAATCACTTTATGCCGTCAGCTTAAGATGGCTTACTAGCAACTAACTAATTACCCTAGCAACAACCTAGAAACCACCCCTGTAATGTCAACCTAGTGACCACCATAGCAACCAGCATAGCAACCATGTTATTTATGCGTTTTAGCTTATTGGATGTTGCGTTAATGCAGAAAACTTTTGATCCGTGTGCCCGATTTTCATAAATGAGGTACCGTTGGAATCCTTGGATGAGGCCGAGTTCCATGCCCCTGATCAAACCCACTCTTGCAGTTCCTCGGAACCGCAATTCTAGTTGCAGTTTACCAACAGATGTCGCCAACAACTAAACTTATCTAAAGCTGTTTAATTTGGTAAAATCATATCACGTTCAGTTGTAGGGTTTTTCCAAAGTTCACCTTACCAAGAGCCGTTTCCCACTCATCATTTCATTACGTTGTGAAAGTGTCACTTGTAGTGTTACTTTTTCACTACACAATTAGATTGTTTGATCATAATTGATAACAAACGCCAAAAAAGCGTCCTGAAATGCAAAGCAAACTAGGCTAATAGGCTAACGTTACCTGACTATATCTCTGATAGCTAAAAGAAATAGCAATCCCAGTTTAAGCATAATCAGAAATAGCATTGCTGAGGCAAAACAATGATTTTGACTCAATTTATTTATATTGGCACTTTCTACACTAAATACCCACTGAGCTACTTTCACATAGATTTTCACATTACTATTACTACTAAGACAAAGGATTTGAACAGAAATATTGTACAGGCCTTGCATTGGTTTTGGGACCCATTCTTGATATAGATCAGGTTTAAACAAAATCCGAGATGGTTCAGCAACAACCTTATCTGATTTGACACGGAATGACCCAATTAGGCTTACAACAGGACCATAGTCAGAAATGTCCCTTAATCCTTACTGGATAGGATCTACACCAAAGAGAAACCATGAGGCCGTTGTGAGTCACTCTGTTTCCTTTTGGCTAAAGCATGTTGCCTGACATGAACTACATGTATAAACATGGTATCTGCTGTTTTCTACCATTACCTTTAGCAGACACTGTTGTCCAAAGTGGCTTATATATGTCAACTATATGACAAGGGATTACATTGTCCCCGGAGCAGCTTTAAGTGCCTTTCTCAAGGGCACAATGGTGGAAGCCAGGAATTGAACCCACAACTTTCAGACTACTGCACTTTAGCCCAGCTCCTTGATAGACCCAGAGCCTGAGCGTAGTGGAGTGTTAAAAATCAATGTTATGAATATAATTGAGGGTGTGGTATCTTCTTTCCTCCCTAACGTCCGGGGCAAGCAGTCGGACCGTGGCTGGAACAAAAGCTGCTGCGGAACCTTGGCTTGTGAGTGGTAATGCTTACTGGCCAATGATGTCCAGAGTTCTTCCACCTCAACACCCAGCAAAATAATATTACTCAGAGTATGATCGGCTTGGCTTATACTAATAATTGACTCACTAACCGAATGATAGGTGCGGTTTTGGGTTGATATGTGTGTATCTTCACCTCCTCTTGCATTTTACTGGATTTGTAAAACAACAAAGGGGTGCTCTAATTGTTTGGTACACAAGTTGCCCATTGCTGCTCAAACGACTGACTCCCAGCAATAATCAGCACCATTTCAGTAAACATTTTTTATCGAGTCATGACTGTACACCATGGGAATACTTGATATGTTTAATACTCTACTCCTGTTGGCGGTTTCCTTGGCTACTGTTTTCTATCTTGTGTATTAAAGGGCCATGCAGTTGGCTGTTGGTGTAGCACCTCGACCACAGTTTCCCCTTGTTATTGTCAGAGTGTTAGTCCAGCAGTCTGTATCTGCCTCTGTTTAAAAGTGGTCACATTTTTCAAAATATCAGAGTTGCAGTCACCACAGTGCTTTGATTTGGTTCCAGTCTTCATTTGTTATTGGAAGGCCCATTACAGCTTGTGTATGTTAAATAAATGCATTTATAAATATAAAAAATAATTTGAAATGAAATTGGATTTTATTTAAACTGGCATCAAAAAAAGTTAATCTTTGAACAGACTAATATTGATCTGAAAAAATATTGTCAACAATTGTGCACATTGCTTGATCCACAAAGTCCATCTTAAAAGGTTAATGTTTTTCACCACGGTTCAGCGATCGCAATGGCCCAAATCCTTTTTTAAATCTCCTTCTTAAACACAGCATCTGAGAAGAGAAATAAGATTTTATGTCACATTTTACACTGTAAATAGACAAAAATGTTAATGTATGAAAACCTGTCTATTCAACTTACACATTTCCACCACCACAGTATGAACTATGGCCTATATATTCATTGTTAGTGCATTTCCGATAACACCTCCCATTCTCACATCCAGCGTAGACATCTGGAAAGAGTACACACAGTTTCTATTCAATGGAAGTCAAAAACAGGAGACAAAATGTATAATTGTTAATGTAACCGAGATGATTCCATCAAAAGGAAACAGACTGATAATAAAGTTAAACTGTACTTACTGCACACCAGTGCACTCATCACCATCAGTGCAAAGAACAGCGCGATCACTGGCCTCATGGTTTCTCTCATCATTTTTGAATGTCTCTTAAATCAGCAAACCAGACATTTTTACTAAAGTTGCATTGAAATAATTCAACAAGTGTATTTTTTCAGGTAACTATGACAATTAACCAATATTTGAGATGTGTGAAACACTTTTTGACTGAAATGGTAGACCAAACCTACGCCCTTGTAGGCAGCCAAAACTTTTTTAGGGTGGAAGACACCAAAACTGAAATGTTTTCAGTATGACTGAATCATTAAAAGTGTGTAAGACATTCTCTTTGATTTTCTACAAGGCTATAGATTTGGGAGAAAAAAAGTGCAAAACCAGTGACCTTAAGGGTAGTATAAACTTGTTTTTGTATGCATTTGGTATCAATCATTATTTTTTTCTTTTCATACTATGCTTTCATAATGTTGTAGCAATAATTGAGTTGTCTACATATAATGGATTTTAAGAAGGGGAAGGTTGTGTTTTTCGTCATTTTCATAGAATTAAAATTATATGTGGGGTAGCGAGTAGGCACTTGAAAATATGTGAAAGTAGCTCAGTGTATGGGCATTAGTACAACGTGCCAATGTTGTACCATAGATAAATAAATAAAGTCAAAATCATTTTTCAATCATTTTCTTTTTGCCTCAGGGACAAGAATGAAAATGAGGGAGAATGAAAAATTTAACCAAGTAAGTGTATTTATGTATGAATGAAACATGGTACATCATTAGCACTTTATACACAAAATGACTGTAAACGGAGCTATTCCCACATTGATTTTCATCTTCCTACATGCCATTTTTAGATTTGCAAAAGGCAATCACACCTTATTTTATCCTTAATATCTTCATGTGCATTTGTGGCAGAGACCTCAAATATTGGTTCAACATTAAAGGTGCTCTAAGCGATGTTCGGTAACGCCACTTCTGTTGACGTTCAAACAAAACAGAGCTAGCTCGGCACTCCCTCCCCCTCCTTCCCGTGCAACTGACATGTGGATGTGAAAAAAGAGTTTACAAGACCCTCAATATCACTAGTTTTGTATTATGAAAGCATTAGAATTTAACAAAAACAAACAGGTCTGTAGACAAACTTTGAGCAAAATATGCAGCAACCATTTCCCTGGATTTTGTCTGAATTTACATGGAATGATCCAATGTGCAAAGGGCCATACAGCCGGCTGTTGTTGCAGCAGTTAGACCACAGATGCCCCTTGTCATCGTCAATGTGTTAGTTGGTCCAGCAGTTTGTATCTGTCACTGTTTAAAGGTGGTCACATTTTCAAAAATATCAGAGTATGTCAGTCACCACAGTGCTTGAATTTGGCCCCAGTCCTCTGGGAATTAAGTCATGTAGCTTCATCCTATTTTTCAGTGTTTTGGAAAGTCCAATCACAGCTTATGTGTGTGAAATAAATACATTTCCTAATCTAAAAATATATTTGAAATGAATGCAACCATACTGACTGATGTGGAATCCATTCATTTTTTAATGAAATTTGCATCAAACAAAGTAATTTCTAAACAGACCAATATTGATTAGAAACAATATCAATGTGTTAATAATCATGCTGCTTGATCCACAAAGTCTTCCTTTAATAGTTCACATTCTTCCATAGTCCTCACCAGCCGCCATCTCCTTTGTTAACACAGCATCTGAGAAGAGAAACATGATTTCATGCCACATGTTGCACACAGTAGCCAAAGATGTTAATAAACAAAATTCAACTTACACATTTCCACCACCACAGTATGAACTATGGTCTATATATTGATTTCTTTCGCATTTCCGGTAACAGCCCCCATTCTCACATGCAGCGTAGACATCTGTAAAGCGTACACAATATTATATTAAACTATTCAATGGCAGTCAAAAGCAGCAGACATATTCATACTCCACAGTTCATACAGGATGACTCCATCAAAAGGAAACAGACTGATAGTAAAGTTAAACTGTACTTACTGCACACCAGTGCACTCATCACCATCAGTGCAAAGAACAGCGCGATCACTGGCCTCATGGTTTCTCTTTGTGGTGTTGATGCTATTCAGTAATGGTTAAGGAAAATGTCTGACTCCGCACAGGTTGCTCCTGTATTTATCTGAGAACTCTGTGATAACATTCAGGCTGTTACCACACACAAGTTGCCTCATCTAGGATTTTACCGGATTTGTCAAACGACAGCGACAAAACAAACACAAAGTGTACAAATACAGGGTCTGTTTGAGCAGACAACTTTATTTAACATGGAAATTCCCAAGGAAAACAAAAATATCTAAAAGAGCTGTCAAACAATTTGTGAGAAACTTTAGTTGAACTGCATACATCCAATGATTTGAAAATAGCAGTCGGTAGTCTTCAAAGCCTGATAGTGATAGAAAGAAGTGACGAATTAGTGGCCCGATTGATACCAAGGCAGGCAGACCAACAGTGGCTTCACTGTAAGAAAGTCTTCACTGTAAGACTGTTTCAAGATCCACCATAAAGTGGCACTTAAACAAAAATGGGCTGCAAAACCCTTTACTTTGCCTATGCCAAAAACAGCATTTTTATGCCAAACAGCACCTAGGGCTCAGAACTTCGGGAGCAAAGTTGTTTGGAGCGATGAGACCACATGTCATTTTATGATCATAACCATAAATGGTAGGTTTGGAGAAGATTAACAAGGCCTAACAAAAATGTCATATTTCTTACTGTGAATCATGGAGGCAGATCTCTGATTGTTTGTTAAGTTTTTTTTTGGTGGTGGGGGGTGGGCAAAGGCACAGTTTTTCTCAGTCACTTTGGTGCATTTCTCAGATCAGAATTGGAATTCTCAAAACTGGTGCACATCATTAAAGCAGTTTCTCTCCATATTGAACAAACAGCAGTGCTTTAGTACATCCATGCAGTGGATTTTGTACAAATGTCTTCAGTTTTCTACATTTTCAATTGCTAATGTCATGCTGGTCAAAATGCACTGGTTACATGCTGAATAATCCACATTGGCCTTATTTCACTGCTTGAGTTATTCCATGCAAAAGTGTTGTACCAGCTGTCATAAATTGTCATAGTCTGTCTAGCATATATATATATTGTGATCTGACAGACAGATGTACAGTGGTGCATAGCCCTGACCAAGGGGTATTTTACGGTATATTGGTCATTTTTAATTTCCACAATGCTGTAAAAGCCTTTGTTGTCTTTATATTGCCACAATGTCTCTCAACAGTAAACAAATTGACTCTCTTGCAATCAACCCCATTCACACACACAATAATGTGTAACGTTGTAGTTTTGAAATAGCTATGCCACATAGAAAACGGTGCTGCCTTGCACATTTTTCATCAGAAAATACTTACAGAGTAAATTGTCATATTGACAACAGTACAAAGCAGTTTGGCTATTTTGACAAACAATGGCATAAGGACTTGTCATTTTGATTGCACTGACAGTTTCATTGGTATACTTGCTTTTGAGACATAGACTAAGCATGTTGAGCAAGATACACACTTTTGCAGATAATCCATTATGTGGTGCAATTTGCACTAATTGTTTTGAGAAATGTTTTTTAAAGCCAATCCATGTTGATACAGGTCATTAAAAAAAAATATATATATATATATATTTTCCAAATCCATTCAGCCCAGTTCAATGCCTTGCCAGCACCAGTTGTAAAGGTCATGTAAAATAAAGCCAAACCATGTTCATATAGGTCATTAAAAAAATAAATAGATAAAGTATTTTCCCAATCCATTCAGCCCAGTCCTATGCCCAGCTAGCTCCATTCAAACTTAGTCACGTGTACAGTTGTATAGATTATTACATTGAGAAATTTTCTATTTAATACACTTTCATACAGATATTATCCACATCCACGCATCACTACTATTCAAGTTAAGTTACTCATCATTGCCAGGCAAGAAGTCCACAATGAATTCCACGATCTGTGGAGCTTACAGACAATGTTTAATTACTATAGGTTCTGTATGCTATTTAAAGCCGACCTAACGATGAGTCCCTTCATGACGGTGTGTTGCAATGCATTCTGGGTGCTGTGCTGTGATTCGACGGCTCGTCACCTGACCCACCAAACAACGATGTAAAAATAAATCGCTACCAAGGCTCCAAATAGCAACACACTTACACCGTAGCATAATGAGGGTATCTACATGTAAACCGAAGCATTGAGAACTGTGTAAGTCTACAGGCAGTTTATTAAAAAGAAAAACAGTACCGTTCACGTCTCGTTCACATATACAGACGGGCGCCATCTTGGGAAAACACAACTCTCTGGGATGCTGGCGCGTCCTCCTATTTGGGTTGCCAAATTAGCAAAGGCCAACTGTCAACAGCTGTCAGTTGTAGTCATGAACGCCTACAAGAGGCAGGCACATTTCCAAAATTAAAACAAGAAACAAATTAAGTGGACATCGGAGGAGCTTCCTGAGATGGTGACGTCTTCGTCAAACTAAGAATATCAAGTCTGATGCAGAGCTGGCCATATTTCTCCACAACAGGTAGCCTATGCTAAACTTCATCTGCATCGCTAACTTCAGCTAAATATGTTACGTTGGTTAGAGAGGTATTTTTTGTTTTCACTGTTTCCGTAATGTGTAGCTGTCATGGCTGGAGAAACGTTAAAGCAGCTGCAGGTCAACTAACGTTAGCTAAGTCTTCATTACATCTGGCAACCCAGAAGAGGCTCGCGTCTGGTAGTCTTGAGAACGTTCACCAGTGTTTTGATTTTGGCCTACAGAACGTTCGTAAACAATCCTACAAATCGCACCTTTAAATCTCGCGTGAAACCTTGTTGCCGGAACACCTGGGAAGAGGCAACAGGATAGCAGCATGAAAGACACACAGGATACACACGGAATTCGAACGAATTTGAAGACATCGAAGAACAAACCCTTTTAGTTTGATGGACGTCCTTATCAGTCTATGGTCTAACTTATGAACGTGTCGGGTCAACGTCAACGATATGTAAGTTAGGCTAACGTAAACGTTAGCTATTTGCTGTTGTCATATGCTTTACGTGATGGCCATTCATCATACTGAATCAGAATGACCTTAGCTCTCAGTAAGTTACAGTTTATTATAGTCATGTGATTGAACAGACTACATGGTTATCTTCCTTAGACTTCGTAGATGTAGTTACTACAATTTGGAAGCGAAATTCGAAGTGTAAATATGGTTTTAATGTGTAAACAGAACAACCGCGATTTTGCTAGCTAGAAAAAAGGAAGTGAAGTGAATGGAGTCATTTTAGGTACTACTTTCACGATGTCTGTAGTTCTTTCAAAATTTATCTTATCTTGAACAGACTACGTGGTTATCTTCCTTAGACTTCGTAGATGTAGTTACTACAATTTGGAAGCGAAATTCGAAGTGTAAATATGGTTTTAATGTGTAAACAGAACAACCGCGATTTTGCAAGCTAGAAAAAAGGAAGTGAAGTGAATGGAGTCATTTTAGGTACTTTAGGTCGAAATTCGAAGTGCAAATATGGTTTAAATGTGTAAACAAGACGCCTGATTAATATATGTTAATTAATGGGCACAGTATTATTGGGTACAGTAATGGGCTATCAGTAGTATGTAAACAGTTCATGTGTTATGCGATTTACATAAACTAGTAAACAACAGAAATGTTAAAAGCTGGTATTGTGTTTCCTGAATTCTTACATTCAGGCATTCAAATGAAATGTAATTAAATAGCATATATATACTCTATCAGTGTATGATGCTTGCATGAGGGAAACATCCCAAAACAACGGCACCCATATAATTGCTGTTGTTTTGAGAAGTATTTCTCATGCAAGCATCATGCAACAATGCAAAAACAAAGAAACTAGTGTAGGCCTAATTATGACCGCCGCGCAGCGAAGCGGCGGTCATATAGGTTTAGTCAGATTTTTTTTTTTTTCTTTTTCGCATGCCCAAATTTCTGTCAATGATTCCCGGGACACTGAAAGACCGGGGTACACGAAACTTGGTGGGCGTGTAACCCCACATGGATAGCATGGAACCATCGTTTTTCGTTTTGATCTGTAGCCCCCCGCTGGACTGGACCCCACGAAAGGAGGGTAGGGCAGACACAGTTTTCTGTGAATATCTCGAAAACCGTAGGGTTTAGGAGGACCATTTTATTTTGTATGTTGATCTCAAGGGGCCATGTCAACCCATTCCATAACCACTCATTTCATGTATAGCGCCACCTAGTTAAACACAAAAAAGTAAAAATGAGGTGTTGTAATTGAAGGTATCTGTGACCTAACAAAGTCAAAACTGTACAAAATTGGAAGTGTAGGATCATTATGACACCCTCTGTATGCACGCCAAGTTTCGTGGAATTCCGTTCATGGGGGGCCACACAATAAATTCATTTATGTTACTATACACCAACTGGCCTGTAGGTGGCCGGAGACAGTTTTCTGTAAATATCTCGATAACCGTAGGGCCTAGGAGGTCCACCTTTTTTATGTATGTTGGTCTTAAGGGGGCATGTCAACCCATCCCATTACCACTTATTTTATGTATAGCGCCACCTAGTTAAAAATGAAAAAGCAAAAAATTAGGTGTTTTCATCACAATATCTCTGGCTGACAAGGTCAAAACTGCACGAAATTAAAAGTGTAGGATCATTATGACACCCTCCGAATGCATGCCAAGTTTTGTGTACTTTCGTTCATGGGGGGCCTTACAATAAAATAATTTATGTGTACATTTAGTGACGTACACCAACAAGGATTCCCGGGACACTGAAAGACCGGGGTACACAAAACTTGGTGGGCATGTACCCCCACATGGATAGCATGGAACCGTCATTTTTCGTTTTGATCTGTAGCCCCCCCGCTGGACTGGACCCCCCGAAAGGAGGGTAGGGCAGACACAGTTCTCTGTGAATATCTTGAGAACTGTAGGGCCTAGGATGACCATTTTTTTCTGTATGTTTGCCTCCAGGGGTCATGTTAACCCATTTCATGTGCACACATGTGCACAGATACACACACACACACACATACATTCACAGTAATCATACGTATGACACATACTCACACAGTAGACATATGTACGCTTGCATGCACAGGCACATACGCAGGCACAAACACAAGCACGCACGCACACACACACACACACACACACACTCACACACACACACACACACACATAACATAAACATAACACAAACAATCAAGAATTTCTCAGAATTATAAACAGGCAAGATGGAGGTGGGGTTGTATAAAATGAATTTTACATGTGAAATCTATGAACTAATCATGTTTTGGTACTTGTTGTCTAGCAGATACCAGTGAGAATTGAGTGTGGATAATGCAATTTAGTGAGACAGTTAGAATCATATAGGCCTTTCAGCGTGATTTCTTTTTGTGGAAAAAATGTGCTGGACTGGGCGGCGGTCATATTTTGTACCGCTCTGCGGTACATCTAGTTATATTTTACATTAGTAAAGCAGTACTCTAATGTGCATGCTTTCACAAACTTTTGTGAACAATCTTAGCACTTTAAACATTGACTGTTTTGAAGTGCATGTATAGCAATATAGTATAAAAATAATTGTGATATCATTACAATTTGATAGGGGTTGGGAGGAGGGGGTGGGTTCATGTAGGTGGGCCCTATGACCCCAAAGTATGCCTTGACTGGGCCTCAGGTCAAAGAAGTTTGAGAAATGCTGATGTAGACGACAAAGCAGCAAGGAGGCGTCGTGTGATCATTTAAACAAGTTTTATGACAAGGTCGACGAGGGTGGGAAAAATCGTACATTTCTGTGCAAACTTTGCCCGCACTTCAGTCACATTGTCTTTTAAGAAAATGCAGTCCTTTTTTCGGTTCCAGCAGCCAACAACCTCAAAACTGACCCTTCAGGCCTCTCAGGAGGCGCTGGCCTTTAACCGCAGCCAGAAGAGAGTCAGCAGAAATTTGATTGCCTTTAAAAAATCTGACTTCTTAAAAAATCTTAAACTGGGTGCATTACGTGATTTTTTCTGAGATTCTGATACGTTTTTAACCATGACCTATACACAGTTCTGGTTTGAAAATGTATCTCTTAAAATAATCACTTTATGCCGTCAGCTTAAGATGGCTTACTAGCAACTAACTAATTACCCTAGCAACAACCTAGAAACCACCCCTGTAATGTCAACCTAGTGACCACCATAGCAACCAGCATAGCAACCATGTTATTTATGCGTTTTAGCTTATTGGATGTTGCGTTAATGCAGATAACTTTTGATCCGTGTGCCCGATTTTCATAAATGAGGTACCGTTGGAATCCTTGGATGAGGCCGAGTTCCATGCCCCTGATCAAACCCACTCTTGCAGTTCCTCGGAACCGCAATTCTAGTTGCAGTTTACCAACAGATGTCGCCAACAACTAAACTTATCTAAAGCTGTTTAATTTGGTAAAATCATATCACGTTCAGTTGTAGGGTTTTTCCAAAGTTCACCTTACCAAGAGCCGTTTCCCACTCATCATTTCATTACGTTGTGAAAGTGTCACTTGTAGTGTTACTTTTTCACTACACAATTAGATTGTTTGATCATAATTGATAACAAACGCCAAAAAAGCGTCCTGAAATGCAAAGCAAACTAGGCTAATAGGCTAACGTTACCTGACTATATCTCTGATAGCTAAAAGAAATAGCAATCCCAGTTTAAGCATAATCAGAAATAGCATTGCTGAGGCAAAACAATGATTTTGACTCAATTTATTTATATTGGCACTTTCTACACTAAATACCCACTGAGCTACTTTCACATAGATTTTCACATTACTATTACTACTAAGACAAAGGATTTGAACAGAAATATTGTACAGGCCTTGCATTGGTTTTGGGACCCATTCTTGATATAGATCAGGTTTAAACAAAATCCGAGATGGTTCAGCAACAACCTTATCTGATTTGACACGGAATGACCCAATTAGGCTTACAACAGGACCATAGTCAGAAATGTCCCTTAATCCTTACTGGATAGGATCTACACCAAAGAGAAACCATGAGGCCGTTGTGAGTCACTCTGTTTCCTTTTGGCTAAAGCATGTTGCCTGACATGAACTACATGTATAAACATGGTATCTGCTGTTTTCTACCATTACCTTTAGCAGACACTGTTGTCCAAAGTGGCTTATATATGTCAACTATATGACAAGGGATTACATTGTCCCCGGAGCAGCTTTAAGTGCCTTTCTCAAGGGCACAATGGTGGAAGCCAGGAATTGAACCCACAACTTTCAGACTACTGCACTCTAGCCCAGCTCCTTGATAGACCCAGAGCCTGAGCGTAATGGAGTGTTAAAAATCAATGTTATGAATGTAATTGAGGGTGTGGTATCTTCTTTCCTCCCTAACGTCCGGGGCAAGCAGTCGGACCGTGGCTGGAACAAAAGCTGCTGCGGAACCTTGGCTTGTGAGTGGTAATGCTTACTGGCCAATGATGTCCAGAGTTCTTCCACCTCAACACCCAGCAAAATAATATTACTCAGAGTATGATCGGCTTGGCTTATACTAATAATTGACTCACTAACCGAATGATAGGTGCGGTTTTGGGTTGATATGTGTGTATCTTCACCTCCTCTTGCATTTTACTGGATTTGTAAAACAACAAAGGGGTGCTCTAATTGTTTGGTACACAAGTTGCCCATTGCTGCTCAAACGACTGACTCCCAGCAATAATCAGCACCATTTCAGTAAACATTTTTTATCGAGTCATGACTGTACACCATGGGAATACTTGATATGTTTAATACTCTACTCCTGTTGGCGGTTTCCTTGGCTACTGTTTTCTATCTTGTGTATTAAAGGGCCATGCAGTTGGCTGTTGGTGTAGCACCTCGACCACAGTTTCCCCTTGTTATTGTCAGAGTGTTAGTCCAGCAGTTTGTATCTGCCTCTGTTTAAAAGTGGTCACATTTTTCAAAATATCAGAGTTGCAGTCACCACAGTGCTTTGATTTGGTTCCAGTCTTCATTTGTTATTGGAAGGCCCATTACAGCTTGTGTATGTTAAATAAATGCATTTATAAATATAAAAAATAATTTGAAATGAAATTGGATTTTATTCAAACTGGCATCAAAAAAAGTTAATCTTTGAACAGACTAATATTGATCTGAAAAAATATTGTCAACAATTGTGCACATTGCTTGATCCACAAAGTCCATCTTAAAAGGTTAATGTTTTTCACCACGGTTCAGCGATCGCAATGGCCCAAATCCTTTTTTAAATCTCCTTCTTAAACACAGCATCTGAGAAGAGAAATAAGATTTTATGTCACGTTTTACACTGTAAATAGACAAAAATGTTAATGTATGAAAACCTGTCTATTCAACTTACACATTTCCACCACCACAGTATGAACTATGGCCTATATATTCATTGTTAGTGCATTTCCGATAACACCTCCCATTCTCACATCCAGCGTAGACATCTGGAAAGAGTACACACAGTTTCTATTCAATGGAAGTCAAAAACAGGAGACAAAATGTATAATTGTTAATGTAACTGAGATGATTCCATCAAAAGGAAACAGACTGATAATAAAGTTAAACTGTACTTACTGCACACCAGTGCACTCATCACCATCAGTGCAAAGAACAGCGCGATCACTGGCCTCATGGTTTCTTTCATCATTTTTGAATGTCTCTTAAATCAGCAAACCAGACATTTTTACTAAAGTTGCATTGAAATAATTCAACAAGTGTATTTTTTCAGGTAACTATGACAATTAACCAATATTTGAGATGTGTGAAACACTTTTTGACTGAAATGGTAGACCAAACCTACGCCCTTGTAGGCAGCCAAAACTTTTTTAGGGTGGAAGACACCAAAACTGAAATGTTTTCAGTATGACTGAATCATTAAAAGTGTGTAAGACATTCTCTTTGATTTTCTACAAGGCTATAGATTTGGGAGAAAAAAAGTGCAAAACCAGTGACCTTAAGGGTAGTATAAACTTGTTTTTGTATGCATTTGGTATCAATCATTATTTTTTTCTTTTCATACTATGCTTTCATAATGTTGTAGCAATAATTGAGTTGTCTACATATAATGGATTTTAAGAAGGGGAAGGTTGTGTTTTTCGTCATTTTCATAGAATTAAAATTATATGTGGGGTAGCGAGTAGGCACTTGAAAATATGTGAAAGTAGCTCAGTGTATGGGCATTAGTACAACGTGCCAATGTTGTACCATAGATAAATAAATAAAGTCAAAATCATTTTTCAATCATTTTCTTTTTGCCTCAGGGACAAGAATGAAAATGAGGGAGAATGAAAAATTTAACCAAGTAAGTGTATTTATGTATGAATGAAACATGGTACATCATTAGCACTTTATACACAAAATGACTGTAAACGGAGCTATTCCCACATTGATTTTCATCTTCCTACATGCCATTTTTAGATTTGCAAAAGGCAATCACACCTTATTTTATCCTTAATATCTTCATGTGCATTTGTGGCAGAGACCTCAAATATTGGTTCAACATTAAAGGTGCTCTAAGCGATGTTCGGTAACGCCACTTCTGTTGACGTTCAAACAAAACAGAGCTAGCTCGGCACTCCCTCCCCCTCCTTCCCGTGCAACTGACATGTGGATGTGAAAAAAGAGTTTACAAGACCCTCAATATCACTAGTTTTGTATTATGAAAGCATTAGAATTTAACAAAAACAAACAGGTCTGTAGACAAACTTTGAGCAAAATATGCAGCAACCATTTCCCTGGATTTTGTCTGAATTTACATGGAATGATCCAATGTGCAAAGGGCCATACAGCCGGCTGTTGTTGCAGCAGTTAGACCACAGATGCCCCTTGTCATCGTCAATGTGTTAGTTGGTCCAGCAGTTTGTATCTGTCACTGTTTAAAGGTGGTCACATTTTCAAAAATATCAGAGTATGTCAGTCACCACAGTGCTTGAATTTGGCCCCAGTCCTCTGGGAATTAAGTCATGTAGCTTCATCCTATTTTTCAGTGTTTTGGAAAGTCCAATCACAGCTTATGTGTGTGAAATAAATACATTTCCTAATCTAAAAATATATTTGAAATGAATGCAACCATACTGACTGATGTGGAATCCATTCATTTTTTAATGAAATTTGCATCAAACAAAGTAATTTCTAAACAGACCAATATTGATTAGAAACAATATCAATGTGTTAATAATCATGCTGCTTGATCCACAAAGTCTTCCTTTAATAGTTCACATTCTTCCATAGTCCTCACCAGCCGCCATCTCCTTTGTTAACACAGCATCTGAGAAGAGAAACATGATTTCATGCCACATGTTGCACACAGTAGCCAAAGATGTTAATAAACAAAATTCAACTTACACATTTCCACCACCACAGTATGAACTATGGTCTATATATTGATTTCTTTCGCATTTCCGGTAACAGCCCCCATTCTCACATGCAGCGTAGACATCTGTAAAGCGTACACAATATTATATTAAACTATTCAATGGCAGTCAAAAGCAGCAGACATATTCATACTCCACAGTTCATACAGGATGACTCCATCAAAAGGAAACAGACTGATAGTAAAGTTAAACTGTACTTACTGCACACCAGTGCACTCATCACCATCAGTGCAAAGAACAGCGCGATCACTGGCCTCATGGTTTCTCTTTGTGGTGTTGATGCTATTCAGTAATGGTTAAGGAAAATGTCTGACTCCGCACAGGTTGCTCCTGTATTTATCTGAGAACTCTGTGATAACATTCAGGCTGTTACCACACACAAGTTGCCTCATCTAGGATTTTACCGGATTTGTCAAACGACAGCGACAAAACAAACACAAAGTGTACAAATACAGGGTCTGTTTGAGCAGACAACTTTATTTAACATGGAAATTCCCAAGGAAAACAAAAATATCTAAAAGAGCTGTCAAACAATTTGTGAGAAACTTTAGTTGAACTGCATACATCCAATGATTTGAAAATAGCAGTCGGTAGTCTTCAAAGCCTGATAGTGATAGAAAGAAGTGACGAATTAGTGGCCCGATTGATACCAAGGCAGGCAGACCAACAGTGGCTTCACTGTAAGAAAGTCTTCACTGTAAGACTGTTTCAAGATCCACCATAAAGTGGCACTTAAACAAAAATGGGCTGCAAAACCCTTTACTTTGCCTATGCCAAAAACAGCATTTTTATGCCAAACAGCACCTAGGGCTCAGAACGTCGGGAGCAAAGTTGTTTGGAGCGATGAGACCACATGTAATTTTATGATCATAACCATAAATGGTAGGTTTGGAGAAGATTAACAAGGCCTAACAAAAATGTCATATTTCTTACTGTGAATCATGGAGGCAGATCTCTGATTGTTTGTTAAGTTTTTTTTTGGTGGTGGGGGGTGGGCAAAGGCACAGTTTTTCTCAGTCACTTTGGTGCATTTCTCAGATCAGAATTGGAATTCTCAAAACTGGTGCACATCATTAAAGCAGTTTCTCTCCATCTTGAACAAACAGCAGTGCTTTAGTACATCCATGCAGTGGATTTTGTACAAATGTTTTCAGTTTTCTACATTTTCAATTGCTAATGTCATGCTGGTCAAAATGCACTGGTTACATGCTGAATAATCCACATTGGCCTTATTTCACTGCTTGAGTTATTCCATGCAAAAGTGTTGTACCAGCTGTCATAAATTGTCATAGTCTGTCTAGCATATGTATATATATTGTGATCTGACAGACAGATGTACAGTGGTGCATAGCCCTGACCAAGGGGTATTTTACTGTATATTGGTCATTTTTAATTTCCACAATGCTGTAAAAGCCTTTGTTGTCTTTATATTGCCACAATGTCTCTCAACAGTAAACAAATTGACTCTCTTGCAATCAACCCCATTCACACACACAATAATGTGTAACGTTGTAGTTTTGAAATAGCTATGCCACATAGAAAACGGTGCTGCCTTGCACATTTTTCATCAGAAAATACTTACAGAGTAAATTGTCATATTGACAACAGTACAAAGCAGTTTGGCTATTTTGACAAACAATGGCATAAGGACTTGTCATTTTGATTGCACTGACAGTTTCATTGGTATACTTGCTTTTGAGACATAGACTAAGCATGTTGAGCAAGATACACACTTTTGCAGATAATCCATTATGTGGTGCAATTTGCACTAATTGTTTTGAGAAATGTTTTTTAAAGCCAATCCATGTTGATACAGGTCATTAAAAAAAATATATATATATATATATTTTCCAAATCCATTCAGCCCAGTTCAATGCCTTGCCAGCACCAGTTGTAAAGGTCATGTAAAATAAAGCCAAACCATGTTCATATAGGTCATTAAAAAAATAAATAGATAAAGTATTTTCCCAATCCATTCAGCCCAGTCCTATGCCCAGCTAGCTCCATTCAAACTTAGTCACGTGTACAGTTGTATAGATTATTACATTGAGAAATTTTCTATTTAATACACTTTCATACAGATATTATGCACATCCACGCATCACTACTATTCAAGTTAAGTTACTCATCATTGCCAGGCAAGAAGTCCACAATCAATTCCACGATCTGTGGAGCTTACAGACAACGTTTAATTACTATAGGTTCTGTATGCTATTTAAAGCCGACCTAACGATGAGTCCCTTCATGACGGTGTGTTGCAATGCATTCTGGGTGCTGTGCTGTGATTCGACGGCTCGTCACCTGACCCACCAAACAACGATGTAAAAATAAATCGCTACCAAGGCTCCAAATAGCAACACACTTACACCGTAGCATAATGAGGGTATCTACATGTAAACCGAAGCATTGAGAACTGTGTAAGTCTACAGGCAGTTTATTAAAAAGAAAAACAGTACCGTTCACGTCTCGTTCACATATACAGACGGGCGCCATCTTGGGAAAACACAACTCTCTGGGATGCTGGCGCGTCCTCCTATTTGGGTTGCCAAATTAGCAAAGGCCAACTGTCAACAGCTGTCAGTTGTAGTCATGAACGCCTACAAGAGGCAGGCACATTTCCAAAATTAAAACAAGAAACAAATTAAGTGGACATCGGAGGAGCTTCCTGAGATGGTGACGTCTTCGTCAAACTAAGAATATCAAGTCTGACGCAGAGCTGGCCATATTTCTCCACAACAGGTAGCCTATGCTAAACTTCATCTGCATCGCTAACTTCAGCTAAATATGTTACATTGGTTAGAGAGGTATTTTTTGTTTTCACTGTTTCCGTAATGTGTAGCTGTCATGGCTGGAGAAACGTTAAAGCAGCTGCAGGTCAACTAACGTTAGCTAAGTCTTCATTACATCTGGCAACCCAGAAGAGGCTCGCGTCAGGTAGTCTTGAGAACGTTCACCAGTGTTTTGATTTTGGCCTACAGAACGTTCGTAAACAATCCTACAAATCGCACCTTTAAATCTCGCGTGAAACCTTGTTGCCGGAACACCTGGGAAGAGGCAACAGGATAGCAGCATGAAAGACACACAGGATACACACGGAATTCGAACGAATTTGAAGACATCGAAGAACAAACCCTTTTAGTTTGATGGACGTCCTTATCAGTCTATGGTCTAACTTATGAACGTGTCGGGTCAACGTCAACGATATGTAAGTTAGGCTAACGTAAACGTTAGCTATTTGCTGTTGTCATATGCTTTACGTGATGGCCATTCATCATACTGAATCAGAATGACCTTAGCTCTCAGTAAGTTACAGTTTATTATAGTCATGTGATTGAACAGACTACATGGTTATCTTCCTTAGACTTCGTAGATGTAGTTACTACAATTTGGAAGCGAAATTCGAAGTGTAAATATGGTTTTAATGTGTAAACAGAACAACCGCGATTTTGCTAGCTAGAAAAAAGGAAGTGAAGTGAATGGAGTCATTTTAGGTACTACTTTCACGATGTCTGTAGTTCTTTCAAAATGTATCTTATCTTGAACAGACTACGTGGTTATCTTCCTTAGACTTCGTAGATGTAGTTACTACAATTTGGAAGCGAAATTCAAAGTGTAAATATGGTTTTAATGTGTAAACAGAACAACCGCGATTTTGCAAGCTAGAAAAAAGGAAGTGAAGTGAATGGAGTCATTTTAGGTACTTTAGGCCGAAATTCGAAGTGCAAATATGGTTTAAATGTGTAAACAAGACGCCTGATTAATATATGTTAATTAATGGGCACAGTATTATTGGGTACAGTAATGGGCTATCAGTAGTATGTAAACAGTTCATGTGTTATGCGATTTACATAAACTAGTAAACAACAGAAATGTTAAAAGCTGGTATTGTGTTTCCTGAATTCTTACATTCAGGCATTCAAATGAAATGTAATTAAATAGCATATATATACTCTATCAGTGTATGATGCTTGCATGAGGGAAACATTCCAAAACAACGGCACCCATATAATTGCTGTTGTTTTGAGAAGTATTTCTCATGCAAGCATCATGCAACAATGCAAAAACAAAGAAACTAGTGTAGGCCTAATTATGACCGCCGCGCAGCGAAGCGGCGGTCATATAGGTTTAGTCAGATTTTTTTTTTTTTCTTTTTCGCATGCCCAAATTTCTGTCAATGATTCCCGGGACACTGAAAGACCGGGGTACACGAAACTTGGTGGGCATGTAACCCCACATGGATAGCATGGAACCATCGTTTTTCGTTTTGATCTGTAGCCCCCCCGCTGGACTGGACCCCCGAAAGGAGGGTAGGGCAGACACAGTTTTCTGTGAATATCTCGAAAACCGTAGGGTTTAGGAGGACCATTTTTTTTTGTATGTTGATCTCAAGGGGCCATGTCAACCCATTCCATAACCACTCATTTCATGTATAGCGCCACCTAGTTAAACACAAAAAAGTAAAAATGAGGTGTTGTAATTGAAGGTATCTGTGACCTAACAAAGTCAAAACTGTACAAAATTGGAAGTGTAGGATCATTATGACACCCTCTGTATGCACGCCAAGTTTCGTGGAATTCCGTTCATGGGGGGCCACACAATAAATTCATTTATGTTACTATACACCAACTGGCCTGTAGGTGGCCGGAGACAGTTTTCTGTGAATATCTCGATAACCGTAGGGCCTAGGAGGTCCACCTTTTTTATGTATGTTGGTCTTAAGGGGGCATGTCAACCCATCCCATTACCACTTATTTTATGTATAGTGCCACCTAGTTAAAAATGAAAAAGCAAAAAATTAGGTGTTTTCATCACAATATCTCTGGCTGACAAGGTCAAAACTGCACGAAATTAAAAGTGTAGGATCATTATGACACCCTCCGAATGCATGCCAAGTTTTGTGTACTTTCGTTCATGGGGGGCCTTACAATAAAATAATTTATGTGTACATTTAGTGACGTACACCAACAAGGATTCCCGGGACACTGAAAGACCGGGGTACACAAAACTTGGTGGGCATGTACCCCCACATGGATAGCATGGAACCGTCATTTTTCGTTTTGATCTGTAGCCCCCCCGCTGGACTGGACCCCCCGAAAGGAGGGTAGGGCAGACACAGTTCTCTGTGAATATCTTGAGAACTGTAGGGCCTAGGATGACCATTTTTTTCTGTATGTTTGCCTCCAGGGGTCATGTTAACCCATTTCATGTGCACACATGTGCACAGATACACACACACACACACATACATTCACAGTAATCATACGTATGACACATACTCACACAGTAGACATATGTACGCTTGCATGCACAGGCACATACGCAGGCACAAACACAAGCACGCACGCACACACACACACACACACACACACTCACACACACACACACACACACATAACATAAACATAACACAAACAATCAAGAATTTCTCAGAATTATAAACAGGCAAGATGGAGGTGGGGTTGTATAAAATGAATTTTACATGTGAAATCTATGAACTAATCATGTTTTGGTACTTGTTGTCTAGCAGATACCAGTGAGAATTGAGTGTGGATAATGCAATTTAGTGAGACAGTTAGAATCATATAGGCCTTTCAGCGTGATTTCTTTTTGTGGAAAAAATGTGCTGGACTGGGCGGCGGTCATATTTTGTACCGCTCTGCGGTACATCTAGTTATATTTTACATTAGTAAAGCAGTACTCTAATGTGCATGCTTTCACAAACTTTTGTGAACAATCTTAGCACTTTAAACATTGACTGTTTTGAAGTGCATGTATAGCAATATAGTATAAAAATAATTGTGATATCATTACAATTTGATAGGGGTTGGGAGGAGGGGGTGGGTTCATGTAGGTGGGCCCTATGACCCCAAAGTATGCCTTGACTGGGCCTCAGGTCAAAGAAGTTTGAGAAATGCTGATGTAGACGACAAAGCAGCAAGGAGGCGTCGTGTGATCATTTAAACAAGTTTTATGACAAGGTCGACGAGGGTGGGAAAAATCGTACATTTCTGTGCAAACTTTGCCCGCACTTCAGTCACATTGTCTTTTAAGAAAATGCAGTCCTTTTTTCGGTTCCAGCAGCCAACAACCTCAAAACTGACCCTTCAGGCCTCTCAGGAGGCGCTGGCCTTTAACCGCAGCCAGAAGAGAGTCAGCAGAAATTTGATTGCCTTTAAAAAATCTGACTTCTTAAAAAATCTTAAACTGGGTGCATTACGTGATTTTTTCTGAGATTCTGATACGTTTTTAACCATGACCTATACACAGTTCTGGTTTGAAAATGTATCTCTTAAAATAATCACTTTATGCCGTCAGCTTAAGATGGCTTACTAGCAACTAACTAATTACCCTAGCAACAACCTAGAAACCACCCCTGTAATGTCAACCTAGTGACCACCATAGCAACCAGCATAGCAACCATGTTATTTATGCGTTTTAGCTTATTGGATGTTGCGTTAATGCAGATAACTTTTGATCCGTGTGCCCGGTTTTCATAAATGAGGTACCGTTGGAATCCTTGGATGAGGCCGAGTTCCATGCCCCTGATCAAACCCACTCTTGCAGTTCCTCGGAACCGCAATTCTAGTTGCAGTTTACCAACAGATGTCGCCAACAACTAAACTTATCTAAAGCTGTTTAATTTGGTAAAATCATATCACGTTCAGTTGTAGGGTTTTTCCAAAGTTCACCTTACCAAGAGCCGTTTCCCACTCATCATTTCATTACGTTGTGAAAGTGTCACTTGTAGTGTTACTTTTTCACTACACAATTAGATCGTTTGATCATAATTGATAACAAACGCCAAAAAAGCGTCCTGAAATGCAAAGCAAACTAGGCTAATAGGCTAACGTTACCTGACTATATCTCTGATAGCTAAAAGAAATAGCAATCCCAGTTTAAGCATAATCAGAAATAGCATTGCTAGCTAGCAACCTGAGGAAGGATTGCTAGTCTTATTCATCGATTGCTAACGTTAACAGAAAACAGCAGTGTTGAATTGCATTCAATAACCCATAATCCATATCCATATCCACAACGTAAAATAACTAGCTAGCCAGCATCAATCATTTGCAACGTAGGCCTAACACTTGAACATGATCATGGCTAGTAGGAGCTTACGTTACAAAGTTTATTGACTGTACCTGGCATAAGCATAGACATGCATACACGCAAGGGCTACAAAACTATTTTTTAAAATGTATTTAAAACATTGTCTTAACTGCAAGTGACACGCGAGCATAATCCCGCTGTCTCTTCTTTTTCCTTTTTTCCGCCCCCGACTCTTAGTGCCTTTTCGAGGCCATGTCTAAGGTGTCTGCCAAATTTGAGATTTGAGACATAATCGAACAGACCACTGGGAGGTGGGGGAGGGGGGCACCAGAGGGAGACTGGAGAGAGGGCCGCACCGGAGATTCACCTTTTTCTCGACTAATTTGGTCTAGGCCTATATTACTTTGTATTGCTTTTGCATATTAACATGCTTTAGACTAGGGCTGGGCGATAAAATGATAGCGATATGTATCGCAATAGACTTGTAATCGATATCAATAAAAAATACGTTCGATAGAACATTCAATAATTAAAACACACACCTCCCGCCTTACGTTGTCCATAAATAAATAGTCTAAATATATCTTGCATTGTAGCTATGTGCAACTCTACCAGAATAGGCGATAGAAGTAGGCCTACCTCAACACAGACTCTCAATGAGTCCTTGCCCCGTGCTCTCTCTCTCTCCCTCTCAACAGGAGCATCCCTCCTCATCCACATGTAATCAAAACATTCACAATCGTGCAAGACGGTGGCTAAATTGCTATTAAATCCGGTTAGCATTATTAGCACGCTGCACGAATTTGTTGAAAACTGTTGCATTCAAATTGACTGCTACTATGCTTGTTTACCATTTCTGCTGTAAGTGCATGTTGTGTGTGATGTCTGTATGCTACTGAGACCCTTGAATTTCCCCTTGAGGATCAATAAAGTATCTATCTATCTATCTATCTATCTATCTAAGTTCTAATCATTTCAATCCGATGCAAATGGAAAAGTATTTTCCAAGACTCAAACGGGCCTGTCTCAAGGAGAAAAAGTATAGATTTGAAACTTAAACACACGTGGGGAAACTGAACAGTCTAACCAGTAGACTATGATAAACTAGCAAATTAAGCTATTTTGTTTACAATATTTCCAGGCTTCAACCAGTGCTGCTTTTCATTCAGACTTATGTGCACATTTATTTGAGTGTTTTTCGTGATTGTGTTGCTATTTCTTTTCCCTGTTTGCTTTGATTGATAACTGAGGTGATTAAAATCAGAGGAAGGTTAAGTTTAAAATAAAAGTGTTTTTCCCCTTCTGGTCCTTATCTGAAATAGATTTTTTTTAAAAATCAATAATTATCGATATCGACCGATATGAAATACTTATATCGTGATACAGTTTTCAGCCATATCACCCAGCCCTACTTTAGACATATTTTATTTGTTATTTATACTAGTAGCTTATTGTGGTGATTTTTCACGACCCAGATTTTTTGGTGCCCCCCAAGGCACTTGGTGCCCTACGCGCAGTGCAGTGCGGGCCGGCACTGTGCGCGACGTTTATATTTTGGCGATGGTAAAAAAAAATTAAAAAACATAAAACATGAATTTTGGGCTCGCATTTTTCACGACACAGCTCCCCCTGCAGCTTCGGTAGCATGTGACTGCTACACTGAACCCCCACTAGCTAGTGAGCTAGCCATCAAGAAACCAAGCTAAACACATACAGGGCTCACAATAAAACGGTCGAGCAAACACATTGTTCAAGAGACTATCAAACCACATTACAAAAACGAAGTTCACCCAAGGGTAGGCTACTTTCAATTTCAACAGCAACAAAGCCAAGTCGGCCATGGCCGTCGTGGCCGCCGTGAAATTCCTACCCTGCCAGGGAACATAGACCCTTTTTCTGAAAGAACTGTACCAGAACTGGTTTTCTGAATGAACTGTACCATTCTCACTGTCATTCGCGTTGCACCGCAAGCGCAGGCAAGAGAGAAAGAGACTCATTCAAAACTATGTTAAAAAGTATGTTACTATGTAAGTTAGTGTATCAACTGTCTCTGGGTCTAGAGACTAGAAATCAAGTGAGACAGTGACAGATCATGAAAAAAGTTATTTTTCTCTTTATTTATTTTGTTGGAAAATACAATTTCAATGTCAGAATGTTAGGAAGACATGTGGCTTGTAGAAAATGGGTTCGTAACTTATATTGCTGAATGTAGGGATATTCTGCCGATGAATCCAAGCAAATGTTTTTTCTATGCATGCAGACCAGAAGCCAAAGACTGAGCTGTATTTCGCATATGTCCCTTGCTGGCCACCGTAATTTTAAAATGGCGCACGTACATGGAGAGTCGCCCCTGCGCTATGTAGATGTAAGTGAGGATTTCTAAGCCAATAGGCATGCATCGAATTGGTGGTTGTGGTAATTAAACATGAATTTGGCCACATTTATGTATGGGAAATGTTGTGTTAACAAACAATGTGTTAACAAACAACTGAAAACATTACACAGAGGACCTTTAAACTGTCCAAACGTGACAAAAAGAAAAACAAAATGTACAGCCCAGAGTAGGAATTTCACGGCGGCCAAGACGGACATGGCCGTCGTAGCCCCTTCCGTTGGCCGTGAAGCCCCTTTGAAAATCATAGTTTTACAGGCCACGGTGGCCTTGGTGCCCCCTTCTTTCAATATTCTGCTTTGCGTCCTACTAATAGCGATTTTTATTTAGCCTGTGGCCTGTCAAAATAATCTTAGCATTCACAGCGCAAATTAATTTAGTCTTTTACGCATTGGAGAAAGTGACAGCGCAAGAAAGAAAGTGCGTCCAAATTCACCCATTCTTCTCAGTTGAACTCGCGAAGTAGCCTATTCATCACACAGACATCACAAGTATCACATGAAAGAGCTTTTTCTCAGCTTTTAAACGATGTTAGCCGATAATTGCTGTGTTGAACGGTTCGCGAGAAAAGTAAATAATATAATTCAATTAAATCATACATTCTACTGAAGGTTTTGCGTCCATGATCTCCCAACCCATTCATCTCGGTGGAATTCTTCACGAACCCGTCTTTTTAACACATAACAAACCATATATCAGAATATACAGCAGACCTTACCGAACACAAAGGTGTAAAGCAGTCCCCTGTACAGTTAGCCGTTCCAGAGTAATCCAGTTTTGAATTTGCAGTAAATTTCGACATGCATGGATGTCTCCAAATTTGGGCTTTAAGTTTTACAATGTGTTTAAATTGTTCCACATGATTTCATAACGGGCCAAATACAAAATAAATGTTACAAATATCGCCTAGATATTGGTAAATCAGAGGACAGCTGACTAAGAGTTTGTGAAAGTAGCCTTAATGATCACAAAATGCTAAGCATGCATCTAGGCTATTTGAGTTTCTTAAAGCTGAGCTGTGCTTAAATTTAAATTGTTCAATACATGATTTCATAGCAGGCCAAATATAAAATAAATGTTATATATAGCCTAGATATCTGTAATTATTAGATGATCAGATGATTTACAGTTCTATGTAATATGTCATGTTTCATGTTTTTGTAATGTTTCATACAGTGATGCAGGTCTACTGCAGTGAATAGGCTAAATACAACTTTGATCATTTTTATAGCCTACTACTGTATAGTTAACTTTGGCCTTGGTGCCCTGATATGTGGCCTTTGTGCCCCCCACCAAATATGCCCAACTGAAGGCAAAGTGGCCTTGCCCCCAGAATGGTGAAATTCCAAGCCTGGTACAGCCTAATCTCTCCTCCTCTAGGCCTATTTAGACATGCGCGTCAAACGGTCTGTAGCCTATTTGCCGTGGAATTTGGCACTGATGGTGGAAAAAAATAACAGACCGGGGAACATAGGACCTTTTTTCAAAAAAAGGGTCCTATGTTCCCCAGGTCTCCCGGCGAACACAGGACCCTTTTTTTGAAAAGGGGTCCTATGTTCCCCAGTCTCATACAAAGTGGGGAACATAGGTTCCGGGAACAAAGGACCCAGGGAACATAGGTACGCTCCCTTCAAGACACCAAAGGTCGCTTAAAAAATAAAGATTCCAGACGGAGCGGTGTAGTCGCCAGCGTACCCGTGACACCAAGATGACAAATACATTTAAAAAATAACAAACACAGGACAAAAGATGCCGGACGGAGCGGCGTAGTTGCCAGCGTACCCGTGACACCAAGACATACAAGACAGACAACAAAACAAATAAACAAGGGAAAAAAAATACATTTAAAAAGGGGGGGGGAAATGATGTTAAACTAGATGTACCGCATAGCGGTACAAAATATGACCGCCGCTCAGTCCTGTACATCCGTTCCGCGAACATAAATCACACTAATCAATTTGTATCCATCTTCTACTCCATCCCCCACTCTTGAAACTTTTGTGTATGCTTGTTTGGCATGCCTGTGTGTGTGTGTGCGGGCCGCACAGCAAGTAGCCTACTGGCGCTGCGAAGGTGAATAGATTTGTAGCACTAGCCAAAAAAATTAGCCTAGAAATCTAGACGCACCCTAGTGGTGGCAAATGAATTTGCTCAGCCTGTACGTCTAGTAGCAAACCATAGGGATTTCTATTGGCTAACACCGTGGATGTTATCCAATCACAGCGCTCTATTTTGTTAGAGAGTCTTAAGGCGGGCTTAACAGGATAACGACAGTCCTGCGACGGTGTACAACAAGGAAGGTGGCTATGGCGAACGAAGAGCGGTTGTTTGAATCGGCGTTGGCGTCAACTTTGGAGGAGTTGGACTTGTGCTTTTCTTTGAAAGTTGAGGAACACAATGCACTTAAGTCATTCCTTTCGAAGAAGGATGTATTTGCCGTTTTGCCGACCGGATACGGATATGGTCGTAGCGCTGGCCTATTGCATGCCTGGGCAGTTTGAAAGACAATTCTCTGCCCGCCCCTTGGATTAAGCGAGGTGAATGGCTCGATTCCAGACTATACATTTCAATGATATAGGATGGCCCGCCAGGCTACAAAAAAATTGTAGCATTGTTATAAAACCTTTAAAATCACGTTTAGGTAGGGCCTATTAAGTAGGGCAGTTCATCACAGTTCATCCATTGCAACTGGACTGATGAAAGGTCATGTACACCTGTAGGCTACATTGTATTTGGGGAAAGCAGAAGGCATCAGTTTTACATTTATTTATTTATTAAAAAACAAAACAATCCCTGTCATTTCCATGCAGTTTTCAACAGCTATCAAGAAGAGAGGTCATGCTATGGATTTTTGTGAATGTTTCTTCTTCTACATATGCAAGATTTTAGTCATCTTTAGTTCATATGATATTCAACTTTATTGTCAATGCATAAATTAAATACCAATAGTCTAAAAACAAATGCAGTTGTACATCTAACCAGTGGTACAAATAACTGACATGTCCAAAAGGGCCTTCATGAAATGCGTCGCTAGACTGTTTGCATTTTAACGGGCCAAGTTAAGAGCTGTGTCCGTTATTGTTCGTCGGAAAAATGCTGATTTCCACATTGCAACTACTGAATCCATGGTCAGGGACCAGCAGCAATGTCCTCACGGGCCACAAGTGGGCTGCGGACCACTGGTTGAAAACACCTGGCTTACAGTATCAAGCGGACTTAAGCTGCCACCTCTTGGTGAAAAGTTGTAATACATTTCACCCAGCTGCGTGAATCACAGAAAGTGCGAATGAAGTGGCCACTAAATGGGACCCACTGTACAGTAGCTGAAGGTCTGTGGCTAAAGCAGCCATAATGAAAGTGTTATCATTGTTTGGATACTTCCCACACACACATGCTTTTTAATCGCATAGACTACAACTACCAAGCTGGAATCAAAGCACATCGATTCACCTCTCACACCCTAAACAAGCACTTCAAACAAATAAACAAGCGTCTCAGTCTCACGCATGTATAGCCATAGGCAAAACTGTATCAGACGTAACGTTGGTAAATCATCCATCGCACAGAATGATTTTTGTGGCACGTGCAACAGGTATAGCCCTGCCCCAGATACATCTCTCAAAGTGCGCTCTAAAACATCTGGTTTAAATGGAGATGTAGCCTAGATCATCACTGGTGCGTTAATAAATCTACATTGTGACGAGTTGACACAAATGATTCACTTTGACGAATTTATGCAGTCTAGTCAATTACGTCGTCTCAGCCCTAGTTACTTTACTTTGAGCCATGCTCTTCCTTAACGTTACTTCAGGGCTCTCAAGTTTTGAGGACAGGCAAGAGTGACATTCCCCGTCGACAAACCCCCCTCCGAGGGTTAAAGGGGTGGCTGGTCAGACGGGTTGCGAGAATGGGGGTGTTTCATTAATAATACTACAATTTGTTGTTGCTGTTATTAATTTGCCTTCAGATGTTCCAGTGTAACAGAGGTCAATTCGTCCGCCGCTCACGGCCCTCGAACCCGCCACCTCAACACACCGGCATGGGAGTCGAGCACTCTAACCACTGAGCTAAAAGCCCAAGCTTCCAACTCAGCGGTTAGAGCCGTTCTTAAGGTTAGGGGTGTGAGGATTTACACGCGCAACTAGCATCACCAGCTAGCATACACCAGCCCCAGGTCGATTAATAGTTGATCCAATATTAGTTGTGCAGAAATATAGCCCATCTTATACACACCAATTTAATTGAAATAGAAATTGTAAAGATTTGTATTTTTTGTAATTATTCCATATTTAGTGTAGTCATATCAGAACCTGAAGTAGCCTACAATCCAAATGCAAGCATGAAACTTCAGAGTATTACCTTTAATTTGAGGCCAAGATTATGCGTATAAGGGGTTCATATGCAGTAAGCATTTGATTGCCAGTATGCATTTTGGATAACCCAAAGTCCTATGGGGAGTTTTCATAGGGCATTTTACAAAATGCATGAGCATATCTTGGCAAATAATGGTCTAAAGTACTCATGTTGTCATTCTATATTGATCTACTTTTGCACACAGCATGACAAGACCCAATGCTAGGACTCAAGTCATATCAAGTCAAGACCTACTGTCGAGGGCTGAAATGTGGTCAGTTCAAAGATGCTTGTTATCCGGTAGAAAAAGAAAAGAATAATCTAGCCTTTGTAACTTTGTGTCAGTACATTACAGTTATTCTAATAGTTTTCCAACAGTGTCTCAGCTTTCCAAAAGAGAGCAGGCATTTGATTATTGGCTACAGTATGTAGGAGAAATGCCCTCCTAAGTCAAAATGGGGCAAAAATATAATTTATAATTGCTCAGATTTGCAAAAGAAAAGATTTGACACATGGCACTGACAATTCAATAATGGGCCTTTTCACCACCTCTGAGCATCCACTAACCTGGACCTTTTAGGAGGCTTTCCTCTCAGGGTGAATGAGAGGATGCTTAATTGCTTTTTACCTGACATTTTTGAATACAGATGCAATGATAAATGCATCCATGGCCAGGATATAATTATATAATATGAAATGATTTTAAAAGTGACCTATAACAATAGGCTATGCAATACACTTTAATTTGTTTAGTGCTAATAAAATGATTAAGCCTATTTGGAGAGAGAGATGTTTAGAATGTGACAATATGTCAGTCATCGTGTGAACGAAAGTAGGCTATGACTAGGCATAGGCTACTTGTTCTGAGCAAGTGTTGTCAATTAACAGGCTGTGAAACTGTTGGCTAAGTTACAGACAGTCATGATGAACAACTGATGCTAATTATCTGGGAAACATTCTCTAGCAGCAGTCACGTTGTCATTGTTTGTGTCAAACAAGTTGTGGATTTGTTGTTACATTAAAAGATGACTTATTCTGTGCTGAAACCATGAACTGATGCTCGAAGGTGAACGAAACTTGGATGAAGTAGGTAACAGGTTCACGTTCAATAATTCACGTTCAACAATTCCAGTATACACGTTTTTTCATTGGTTGTTGCGTTAAATCTTACCCAGATACAATAGTGCTATTTTCTGATTGGCTATTGTGTAGCCCCTCTCGTTATTTTTGATTGGCTGATAAAGTGGCAGGCTCAACTCCAGGGGAGTTTGCCAGGAAAAATAGGCTTTATTGAAATGGTAAAAAAGTTCTTGTATTTTATTTAAACGCCTTTCTCTGTTAATGGACAACAGCATACTGGCATTGCATGACAGACACCACAGATTGAAATAACGCAAACAAAGTAACCGTCTGCTATCTGACGCTACACTTAAGGTAACAAAGTTGCTGTAGCCTTGCACCGAAAACTACGGTGAACACGTGAAATATAAAACTGTTGAACACCAACATTAATTCTGACATGGGTGTCAAAACAGGCTAAAGACCCTATCGCACAGCATATTATTAGACAGAACACATTGACTCAAAACATATGCATAACATAGGCCTACACAACGCAATATTCATAGGCTAGCCTACATTAAATTGATCCACATATCACAAATATAGCCTACAACAAATGCTAACATCATAAACGCACAGTGTAGCCTTTAACCTACACTTTCAAAAAGAAGAGAAAGAACGCTCTGAGGAGGCCACTGAAACAGGCATGCAGACACAGATGAATAAGTTAATCTACCTCGCTGAAGAGAGCTTTGTTTGTGGATGGAGCTTACTCAATATCCATGCCACCTTTCACCGTGGTGCACCGAGACTCCCCGATAACACTGCATCATTTTAAGCTGAAGGTTGAGGCGGCCCGTGTTCAGCTCCTTGGAGAACTCACGGTAATATTCAGCTACTTAATATGGCATATTGTCGTAGGGCTACCATAAAGCTAGCGTCATAGGATATCTCCCTCCGGTTTGTTTTGTTAATTTGTTTAGTTTTTGTTTAGATCTCCCAGGTCTAATGTAACATTTTTTTAGTGCATAATAGAATAATAGACAGGGGGACGGAGAGTTTATCTTTTTCTGATCGTGAGTAGAGTTTAGATTCTCTGCCCGAGCCCGAACTTGACCCTCCTCGGGCCGGGCCGGGCCGGGTTCTTGATCAATTTTTTTTTTTTTTTTTTTTTTTAAATCATTAGCCTACTTGGGTGGAGAGCTAAAGCTATGCCATAGTCAGAAATATTATATATTTAACAAAGTAGGCCTACGTAACAAGGGTGTAGCCTACAAAGTTATACTGTATGTTCAGAGTTACAAAATGTCATTTGTAATGTCATCTGCGCAACACGTGTCATGCGCAGCTTCTCCACTCGCACGCATCACACCGGGCCTGCTGTGCTGTGTTGTGTAGCTTAAGTGCAACGTGAAGCTTGAAGATGTAAAGAAAAAATGAAAACAGGAGAAATAACTTCGAGCAAGTTTGGAGAAAAGTCGGAGGTATGCATTTGTCAGGTAGGCTGCTTTGTTGTGTGCATTACGTAACGATGTTCACCTATGACAGCAAAAAGACTTTAAGATGAACATGAAGCAGGCTTGCCATGGCAGAAATAATGATAGCCAGCCTTCCATGTCCTCTTTTGTCACTTCTCCAAGCATAGGCTACACCTGAGAGCGAGGCAAGCCCTCACAGAGAAATGCGTTGAGTTTTGCTGCAGGGACATAATTTTAAGTTGTAAGTGGCTTACGTTTCTTCATTCGGATTCATTTGCGATCCATTCCATTCTGAATAAACAAACAGTTTACATTCTTCATCCTCTGTTGCATTATTCATTAATATAATTCTAAACGGATTTCTGTAGCTCAAACAACTCGAAATTGTAATTGAGAACGTCAGTTATAATGGCCCACGTATTTAAAAAATGTCGGGTTTAAATCGGGCTCGGGCTCATAATTACAGTTAATGTGTCGGGCCGGGTCGGGCTCGGGCACAATGTGCACGGGCTCGGGTAGGGTCGGGCTTGATTTTTTGGGCCCGATCTAAGCTCTAATCGTGAGTGGTATGACACATAAATACGCGTGCTTTCCTGCAGGGGGTGCTGCCGCACCCCCAGCACCCCCACTTCCCACGGCTATGCTACTACATCCAGACCGTTGCGCTCCTCAGACAAACGACGTCTTGCTCTGCCACCGGTACGCTTAGGCCAATCCAAACTTTTCTCATCTGTTGTTCCTCGTTGATGGAACGCACTGCCAGTTTCTACAAGGGCAGGGACATCCCTCTCCATTTTCAAAAAACTCCTGAAGACCCAGCTACTCAGAGAACATCTCCTCTCATAGCACTACTTACAACTAGTCTTGCTGATCCTAGCACTTACCACCTGTCTTGAACTAACACTCAACTGTTTAAAAACAGCACTCACTGATGCACTTATTCTTACTATACTCTACCTTTTTTAAATTGTCCTAGAATTGTTGAGAGAATTGCTTTAAAACTTAAACTGTTACCACACACATTACCTCATGGGCAGCCATGGCCTACTGGTTAGCGCTTTGGACTTGCAACCGGATGGTTGCTGGTTCGAACCCCGACCAGTAGGAACAGCTGAAGTGCCCTTGAGCAAGGCACCTAACCCCTCACTGCTCCCCGAGCGCCGCTGTTGTAGCAGGCAGCTCACTGCGCCGGGATTAGTGTGTGCTTCACCTCACTGTGTGTTCACTGTGTGCTGAGTATGTTTAATTCACGGATTGGGATAAATGCAGAGACCAAATTTCCCTCACGGGATCAAAAGATATATATACTTATACTTATACATATATGATTTTACTGGATTTGTCAGACAACAAAAGGGTGCTCCACAAATTGTTTGGTGCACAAGTTGTCCGTTGCTTATCAAACATATAGCCTGCCTAGCGATAATCAGCACCGTTTCAGTGAAGAGTCCTGACTTTACATCGTGGTAATACTTGATATGTTTAACACACTCTACTCCTATTCTCTTGGCTACCGTTTTGTAATATGTAACACTAACAGGCCATACAGCAGGCTGTTGGTGCAGCAGTTTGACCACAGATGCCCCTTGTCATCGTCAATGTGTTAGTTGGTCCAGCAGTTTGTATCCGTCACTGTTTAAAGGTGGTCACATTTTCAAAAATATCTGAGTTTTTCAGTCACCACAGTGACTGTGGAACAGTGGAATTTTGCCCCTGTCCTCTGGGAATTAAGTCATGTAGCTTCATCCACATTTTTTTGTGTTTTGGAAAGTCCAATCCAGCTTATATGTGTGAAATAAATACATTTCTAAATCTATAAAAAATATTTGAAATGAATGCAACGATACTGGCTGTTGTGGAATCTGTTCATTTTTTAATCAAATTTGCATTAAACAAAGTCATTTCTAAACAGGCCAATATTGATAAGAAACAATATCAATGTGTTAATAATCATGCTGCTTGATCCACAAAGTCTTCCTTTAATAGTTCACATTCTTCCATAGTCCTCACCAGCCGCCATCTCCTTTGTTAACACAGCATCTGAGAAGAGAAACATGATTTCATGCCACATGTTGCACACAGTAAAATAGCCAAAGATGTTAATAAACAAAATTCAACTTACACATTTCCACCACCACAGTATGATCTAGGGTCTATTTTTTGATTTTTTTTGCATTTCTTGACACACTCCCCATCCTCACATGCAGCATAGACATCTGGAAAGAGAAAGAATACACAACACAGCAGAAAAATGTGTTATGTGTATGTGAGCCCAGGTGATTCCATCAAAAGGAAACAGACTGATAATAAAGTTAAACTGTACTTACTGCACACCAGTGCACTCATCACCATCAGTGCAAAGAACAGCGCGATCACTGGCCTCATGGTTTCTCTTTGTGGTGTTGATGCTATTCAGTAATGGTTAAGGAAAATGTCTGACTCCGCACAGGTTGCTCCTGTATTTATCTGAAACATTCAGGCTGTTACCACACACACACGTTACCTCATCTAGGATTTCACAATCCACAATAAGGAAGCACTCAAACAAATGGGCTGCAAAAGTCTGTACTTTACCTATGTCAAACAACAGCATGCTTACTGTACATTCAGAGCCGGACAGTAACGGAGTACATTTACTTGAGTACAGTACTTGAGTACAATTTTGAGGGATCTGTACTTTCCTCGAGTATCATTTTTGGGGAGTACTCATGACTTTACTCAAGTACATTTGAGAGGCAAATATTGTACTCATTACTCCACTACATTTCTATTCATAACCGTGAGTACCCGTTACTACTTCTAAAAAAAAAAAAAGGAAAAAAGAAAAATCTCGGAAACCCTCAATTTGTTGTTTCCCTATCAAATGTTATTGGATTGTGCAGGCGCCACTGATTGGGACAGCCTATCAGCAATCACCTTCAGCTTTCCGCCAAAGTCAACTCCATGGTCAGATTGAGATAAGAGATGAAACAATGGATGAAGACGCAGCAGGTCCATCCCGGGAATGTGCCAACCTGTGGTCCCAGACTATTTCAATTTTCTGAACAAGTTAATGATAGTTTTCGCTTCAAGTGTTTCAATTACAAAATAGTATTTTGTATTTGAAATACGTATTTAAAATACATGTATTAGAAATACTGCCCATCCCTGGCAACATGGTAAAAAGATGAAAATGACTTGATTTCACTTTCAATTCCTTTTACATTCTCCAAGGTATTAACATTAACATTTTTTATAACTCCATGTTGGACATTTCTGTACATAAATGTAAGCACTGTGGCAGTAGTAATGCAATATTTAGAAAATGTAGGCTACTCTTGTACTCTTGATACTCAAGTACTTTTAAAAACAAGTACTTCAGTACTTTTACTTAAGTAGACATCTGACTTCTGTACTTTTACTTGTGCTTGAGTAAAATTTAGCAAAGGGTATCTGTACTTTTACTCAAGTAATGAAGCTGTGTTAGCTATGTTACACATTATTGTGTGTGGAGGGGTCGATTGCAAGAGAATAGATACAGTATGTTTGGAATGGATACAGTACAGCATTGTGCAAATGAAAAATGACAAATATATAGTAAAACACCCCTTAGCTGTGCACCACTGTTTATCTTTCTACACATCCAAATGTTCCTGTCTGTCAGGTTACATATATGTAGACAGACTATGACAACTAGTTAAGACAGCTAGCTCAACACTTTTGCATGTATGGCTCAAGCAATGAAATGAGGCCAATTTGTTTTATGGGCTATTCAGTTTGGAACCAGTACATTTTGACCAACATGTCATAAGCAATTGAAAATGTATGGAGAAAGCAATTGTTCAATATGGGGAAACTGCTTTAATGATGTGCCCAAGTGATACGATAATTTGGAGTTTGAACAAGCAGTTTTGAGAATTTAAATTGAGAAATGTGCCAAAGCAACTGAGAAAAACTGTAATATGGCTTGATCCACTCAAAATCTTCTTTTGGTGTTGTTCACTGTTCACCACCCAGCCAGTTGTCCTCAGCCACAGTCAACTGAGCATTGAGCATGAGGTCAAGTGGTCCCTGGGGCTTCTATTCTTCATCAGCATTGGCAAAAAGTTATTCAGTTAGGCTATTGGCTCAGACATATTATTACTGGTTAGTTATTATTGATTAAATTGCATTAAAAACAGCCGTTATTGTCAGTTATAGTTATATCATTATTGGCCGTTATTGCATTATTGGCTGCTACATTTGGAAACAGTATAACATTGTGAAAAACAGCAATCTGCAGCAATCACATTCATGCTGTTACCACACACATTTTGCCTCATCTGATTTTACAGGATTTGTCAAACAACAATAACAAAGCGAACATTAATTAATTTTAACAATTAATTAATTGCCTTTATGATAAACTGCATTCATCCATACAGATATACAGAATATTGTAACATCTGTCAGCAATTAGCTTCACCTGAAAGCATGTTAACACTATAGCAAACATCAGTAGTTTGGGAAATGAGACTGTGCAGGAGGGCACATAAGAAAATAGACCAAAGGGTTAGTTTAAATCTTTTTTAAAAACATTTTTGGAATATTTTAATCGTTCACATAGGCATACAGAGAACAAACTGAAGGGTTTAAAATGAAAACTTATAGCGAGGTTTATACTAGTCCCCTGATGGAAATAAATGCAAGATAGAAACAAGATAGAAAATATGTTCAAAATGTATTTATTAATATACAGTATTTACAGTATAGCTAAAAAAATATATTATGTTGTTTAAGCATAACAATGAGAACTCAGTCTGCAGTAATTTCAGGAAGTAAACGCTATTGTATCAGGTAAACACTATTAACACTATCAGGAAGTAAACACAAATGCAATCATTTTATGCTTTTTGTAATTTGGAACAAAGTGACTTACAAAAACATTTGAAAAAAAAAAAGAATGTAAACAATTATGAGAAATTAAGCATTATGCATAAAGATCATGCATGACAACAAGCAGGATAAATCTAGTAGAATCAAGTGATCTCCTGAACACCTCCTATTCCTCAATGCATTGAACAATCTGCCATTCTCTTGTTCGGTCCCATTGAAGGGTCCAGCAGCACACTCTAAACCATGTTTAGCTGTATAGTACAAGAAAGCAGTAAATTTAGTGATGTCCACTTCAAAATTGAGATTAAGAAGCTTCCCCAAATAGCCTATTGGTCAGGAATACAAACTGATCTGACGCTAATAGTCTGTGTTGTGAATATATAACACATTCATGTTTGGTCTTAAATATACTTGTGATGTGGGCAACAGTCTGATCATAGTTTCATTATAATATAATATCTGTGCATAGTTGTAGACTAAGAAATACACTGTAGTCTGTATGTGAACCAATATGTTTTCACACCAAATGACCAATGAACTGCAGGCCAGTTGGGAGGGTCTTGCATATTCAGATAATCTTTGGGATAAAGCAGGGTTGCCTTTTGAGATAAGGGCTCTTATTCTTCTGCTATGGCTGTTGGGGGAAGGTCACGCTGACCTCTCGGCTTCTCTTCTCTTGACTCTTCTTTACTCTTGTCTTTCCTTTGTCTCTCCTTAGGCCTTTTCACACAGAGATCACGCTAAATTTGCGGGAAGAGGAGACGTCTTTTTGCCGCAACTTTGGGGAGCAAGGAGGCAGGATCAGCCAGAGACTTTCTAATGTGGAGACACAGCACTCAAAAAATACTCCATAGAAATGCATGTGGCTAGTTTGTCACGCCAATATGGCCGTTGTCTACACATATCCCACCCCTTCCTTTGCAAAACGTCGACATGTGAATACATTGAGGCAATCATGTGGTGTGATGTGAATACATTGAGCCAATCATATGGTGTGTTGTGAAGACATTGTGCCAATCATGTGTTATGATCTCGCCGCTGGAGCAAGATCGGTGTCGTGAAGCCTTGCGCACGCGCATTTCTGCCAAAATGGATGCCCGACGAGTGCCCAAAAAGCGTTGTCAAATGGCTGCCGAGTGGAGGGACTTGCCTAAAAGGACTTTGGATCAGCTAGCAAATTAAAATGTGACGTGCAACAGGGGTCGTGTAGAGTGATAGTCGTAGGCCTTATTATGCGTGGACCTTCAGATGCAGCAGGTGTGTGATTTCCAAAACCATGGCCGGAGAACCGACTGCACTTTTGTTAGCTTGCATTTTCTTTGCTGTTGCTTAGAATGTTAGATTATTGCGATAGATAGGCCCATCTGAGACCACTGGTGACCCCCTCCCTGGACCCCCTACAGTTTGCCTACTGTCCCAAGGTGGGAGTGGAGGATGCCATCATCTACCTGCTCCAGAGAGTCCACTCTCACCTGGATAGAGCAGACGGCACTGTGAGAATCATGTTTTTTGATTTCTCCAGTGCATTTAACACCATCCAGCCTAGGCTGCTGGGGGAGAAACTGCAGAAGATGCAGCTGGCCACCACCATCACTTCCTGGATTATGGACTACCTCTCAGATAGGCCACAGTTTGTTCGGCTGGGGGGCTGTGTGTCTGAAGGTGGTCAGTAGTACAGGAGCACCTCAGGGGACTTTGCTATCCCCTTTCCTTTTCACACTCTACACCTCTGACTTAGAGGGTAGAAACAGAGTATAGGTGGATGATGGATCGCTTTGTGGAGTGGTGTGGTAGCAACCACCTGCTCTTGAATGTGGCCAAGACCAAAGAGATGGTGGTGGACTTTAGCAGGAACAGGACTAAACCAAACACCCTCACTGTCCTGGGGGAAGAGGTGGAGGTGGTGGAGAACTATAAATATCTGGGGGTTCACATAGACAATAAACTGGACTTGAAGCATAACACTGAGGCTGTCTACAAGAAGGGTCAAAGCAGGCTCTATTTCTTGAGGAAGCTTAAGTCTTTTAATGTGTGCACTAAGATATTACAAATGTTTTATCAGTCTGTGGTAGCAAGTGCAATTTTCTTGGCTGTCATCTTTGCTGTATCAAGGCCAGTGACTCTAACAGACTGAACAAGCTGATTAGGAAAGCAGGCTCTGTGCTGGGGACTACTCTAGAGCCTCTAGAGTTGGTGGTGGAAAGGAGGATGTTGCAGAAATTGTTACACATCATGGACAATGCATTACATCATCTACACAGTACACTGGCAAAACAACAGTGTTTTTAGTTGGCGGTTTCGCCAACTCAGTTGCAGTAAGGACAGATAACCTAAGAAAACCTTCTTACCCACAGCAATAGCACTTTACAACGACTCTCCTTTGAGTAGAGAGAGACAACTTATCTTTTAATCTTTTATATCTAATATGGAGGCAATTGTCTTGATTTATGTCTTATTAGGCAGTTACACTTTGGTACTTGGATGTGTATGGTACCTTGACAGCTACCATATGCTATGTCTTGTGGGTGAAAGTAATTTCTTGTTGTAATGTAATGTATGTGGACTATATGTGTGCCTGTGTGTGTGCTTGCTGTATGTTCTTAAGGCTGCTGAAACAACTGAATTTCCCTGTGGGATAATTAAAGTATATCTATCTATCTATCTATCTAGATGTCTTTAGACAATAAAAAGTAATTTGGAAGGGGAATTGAAGAGAAGAGTTTTCCCCTGCGTTGGCCGTGATTCCCCTTTGAAAATCAGAGATTCTCAGGCTACTGTGGCCTTGGTCAGTTAAATTTGCAGCAATGTATATGCATGTCTCCAACTTTGGGGTTCAAATGTGTTTAAATTGTTCAATAGGCCTACATGATTTTATAACAGACCAAATACAAAATAAATGTTAAAAATATCGCCTAGATATCTGTACGCATTACAATCAGAGGATATACATATAGGGCAGACAGACGCTCATGAGTTCATGCTTTGTTTTATCGCTGGATTTTAGGATAGCCTATTATGGCAACCGATTGTGTTCAGAGCTACAGTCAACTCTAGCAGGCATTAAATGACTGGAGACTTTGTGAATTTAAAGATTGACATAATGTGCTGTCTCTGCTATTGCTGCTTTTGATATAGCATGGAAATGCCCGCCCAGATTCCCCTTTCCGCCTTGACCCATTCACACTGGTGCCGGAACGAAAAAACTCGGCAAAATGTCTAGGGGGCTTGGTAGTAAATTTGGCGAGACACTTTGTCCCGCCGTTCTGCCTCGGTCTATGTGAAAGGGACAGTCGTTCCGCGATTCTGGTACATAAAATCGCGGCGATTTTGGCAGTGTGAAAAGGCCTTTTGACTGGCTAAGCTCTGTACTGCTTGTTCACTTCTTCTAGAGGAGGCCTTGTTCTCTCTGGCTTCCTTCTCTCTTTCTCTTGCTCTCTTTTCTCTGGGGTTTGTTTCTTTGTTTAATTAATTGTTTAATCTGGTGTATCTGACATTCTAACTTGTTAAGTTTAAGTTTATTGTTTGGTTAAGCTTACTTTGTTCCTTTGTTACTTTGTTACAGTATGTTTACCTAACTTAGTTTTACTTACATTCAACTTAAGTGATATTGGTTACATTTACCTTAAAGCTTAGTTTAATAAATTGTTAATTTACCCACCAATTACATATCTCTTTTCGTAGCCTATGCCATACCAATACTCTGCTATTTGGTAATTATTCGAGAGTTGTTAATTTTATGGAGTCAGATTAATTGTGGTTTAATATTACTATTGCTTCACCAGTCTGCCCTATTGTTCATACACACGTTCAAACCTGAGCAGCCAACGTAATTCTCATCGTCCGTGAGGAGCGCATTGTGCCGTCTCTCTCCTTTCAATATTATTCAATGTATGAATATTAGGTTAATTTTGACAGCTTGTTAGAAATTCAAAACGAGAATGACACCAACAGATATGGCCGATGACCATACTTGGGCACTTACAGATCACTATATGTGATGAATTCACTTTATTAAAAAATCAACATAGCAATACTGTACTGTTTCACTTTATAAGTATCCAACAGCTTAACACTAATTGCAAACATCAAAGTAGTTGGGGAAATGAGATTGAAACAGTAGACACAGTAGAACAGACTAAAGGTAAATTAACCTGTAAGTAAGTCAGTGTGCTCTTGGTATTTTAATATTTTAATTGCAATATGTTTATTTAGGCCTTAAGACTGTACCCCCTTGATGGAAATAGGCACCACATAGACGTCCCTATTTATTGTGCTATTCTTATGCTTCTTTGCATAAGAATGCATCCTGGACTGCACTGCAAGTCAAGTCAAATCATGTTTATTTATATAGCACATTTCATATACAGGGGTAATTCAAGAGCGATGTTCATATTGAAAGAGTAAATGGTCACATCAAATGGTCGCACACACTTGTGAAGGGGATTTAAACGTACCCAGGACATTTTACATATGCCGACAGGAGTGTAGTGGTAAAGGAGGTGGATAAACTGTGATATACTTGCGTTTAGCCTCCACTAAACCCCTGCTGACAGGAGACTGATTTACATGCGCCAGTCTGGCACAGTCTTGTATCACTGTGAGTTACTGGTAGTAGCCCTATCTGGCCAAGGGTTTATTTGGACACACAAAGACAGATAAACAAACAGTCAGAGAGCGAGACTAACAAACAGACAAGGAATATTTAACCAGAGGTGGAAAAAGTACTAAAATATTGTACTCAAGTAAAAGTACCAATACTTTGATGAAATATTACTGAAGTACAAGTTCAATTACCCATATTAAAATGTACTCAAGTAAAAGTAAAAAGTAGTTCATTTAACTATGTTCCCCAGGTCTCCCGGCGAACACAGGACCCTTTTTTTGAAAAGGGGTCCTATGTTCCCCGGTCCCATACAAAGCGGGGAACATAGGACCCTTTTTGGGAAAAGCGGTGAATATAGGACCCTTTTTTAAAAAAAAGGGTCCTATGTTCCCCAGTCCCATACAAAGTGGGGAACATAGGTTCCGGGAACAAAGGACCCAGGGAACATAGGTACGCTCCTTCAAGACACCAAAGGTCGCTTAAAAAATAAAGATGCCAGACGGAGCGGCGTAGTCGCCAGCGTACCCGTGACACCAAAATGACAAATACATTTAAAAAACTAGATGTACCGCAGATCGGTACAAAATATGACCGCCGCCCAGTCCAGCACATTTTTTCAACAAAAATAAATCACGCTGACAGGCCTATATGATTCTAACTGTCTCACTAAATTGCATTAGCCACACTCAATTCTCACTGGTATCTGCTAGACAACAAGTACCAAAACATGATTAGTTCATAGATTTCACATGTAAAATTCATTTTATACAACCCCACCCCCATCTTGCCTGTTCATAATTCTGAGAAATTCTTGAATTGTGTGCATGTGTGCGTGTACACGTTTATCTTTATGTATGTGGGTGTGTGTGTGTGTGTGTGTGTGCGTGCTTGTGTGTTTGCCTGCATATGTGTGTTTGTGCATGTGCATGCATGCGTACATATGTCTACTGTGTATGTGTCATACGTATGATTACTGTGAATGTATGTGTGTGCGTGTGTATCTGTTTATGCACATGTGTGCACATGGAATGGGTTAACATGACCCCTGGAGGCAAACATACGGAAAAAATTGGTCATCCTAGGCCCTACGGTTCTCAAGATATTCACAGAAAACTGTGTCTGCCCTACCCTCCTTTCGGGGGGTCCAGTACAGTGGGGGGGCTACAGATCAAAATGAAAAACGATGGTTCCATGCTATCCATGTGGGGTTACATGCCCACCAAGTTTCGTGTACCCCGGTCTTTCAGTGTCCCGGGAATCCTTGTTGGTGTACGGTCACTAAATGTACACGTAAATTATTTTATTGTAAGGCCCCCCATGAATGAAAGTTCACAAAACTTGGCATGCATTCGGAGGGTGTCATAATGATCCTACACTTTCAATTTCGTGCAGTTTTGACCATGTCAGCCAGAGATATTGTGATGAAAACACCTAATTTTTTGCTTTTTAATTTTTAACTAGGTGGCGCTATACATGAAATAAGTGGTAATGGGATGGGTTGACATGCCCCCTTAAGACCAACATACAAAAAAAAGGTGGACCTCCTAGGCCCTACGGTTCTCGAGACATTCACAGAAAACTGTCTCCGGCCACCTACAGGCCAGTTGGTGTATAGTAACATAAATTAATTTATTGTGTGGCCCCCCCATGAACGGAATTCCACGAAACTTGGCGTGCATTCAGAGGGTGTCATAATGATCCTACACTTCCAATTTCGTGCAGTTTTGACTATGTTAGGTCACAGATACCTGCGATTACAACACCTCATTTTTACTTTTTTGTGTTTAACTAGGTGGCGCTATACATGAAATGAGTGGTTATGGAATGGGTTGACATGGCCCCTTGAGATCAACATACAAAAAAAAATGGTCCTCCTAAACCTTACGGTTCTGGAGATATTCACAGAAAACTGTGTCTGCCCTACCCTCCTTTCGGGGGGTGCAGTCCAGTGGTGGGGCTTACAGATCAAAACGAAAAATGATGGTTCCGTGCTATCCATATGGGGTTACATGCCCACCAAGTTTCGTCTACCCCGGTCTTTCAGTGTCCCGGGAATCCTTGACGGAAATTTGGACATGCGAAAAAGAAAAGAAAAAAAAAAAGAAAAGAAAAAAAAAATCTGACTAAACCTATATGACCACCGCTTCGCTGCGCGGCGGTCATAATAACAAACACAGGACAAAAGATGCCGGACGGAGCGACGTAGTTGCCAGCGTACCCGTGACACCAAGACATACAAGACAGACAACAAAACAAATAAACAAGGAAAAAAAATACATTTAAAAAGGGGGGGGGGGGGGGGAATGATGTTAAACTAGATGTAAATATAGTATGATAAAAAATATGACCGCCGCTCATCTTCTACTCCATCCCCCACTCTTGAAACTTTTGTGTATGCTTGTTTGGCATGCCTGTGTGTTTGTGTGTGTGCGGGCGGGCCGCACAGCAAGTAGCCTACTGGCGCTGCAAAGGTGAATAGATTTGTAGCACTAGCCAAAACATTTGTAGCATTGTTGTAAAACCTTTAAAATCACAAGTAGGGCAGTTCATCACAGTTCATCCATTGCAACTGTACTGATGAAAGGCCATGTACACCTGTAGGCTACATTGTATTTTGGGAAAGCAGAAGGCATCAGTTTTATATTTATTTATTTATTAACAAACAAAACAATCCCTGTCATTTCCATGCAGTTTTCAACAGCTATCAAGAAGAGAGGTCATGCCATGGATTTTTGTGAATGGTTCTTCTTCTACATATGCAAGATTTAAGTCATCTTTAGTTCATATGATATTCAACTTTATTGTCAATGCACAAATTAAATACCAATAGTCTAAAAAGAAATGAAGTTTTACATCTAACCAGTGGTACAAATAACTGACATGTCCAAAAGGGCCTTCATGAAATGCGTCGCTAGACTGTTTAACGGGCCAAGTTAAGAGCTGTGTCCGTTATTGTTATTGGGAAAAATACTGATTTCCACATTGCAACTACTGAATCCATGGTCAGGGACCAGCAGCAATGTCCTCATGGGCCACAAGTGGGCCGCAGACCACTGGTTGAAAACACCTGGCTTGTGACTAACGTGACAAATGTCAATATTTTTTTCCTAGACCGGCCCAAAAGTGAAGCGGCCCACCGGGAATTCTCCGGATTCTCTCGATTACCCACCCCAGGCCTGATTCAGTCTTACTCTTCTTAGACTGAAGACAAGTCCTGCGATGCTAAATAGCCTTTCACAGGCCGCTAAGGCAGGTAGCGGAGTGTTCAGCCTTACAGAAAGCTGCCAATGTACAGAAACATTTCTTGCAAATACGGCCACGCGTGTATGACGTTATCTTCACCACTACCCTGTTCACCGAGTTCACCACTATCTCGGGGTCTCCAGTAGGTGCTCGTGCTTCCATGGCGGTTTCAGTTGTGCGTCCTCCTCCTTTAGCAACAAACAAGCGCTGAAATAGAGCGCGCAGCGTGCGGAGCGTGCGTAATGCAATCTAGGAGCAGTGATTCGCCAACCTCCCTTATTGCAGTCGCACACATTTCTTCTAATTTTATGTTTTAGTAACGAGTAATGAAGATGCTTAGTGGAAATATAATGGAGTAAAAGTATACATTTTATCTAGGAAATGTAGTGGAGTAAAAGTGAAAGTTGACATAAATTTAAATAGCGAAGTAAAGTACAAATACGTGAAATTTACGGTAACGGTAACGGTAACAAAGTATTTGTACTCCGTTACATTACAACACTGCAAATAAGCCTACACCAATAATGAAATTGGCCTCCATCACTCAACCAATGCTAATGGTAGGCCGTAGGCCTAACATTATTTTACCTAGGTCGTAGCTATTGATACAACTTGTATAAGATTAATGTACCTGCAGTAAAAACCAAGCATGTCCGACAGTGTTGGGCAAGTTACTTCAAAATCGAAATGTATTATGCATTACTTATTACTGTCATTTCAAAGTAATTTGTTACATTATAATATTACTGTCTCTGAATTGTAAGGCATTACACTACTATTGCATTACTTTTAAATTACTTTCACCAAAATATCTGGAAATGTGGATTTGCCATTCTAAATGCTGTTTATTACGCTCAATCATAGTCAGAATTTTGTTAAAAACCGACAAGGTCAAAGTCTGGTAAATTGTGATATAAATACTGTAACTCTAAGGCCTAGGCCTGCTCATTAAAACCAATAGAGAGCCTACTATGTTGTAAATCAAAGCTATGAAGGTATATTGGGTGCAAAAGTGGCGAGCACATTTAACTGCAGATTTTGCATGTGCACACTAAAGTCGTAAATGTGTAACAGTAAAGTTGAAGTTGTACATAGTTTTTTATATCTTGTTAACACAAAATAGGGGCTACGGGTTCACAAATCCTTTTTACAGGTACACAAATCCTATCCTGTGAGTCACAACTTTCAAGAGTCATGCACTCGACACTTTTGCTCCAAACTTTGCAGCGCAGTTGGTGCGAAACACATTTGCACATCCGTGTCTCATAATCTGAGAACATGCACAACATTCGTGCATTTGTAAACCCAAATGTGAACTAATGCATCCGAAGTTGTGCATCTGTGAAATAATTTCTCATTAATAAAATTCTACAGATCGCTTTGATTTTCTTGCACGACTACAAGTAAATTGATACAAGTGCTCGAATCTGCTTCTACGAGTGACGAGTGACTTTTGCTCCTGGCTAGGTGATATAATAGGAGCAAAAAGATTTGTATGTGTGCACGTCGAGCGAATCGATCGAGAAAACAAGGCGGCCGGATCTGGATTTACATTGGTTTACATTATCATGACAGCTATGTTTAGCTTAGCTTACCTGCTTGCTAAATCCTCCAGTGCCAGATCAAGCTAGCTAGCTATCGCTAGATAAATAACTAGTTTAGAAGTACAGAAATATAACACTGCCCGTCCAAAATCGTTAGGACACATAATCTGACACAATCGTTCAATTTTCGAACACACCGCAACAAATATTTTTTCCTCGCTTTGTGCAAAGAAAAACTATAAATCGTGTGTCCTTCATTGATAAGGAAACATGCTGAGGTTACTTACTTTATGAGCAGGCAATGGTAGTCTGAGCGTGATCCAGGATCCAGATCCGGCCGCCTTGTTTTCTCGATCGATTGCTCGACGTGCACACATACAAATCTTTTTGCTCCTATTATATCACCTAGCCAGGAGCAAAAGTCACTCGTCACTCGTAGAAGCAGATTCGAGCACTTGTATCAATTGACTTGTAGTCGTGCAAGAAAATCAAAGCGATCTGTAGAATTTTATTAATGAGAAATTATTTCACAGATGCACAACTTTGGATGCATTAGTTCACATTTGGGTTTACAAATGCACGAATGTTGTGCATGTTCTCAGATTATGAAACACGGATGTGCAAATGTGTTTCGCACCAACTGCGCTGCAACGTTTGGAGCAAAAGTGTCGAGTGCATGACTCTTGAAAGTTGTGACTCACAGGATAGGATTTGTGTACCTGTAAAAAGGATTTGTGAACCCGTAGCCCCTATTTTGTGTTAACAAGATATAAAAAACTATGTACAACTTCAACTTTACTGTTACACATTTACGACTTTAGTGTGCACATGCAAAATCTGCAGTTAAATGTGCTCACCACTTTTGCACCCAATATACCTTCATACAAAGCTTAAAGAAACTGTATGTAAGATTGTGGCCAAAACTGGTACTGCAATCACTTTCAAACTACTGTAGAGCGATGTATCCCCTTCCCCTCCCCTCTGACTGGCAGAGCTGGCAACACGGATGCCGAAACACTACTGACTTTGTGATTAGTAGATACTGTAGGTGGAGGGTGGCGCATCAGGCCAAAACACAACATGACAACATCAACATCAGTTGAGGGCTGCAACTCCACTTTTTAAATGACAATATCCTGGCCAGACTACTGTTGTCAGTGATATAAATACTTGAAATAACATGATTTCTTAATATCTAGTGACATATCAGAGCCATTTATGATTAATTGAAATACATTTCTTACATACGGTTCCTTTAATAAAGACATGTCAAGATGGTGGCCTACTGACCATTTTGGTGCCCTAAGTGAGTGGTTTTGAGTGAGTGACATTTAAATGATAACTCAAACACCTAAAGTAAAATAAAAGGCCTATTATTTACAGACCATTACTGTGTGTTTTTAAACATTCATGCTGTTTTCTTATAAATGGTGCACTGTCACTTTAAGAGCATTGATCTTTACGTTCTCATAATGCCTTTTTGCCAGCTCTTGTTTACAAGCCTTGTTTGTTGAGTTACATTGATAGCACAATATTAACAATAATATGCACAATGTTAAGATGTTTTAAGCAGCCTTTATTGCTTTGGAAAGTATGCAATAACATGTTGCATTTCGTTTTGCAAATAAAAGTGAATTATGAGCCTGGTATCCATCTAGCTATCTGAATGGATTATTTTTTTGTCAACTCGGCATATCATGTGCTTCATGTAAATGCTTGGAAAAACGAATTATTGAAGACCCACCAATTCCATTCTAGCACTACGTGGTGGAGATTGAGAGAACCCAAAAAGTATCAAACTTGCATGTACCATGGTGTTAGTGCATTCTGACATTGTAAACGTTATTGATGAAGAGTGAAATGCAGTTTGCAGTAAAGCTACAATTCATTGGTTAGGCTACATGTGGGTGCCCCCTCTGTCCTTTGGTGCCCTACGCAAAGTGCATGATGCGCGTGGTGGGAGCAGTGGCACTGCCAGGCTACACAATCTTTTTTCTGCATTTCTATCCCTGTATTCTCTTTAAGTTCAATTGTGAATTCAAGTTCACAGCTCAAAGCTGACATGCACTAGAAGTTTGTGTTTAATCAAGAATCAAAAAGATTAGCGTGGCACCACTTTAGATGTTTCATTAAATGACTTGTGCTATTTCGCGAGGCATAGTGAGATCTTTCGGTTTCGCACAAAGTGCACTAACTATTATGTTCTTCATATCTTTGTCTCTGAGCGTAGCCTAGGCTTATGTCCATCCCGCAAATAGAGTCCGCTGCAGCCACAGTCATCTTCAACCAGTATCAGGAGATAACGTTCTACTATTTTGCGCGGATTTTTTCTCCTCTGTTGTTCTCGCGGTGGTGTTTGCGAATATGTATCAAAACAAAACACTGCTTAATTTTTGGTTAAAATGCATTGTAACGCGCGTTACTGAAGTTTGTACCAAGTAAAATATTACCCATTTTTTTGTAATGCCCTACATTACCGCGTTACCGCAAACATCAATATATTACACACTGTAAAAAATAACATTACATCTTACTGCAGTAACACAAGTATACTTTACTTACTAAAGGCTGACCTAGTGTTCTTACTAGAGTAACATTAGTAATGTGCCGAACTTGCATCAATGGGGTCTAAAACTTGAGATACACGAGTAAGCTTCACAACTCAGACCTGAGTAAACTGGACTCACGCAGTGCACACGCGCACAGTCAGCAGAGGGAGCATTCTGGATTCCACAGCCAACGGTCGGCAGTGTTACGGTGTGGCTGACTTTTGGGATGGGAGTGTAACACAGCTTCACCAGTGACTTGCTCTGTCCGGTAAGTTTACAGTATGTATTAATGTGTCAAATGTTTACAGTATAGGTTGAACTAACAGCATTTGTGCAAAACTGTACATTCGGTTTCATTAACAGCTGGGGTAATGTTAAGTTTAACTTGCGAAGTGGCCGATATATGCGCTAGCTGCTAACAGTTTGCAGCTAACTGATAGCAGCTATGCGAGTTAACATTGCCTCAGACCATGCAGAGCAGAAAACAAATATTCTAGGTATTCAAGCCCTTTGATCTTTTTTGTTATCGAAGTTATGAGGAAGTGGTGGCGCCTGGGGTCTAGAACTAGGCTGTATAAATTTGCCAATAGCAGTTGTCTTCATGAGCTCTTAATGAAGTTTAGTTCTAACGTTTCTCATGAGAAACGCTTGCTAGCATGCTAAGTTGATTCAAAACGTGTAAAGATTAAACTGTGTATGGTATACGTCGATATTCCTACTGTATTGATAAAACAATTAGGATAATTGGACTCATAACCTTACTCACTGAGAAAGCCATGGTCTTTTATCTAAAATCTTTCGTTGTGATTTAGCAAGAGGACTTAGGTTGCAGTGTGTGGAATTTAAACGAATGTGCCGTTATTGAGGTGCAAAATGGCGTCATATAATTCCAACGTATGATTGACATTTTAAATTCTTTTAAATTCTATTGTGATAAATGTACTAGGCCTGAAGCAATAGAGAAAATTCAGTTGGCAAGTCATAATATTTTTAGCTTAACAATATTAATTAGGTCTCTGGAGAAATAATTTAAATGAACATTTAATGTGATGAACTTAATCAGCTGTTTTAGTTAAACATGGCCAATAGATGCATATTGATAATAATTTTGCCCTCTTTTTCTTTTTGCAGTTGGAAAACTGAAAATGCAGAGCAATGAACTGGACATGTAAGTTGTGCTTGTTTGGATGTGAAGTCAGAGGTCAGTTGCTCAAACACTACAGATTGAAACATGGAGGTTACACCAGAATACGACCGAAAAAAACTGCAGTGGTGAAAACTGGCCAACGCATCACCGGTTCCTCACTCCCCTCCATCAAGGCCATCCAGGGCAAGTGATGCTTGCGTAAGGCGCGCAGCATCATCAAAGACTGTTCTCACCTCAACCACAGACTGTTCACCCCATTCCCCTCTGGGAGGCGTTACAGGTCTCTGCACCCGAACCAGCAGGTTCAGAGGAAGCTTCTTCCCTGCGGCTGTCACCCTACTGAACTCTAGCTCTGCATCCCGGTGACAACCAACCAACTAAGCCCCCGCCCGATGCCTCCTTGCCTGTGCCTGTTGAGGTGTCCACCATGACCATGGAAACCTTGACGGGGGACACCCACCCCCGCGGACAATTGCACTACTCTATCCCACCCATAGTGTTCTATTTATTTACAAATGTACATACTGTAATTACACTTATACATGGCATTTTCTACTGCTCTTCATACTATTCATCCTGCACATACACATATTCTTACTACTGTTATAATGTTACTGTTTCTGCACTACAGTACTGTTACCACACTGCACATAGCTGTATACTGTACATATATGTCTATATGGTTCATACCGAATATCCATATTTATTCTGCTAATACACTGCACAAATTTATACCTAATTTATATTACTCTAAACCACCACCTGTAAACCAACTGTATACTACTGTTTACACCGCATATTTCTTATCCTGTCTTTGCACCACCTGTCTTTGTATAATATCACATTGCATTTTTCTGCTTTTTTTGCACTTCTAGTTAGACGCAAACTGCATTTTGTTGTCTTTGTACTTGTACTCTGAAAAATGACAATAAAGTTATCTAATCTAATAGTGCCAACTATTTGTGTACATTTTGCAAGTAAACTTTACTATCCAACATAAAGTACCCTTTACAACTCAAAGTAAGGGTAACTCATTTAACAGTAGTAAATACAACTTTGTTTTTAAGTAAGCTTTACTCGAGGGCATGAAGTAAACTTTACTAGTTGGAAGTAAGTAACCAGAACTTTAAAGTCTTAAGTAAGGATAACTTCTTCTAAGTAAGCATTACTTGTAGACATCAAGTAAACATAACTTGGAAGAGAAAAGTTTTGTTTACTTAACTTATTTAAGGCAACGAGTTTCCACCCTTTTTTCAAGTAACCATTACTTATTATTTTTTACAGTGCAGTAATTACATTACTTTTGTAACGCATTACTCCCAACACTGATGTCCGATAAACATTCTCAGATTTATTTCGGCTTCAAGAAGAAATGGGAATTGCCTTTTATGTGAAAATCATCCTACCCTCCGACTGCTATGCAGACGACACACAGCTCTATCTGTCCTTTCCACCCGATGACCCCTTGGTCTCAGCACGGATCTAGGATTGCCTCTTAGACACATCTACATGGATGAAGGCACATCACCTCCAGCTAAACCTCTCAAAAGCTGTTGATCCTCCCAGCTAAACCTACCATACACCATGACATCACCATCAAATTTGACTCCCTGTCTGTTTCACCTACCAGGGCTGCAAGAAATTTAGGAGTTGTTCTCGACAACCAACTAACCTTCTCAAATCATGTTGCCTCAGTCGCCCGGTCGTGCCGTTTCGCACTCTACAACATATGGAAAATCAAGACTTACTTGACTCAAGATGCTTCCCAACTCCTGGTTCAGGCAATAGTCATCTCACGACTTGACTACTGCAATGCCCTCCTGACAGGTCTCCCAGCCTGCACAGTGAAACCCCTTCAGATGATCCAGAACGCGGCGGCGCGCCTGGTCTACAACCAACCCAAAAGGGCACATGTTACCCCGCTGCTCATCCAGCTACACTGGAGACCTATGGCGGCCCGCATCAAATTCAAGGCTCTAACGCTTGCCTACAGAATAGTCTCCAGTTCTGCTCCCACCTACTTGAATGCCCTCATACAGACATACGCTACTACATCCAGACCGTTGCGCTCCTCAGACAAACGACGTCTTGCTCTGCCACCGGTACGCTTAGGCCAATCCAAACTTTTCTCATCTGTTGTTCCTCGTTGGTGGAACGCACTGCCAGTTTCTACAAGGGCAGGGACATCCCTCTCCATTTTAAAAAAACTCCTGAAGACCCAGCTACTCAGAGAACATCTCCTCTCATAGCACTACTTACAACTAGTCTTGCTGATCCTAGCTGTCTTGATCCACCTGTCTTGAACTAACACTCAACTGTTTAAAAACAGCACTCACTGATGCACTTATTCTTACTATACTCTACCTTTTTAAATGGTCCTAAATTGTTGAAAGAATTGCTTTAAAACTTAAACTGTTTACCATGTTGTTAGTTGCTTTGGTTAAAAATGCGTGTGGTAACATTACATTACCTCATGGGCAGCCATGGCCTACTGGTTAGCGCTTTGGACTTGCAACTGGAGGGTTGCTGGTTTGAACCCCGACCAGTAGGAACAGCTGAAGTGCCCTTGAGCAAGGCGTGCTTCACCTCACTGTGTGTTCACTGTGTGCTGAGTATGTTTTTACTAATTCACGGATTGGGATATATGCAGAGACCAAATTTCCCTCACAGGATCAAAAGAGTACTGTATATATACCTATACTTATACATATAGGATTTTACTGGATTTGTCAGACATCAAAAGGGTGCTCCACAAATTGTTTGGTGCACAAGTTGCCCATTGCTTATCAAACATATAGGCTGCCTAGCGATAATCAGCACCGTTTCAGTGAAAGTTTTGACTGAGTCCTGACTTTACATCGTGGGAATAAAGTTTAACACACTTTACTCCTGTTCTCTTGGCTACCGTTTCGTAATATGTAACAGGCCATACAGCAGGCTGTTGGTGCAGCAGTTTGACCACAGATGCCTCTTGTCATCGTCAATGTGTTAGTTGGTCCAGCAGTTTGTATCTGTCACTGTTTAAAGGTGGTCACATTTTCAAAAATATCAGAGTTTGTCAGTCACCACAGTGATGGAATTTGGCCCCTGTCCTCTGGGAATTAAGTCATGTAGCTTCATCCTTTTTTGTGTGTTTTGGAAAGTCCAATCACAGCTTATATATGTGAAATAAATACATTTCTAAATCTATGAAAAATATTTGAAATGAATGCAACGATACTGGCTGTTGTGGAATCTGTTCATTTTTTAATCAAATTTGCATTAAACAAAGTAATTTCTAAACAGGCCAATATTTATAAGAAACAATATCAATGTGTTAATAATCATGCTGCTTGATCCACAAAGTCTTCCTTTAATAGTTCACATTCTTCCATAGTCCTCACCAGCCGCCATCTCCTTTGTTAACACAGCATCTGAGAAGAGAAACATGATTTCATGCCACATGTTGCACACAGTAAAATAGCCAAAGATGTTAATAAACAAAATTCAACTTACACATTTCCACCACCACAGTATGAATTAGGGTCTATTTTTTGATTTTTTTTGCATTTCTTGTAACACCCCCCATTCTCACATGCAGCATAGACATCTGGAAAGAGAAACACAACACAGCAGAAAAATGTGTTATGTGTATGTGAGCCCAGGTGATTCCATCAAAAGGAAACAGACTGATAATAAAGTTAAACTGTACTTACTGCACACCAGTGCACTCATCACCATCAGTACAAAGAACAGCGCGATCACTGGCCTCATGGTTTCTCTTTGTGGTGTTGATGCTATTCAGTAATGGTTAAGGAAAATGTCTGACTCCGCACAGGTTGCTCCTGTATTTATCTGAAACATTCAGGCTGTTATCACACACACACGTTACCTCATCTAGGATTTCACAATCCACAATAAGGAAGCACTCAAACAAATGGGCTGCAAAAGTCTGTACTTTACCTATGTCAAACAACAGCATGCTTACATTATGCCAAACAGCACCTATAAGTCATTTTCAGTGATGAGACGGTCTCATATGTTTATGGTCATAACCATAAATGGTAAGTTTGGAGAGGAGTTTAATAAGGCCTATGACAAAAATGGCATAGCCTATTCCTAACTGTGAAGCATGGAGGTGTATCGCTGTTTATTTAATTATTTAGTTTTTAATATATTTATCTATTTATTGTTTTTTTTTTGGGGGGGGGGGGTAACAAAGACCATATGACTATATCCCAGGTGTATTTCTAAATCTAAAAATAATATGAAATGAATGTATTCATAGTTGTGATATTTGGTTCCATTCAAACTGGCATGTAATAAAGTCATTCCTAAACATACTACCATTTTTCTCAGTCGCTTTGGTGCATTTCTTGAATAAATCATTAACATTTTCACAACCGTTAGTTTATTTTGCAAAACAATTAGTACTGCATTTTGTTTATGTCTCAAAAACAAGTATTTATACCAATGAAACTGTCGGTGCAATCAAATTCCTTCCAAAATCAAGTCCTTACACCATTGTTTATTTCAAGATAGTTAAACATTTTTGTCTTGTTGTCAATATGGCAGTTTACTCCGTAAGTGTTTTATAATGAACAATGTGCAAGGCTGAACTATTTTCTATGTGGCATAGCTATTTCAGAACTACAAAGTTACACATTATTGTGTGTGGAGGGGGTCGATTGCAAGAGAATAGATACAGTATGTTTGGAATGGATACAGTACAGCATTGTGCAAATGAAAAAATGACAAATATACAGTAAAACACCCCTTAGCTGTGCACCACTGTTTATCTTTCTACACATCCAAATGTTCCTGTCTGTTAGGTTACATATATGTAGACAGACTATGACAACTAGTTAAGACAGCTAGCTCAACACTTTTGCATGTATGGCTCAAGCAATGAAATGAGGCCAATTTGTTTTATGGGCTATTCAGTTTGGAACCATGTATAGTGCATTTTGATCAACATGTCATAAGCAATTGAAAATGTATGGAGAAAGCAATTGTTCAATATGGGGAAACTGCTTTAATGATGTGCACAAGTGATAAGATGATTTGGAGTTTGAACAAGCGGTTTTGAGAATTTAAATTCTGAGAAATGTGCCAAAGCAACTGAGAAAAACTGTAATATGGCTTGATCCACTCAAAATCTTCTTTTGGTGTTGTTCACCGTTCACCACCCAGCCAGTTGTCCTCAGCCACAGTCACCTGAGCATTGAGCATGAGATCAAGTGGTCCCTGGGGCTTCTATTCTTCATCAGCATTGGCAAAAAGTTATTCAGTTTGGCTATTGGTTCAGACATATTATTACTGGTTAGTTATTATTGATTAAATTGCATTAAAAACAGCCGTTATTGTCAGTTATATCATTATTGGCCGTTATTGCATTATTGGCTGCTACATTTGTAAACAGTATAACATTGTGAAAAACTCTGCAGCAATCACATTCAGGCTGTTACCACACACATATTGCCTCATCTAGGATTTTACAGGATTTGTCAAACAACAATAACAAAGCTAACACAAGTTCAAACACAGTTCAGTCTGAGCAGACAAATTCATTCTATATGAGAATCCCAAAAAATCATATCTTGATTTGATCATCACTGATCAAAATTGTATTGTATTATTTAAAGTATAAAATGCCTGATTTGTTTTTGAGAGCTTGTAGACAAAACAAAACTGTCATACATATATTGTCATATAGGGTATGAAAACACCTTATTTTTAATTAATTACCTTTATGATAAACTGCATTCATCCATACAGATATACAGAATATTGTAACATCTGTCAACAATTACAGTAGCTTCACCTGAAAGCATGTTAACACTATAGCAAACATTAGTAGTTTGGGAAATGAGACTGTGCAGGAGGGCACATAAGAAAATAGACCAAAGGGTTAGTTTAAATCTTTTTTAAAAACATTTTTGGAATATTTTAATCGTTCGTATAGGCATACAGAGAACAAACTGAAGGGTTTAAAATGAAAACCTATAGCGAGGTTTATACTAGTCCCCTGATGGAAATAAATGCAAGATAGAAACAAGATAGAAAATATGTTCAAAATGTATTTATTGATATACAGTATTTACAGTATAGCTAAAAAAGTATATTATGTTGTTTAAGCATAACAATGAGAACTCAGTCTGCAGTAATTTCAGGAAGTAAACGCTATTGTATCAGGTAAACACTATAAACACTATCAGGAAGTAAACACAAATGCAATAATTTTCTGCTTTTTGTAATTTTGAACAAAGTGACTTACAAAAACATTTGAAAAAAAAAAAGAATGTGAACAATTATGAGAAATTAAGCATTATGCATAAAGATCATGTATGACAACAAGCAGGATAAATCTAGTAGAATCAAGTGATCTCCTGAACACCTCCTATTCCTCAATGCATTGAACAATCTGCCATTCTCTTATTTGGTCCCATTGAAGGGTCCAGCAGCACACTCTAAACCATGTTTAGCTGTATAGTACAAGAAGTCGGTAAATTTAGTGATGTCCACTTCAAAATTGAGATGAAGAAGCTTCCCCAAATAGCCTATTGGTCAGGAATACAAACTGATCTGACGCTAATAGTCTGTGTTGTGAATATAAAACACATTCATGTTTGGTCTTAAATTAATACTTGTAATGTGGGCAACATTCTGATCATAGTTTCATTATAATCTAATATCTGTGCATAGTTGTAGACTAAGAACACTGTAGTCTGTATGTGAACCTCACACCTATGTTTTCACACCAAATGACCAATGAACTGCAGGCCAGTTGGGAGGGTCTTGCATATTCAGATAATCTTTGGGATAAAGCAGGGTTGCCTTTTGAGATAAGGGCTCTTATTCTTCTGCTATGGCTGTTGGGGGAAGGTCATGCTGACCTCTCGGCTTCTCTTCTCTTGACTCTTCTTTACTCTTGTCTTTCCTTTGTGTCTCATTTCACACTGAGATCACGCTAAATTTGCGGGAAGAGGAGACATCTTTTTGGCGCAACTTGTGTCTGAAAACGAGGTGAATAATTGCCGGCCTGCTGATCTGTTCACATGATGCGGCATTTTGGGGAGCCAGGAGGCAGGATCAGCTAGCAAATTAAAATGTGACGTGCATCAGGGGGCATGTAGAGTGATAGTCGTAGGCCTTATTATGCGTGGGCCTTCAGATGCAGCAGGTGTGTGATTTCCAAAACCATGGCGGGAGAACTGACTCCCGACAAGCTTTTGTTAGCTTGCATTTTCTTTTCTGTTGCTTAGAATGTTAGATTCTTGCGATAGATGTCTTCAGACAATAAAAAGTAATTTGGAAGGGAAATTGAAGAGAAGAGTTGCCCCCTGCGTTGGCCGTGATTCCCCTTTGAAAATCAGAGGTTCTCAGGCTATGGCTGTGGCCTTGGTGAGTGGCGCCGCCAGCTGTAATCCTGTACGCACTGTGCATACAATTTATTCATGAAATCATTCAATATTACAACAATAAAATAGCTTGTGTACTGTCTTAATTGAAACATGCTTCGCGTCCAAATGATCGCCTAGGGCAAAGAGAATGGACATCTCAACATAAGGATACATTAGAAAATGATGATTAGTGTAAACTTTGTCACACAACGTGATAAGCAGTTCTTTAAAAACGCAACGTTCCGTTCAGTCATAAATCATTCAAGCGTAGGCCTAATGCTCGTCATGAAAAGAAAACAGCAGCTTAATATTTTTCAGGTGTTTAACAGTAGGCCTAGGCTTAGCAGTTATGCCAAAGGCAGTGAAATTATTAGGCATTTCTAAAGGTATTTCTGTCCCACCCAAATTTGCTGAACTACTTGCGAAGTAGCCTATTCATCACAGACATCACACGAAAGAGCTTTTTCTCAGCTTTTAAACGATGTTAGTGGTTAGTTGTTGTGGTAAACGGTTCGCAAGAAAAGTAACTTTAATTTAATCATATTTTCTGCGCCTGTCTCCCTACCCATTCATCTTGGTGGAATACTTCACAAACTTTCCCTCAACACATGACAAACCAGACACAAAAAGACGGCAAAAAGACGTCCCCTCTTCCCGCAAATTTAGCGTGATCTCTGTGTGAAAAGGCCTAATTATTTGAAATCTCCTGTGGTGGGCTGGACATAGCATGGAAATGCCCGCCCAGATTCCCCTTTCCGCCTTGACCCATTCACACTGGTGCCGGTGAAGCACCCGATTTGGTTCCCCACCGAATTCCTGTTTCCCCTTTGCTAAACCATGGCAATTGACGCCTCCTCCCAAACTAACCAAACACAACTGGGTCTACGGAAAGCGAAATAGGACAAAATTAATAGCGTTATGTGTTGCAATAGCGTAATTGCATGCAATAGCGTAATTGTGCCAGTAATTAAAATTGTTATAAATTTCAAATGTTTTTGTCACTGATTTATTTTAATACAGTGGTAGCCGATTTGCCATGTAGACTTTTGAGTAGCATACACACCCAAGGTGTTTGACTTTTGTTGTTTTGAGTCAATAAATGTATTGTCAAACTCATTTATTGTGTTTACTGATATGTTGTGTTTTCAGATATGCTAAAAATAACAAGATGTCCGGGCTTGTGATGCGCCTATGGCTATTTATTTTGAAGAAAGACAACATGCTGGTGTTCTGTGAATGAATGATTGGATTAAGCAAGCGAATGCTGAATTATTACGCACTAGGCATTTAACGCCGAAACTAATGGAGGGGGTATTATAGGCTAATATGGTATAGTGCACTCTACATTTAACTTAAATTTTACAAAGAAAAAATACATTAAAGAACTATAATGGGAATGAGCTGTCAATCATGTTACGGTGGTGGATGGATACCACAGGGAAACACGTTTTCCAAATGAGATAAGGCATTCTGTCTTGTTAAAAGCGCTTCTTTGTATCAATAACATTCAATGTGTGGAACTGGAAACTAATATTGACTCATGAATGGAACTTTTTTAAATGGTTATTTTGTCGGCCCATAGGGGCTGGTGCGCGAAAATGGAAATCTATTGTCAGAGCGCGCAAAGTTGATAAATTGTGAAGGTGACAATGATCTGTCACGTGAATGTAGGCTATGTTCTTGCTGGCGCGTTAAGGATGGATCCCAACATATTGTTTATTCAGGGGAAATTGAAAATAACAAACGAATATTCATAACATAATGTCTAGTTGTATAGCCTATACATTTGCAATCACAGTGGTTTAGAAAAATAACATTACGAAAAATAGCACAGCCCAGTGCAACGGATATATCCAAATTCCAGTAGAATGAAAGAAAATACAGTTTGAAACATTTCACTTGCCGTACATCCAGTTGTGTTTCGACTTACGTTACTTTTGTGAGTACGTACGGTAACCTAGCAATTACGCAAGACTTTTAGTTTAGCAGCGTAAAAGGAAACAGGAATTCGGGGGGAACGAAATCGGGTGTATTCACCCGAACAAAAAAACTCGGCAAAATGTCTAGGGGGCTTGGTAGTAAATTTGGCGAGACACTTTGTCCCGCCGTTCCGCCTCGGTCTATGTGAAAGGGATAGTCGTTCCGTGATTTTTGTACATAAAATCGCGGCGATTTTGGCAGTGTGAAAAGGCCTTTTGACTGGCTAAGCTCTGTACTGCTTGTTCACTTCTTCTAGATGAGGCCTTGTTCTCTCTGGCTTCCTTCTCTCTTTCTCTTGCTCTCTTTTCTCTGGGGTTTGTTTCTTTGTTTAATGAATTGTTTAATTTGGTGTATCTGACATTCTAACTTGTTAAGTTACATTTTTTTGTTTGGTTAAGCTTACTTTGTTCCTTTGTTCCTTTGTTACTTTGTTACAGTATGTTTACCTAACTTAGTTTTACTTACATTCAACTTAAGTGATATTGGTTACATTTACCTTTAAGCTTACTAGTTTAATAAATTGTTAATTTACCCACCAATTACATATCTCTTTTCGTAGCCTATGCCATACCAATACTCTGCTATTTGGTAATTATTCGAGAGTTGTTAATTTTATGGAGTCAGATTAATTGTGGTTTAATATTACTATTGCTTCACCAGTCTGCCCTATTGTTCATACACACGTTCAAACCTGAGCAGCCAACGTAATTCTCATCATCCGTGATGAGCGCATTGTGCCGTCTCTCTCCTTTCAATATTATTCAATGTATGAATATTAGGTTAATTTTGAGAGCTTGTTAGAAATTCAAAACGATATGGCCGATGACCATACTTGGGCACTTACAGAGGGCTTAGAGCAATACTGTACTGTTTCACTTTATAAGTATCCAACAGCTTAACACTAATTGCAAACATCAAAGTAGTTGGGGAAATGAGATTGAAACAGTAGACACAGTAGAACAGACTAAAGGTAAATTAACCTGTAAGTAAGTCAGTGTGCTCATGGTATTTTAATATTTTAATTGCAATATGTTTATTTAGGCCTTAAGACTGTACCCCCTTGATGGAAATAGGCACCACATAGACGTCCCTATTTAATTGTGCTATTTAAACTTATTTATTTTAAGCTTATATAGAAATACACATCCTATTTAATTGTGCTATTTAAACTTATTTATTTTAAGCTTATATAGAAATACACATCCGGATAGAGGTGACATTACATGCTGTTTGGTTGCTTCTTTGCATAAGAATGCATCCTGGACTGCACTGCAAGTCAAGTCAAATCATGTTTATTTATATAGCACATTTCATATAAAGGGGTAATTCAAGAGCGATGTTCATATTGAAAGAGTAAATGGTCACATCAAATGGTCGCACACACATGTGAAGGGGATTTAAACGTACCCAGGACATTTTACATATGCAGACAGGAGTGTAGTGGTAAAGGAGGTGGATAAACTGTGTTTACTTGCGTTTAGCCTCCACTACATCCCTGCTGACAGGAGACTGATTTACATGCGCCAGTCTGGCACAGTTTTGTATCACTGTGAGTTACTGGTAGTAGCCCTATCTGGCCAAGGGTTTATTTGGACACACAAAGACAGATAAACAAATAGTCAGAGAGCGAGACTAACAAATAGACAAGGAATATTTAACCATATGTCACCACTTGTTACACTTACACGCAGCCATGAATCTTGCTCAAGTTACAGTTTTGGTGGGGTCCACTTGGTCTTCATTAACACCTTCAACATTAACATTAACACAATAACTCCTATTTCAATGAAAAATGACAAGTTGTAGTTCAATTAAATGTGTCTTGTAGGTGCTTACTGTAGGTCTTATATGTCAATGACAGTTACATCTTGGGAGGAATAAATAACTAGAAATCATTTCCGAGGAACTGCAAAAGTGTGCTTACTCATGTGCGGTTCACCAACGGGAGCAGATAGTGAAATATGGTACGTTGAACTAAACTTGATCCAAGAATTCCAACGGTACATCATTTTTAAAAATCGGGCATACAGGTCAGAGTGCATTAACGTACATCCAAAATGCCAAAACACATTTTTGCTAGTTGCGGCGAGCCCTAGGTCAAAGGGCACCCAATTATATGTGTGCCCTCACAATGGAGTCCCGAGTCCCTGTACCATGTTTTGTTTTGAGAAATAAGTGTCGCTTAGATATGAGCTAACTTCCTGTAACTCTAGCATCCCCTAGTGGTCGAACGTCACCAACATTTTTGTGTGTCCTCAGTATGGGGTCCCAAGTCCATGTACCAAGTTTGGTTTGTATATGTGAAAGTGTTGCTGAGATATGAGCCTACTTCCTGTGATTATAGTGCCTCCTATTGGTCAAAAGACACCAAATGTATTGTGCGTCCTCAGGATGGGGTCCCGAGTCCATGTACCAAGTTTGGTTTCTATTCAATGTATAAAAGTATTACTGAGATATGAGCCTACTTCCTGTGATTATATCGCCCCCTAGTGGTCAAAAGACACCAAATGTATATTGCGTCCTGAGGATGGGGTCCCAAGTCCATGTACCAAGTCTGGTCTTCATACATCAAAGCCTTGCTTCGCGACTGAACAATGTCAATATCTTAAAAGGGCTAGGGCAGGAGCTGGCCAAAAAAGTGGGCTGAAAGGAATAATAATACAAATGTGTGCTTGCGTGTGCTTTCAGCAAGCACACTTAATTAGTTTTTTATTCAATACATTTTGTCTTTTCACTGTTTTTCTGATACCAGAAAAATGAGAAAGAAATGGCACAGACATAGCAAAAATGAAGACTGAAACTCCTCATTTTGAGAAATATATTTTGCATTGTGTTGTCCAGTGTGTGTTGTTTGAAGGCAAAATTTGCTTTTGCTGCATTTTTTAAATGTTTTGAGAGTGTTAGAGTGCTTCTGTTTAGTGCCTCTGCGTTAATTGTGCCTCTGCGTTAATAGTGCCTCTGCGTTAATCACCGCATCCTTCTCTCTATACTCGCTAACATGGGAATCTCCGGTTCTGCTCTCTCCTGGTTTGAATCCTACCTCACAGGACGCTCGTTTAACGTATCATGGCTTGGTCAGCTATCTGCACCTCACCATCTCACCACAGGGGTCCCCCAGGGCTCAGTACTGGGCCCCCTTCTCTTTGCTATCTACACCACCTCCTTGGGACAGATTATCCGTTCGCATGGCTTCTCATACCACTGCTATGCAGACGACACACAGCTCTATCTGTCCTTTCCACCAGATGACCCCTTGGTTTCAGCACGGATCTCGGATTGCCTCTCAGACATAGCTACATGGATGAAGGCACACCACCTCCAGCTGAACCTCTCAAAGACTGAACTGCTGGTCCTCCCAGCTAAACCTACCATACACCACGACATCAACATCAAATTTGACTCTCTGTCTGTTTCACCTACCAGGACTGCAAGAAATCTAGGAGTTGTTCTCGACAACCAACTAAACTTCTCAGATCATGTTGCCTCAGTCGCCCGGTCATGCCGTTTCGCACTCTACAATATACGGAAAATCAGGACTTACTTAAATCAAGATGCCACCCAACTTCTGGTTCAGGCAATAGTTATCTCACGACTCGACTACTGCAACGCCCTCCTGACAGGTCTCCCAGCCTGCGCAGTGAAACCACTTCAGATGATCCAGAACGCGGCGGCGCGCCTGGTCTACAACCAACCCAAGAGGGCACATGTTACCCCGCTACTCATCCAGCTACATTGGCTACCTATGGCGGCCCGCATCAAATTCAAGGCTCTAACGCTTGCCTACAAAGTAGTCTCCGGTTCTGCTCCCACCTACTTGAATGCCTTCATACAGATATACGCTACCTCCAGACCGCTGCGCTCCTCAGACGAACGACGTCTAGCTCTACCTCCGGTACGCTCAGGCCAATCCAAACTTTTCTCATCTGTTGTTCCTCGCTGGTGGAACACACTGCCAGTTCCTACAAGGGCAGGGACATCCCTCTCCATTTTCAAAAAACTCCTGAAGACCCAGCTCTTTAGAGAACATCTCCTCTCATAGCAACACTTACAACAAGTCTTGCTGATCCTAGCACTCACCAGCCGTCTTAAACTGACACGTAACTGTTAAAAAAACAGCACTCACTGATGCACTTATTCTTACTGTACTCTAATGTTTTTTAAATTGTCCTAATATTGTTGAGAATTGCTCTAAAACTTAAACTGTTTACCATGTTGTTAGTCGCTTTGGCTAAAAATGCGTCAGCCAAATGTAATGTAATGTAATGTAATGTAATTGTTTTGAAAATGTGATGAAAGAGTTGACATTTATTAAAGCAATTGAGAAAAACTATAAAGAGATCGATAAACAAAAGAGATCATATAAAGAGATCAGTAAACAAAAAATGAACATTTGTTTGGAAACACATTGTATAGGTTAGAGAGAAAATTATCCCTCCTCCTCCCCTCTACTCCTCCGTTTCACTGATAGCCCAGTTACTCATCCTCCTTACACAGGGGGTGCTCTATCGCAATCTCCGCTTCAGGCATTCCAGGACCACGGCCAGCTACCATGCCAAACACGCGCTTAGCTTATACACTCAATTCAATTAAATTAAATTCAAATGGTGCTTTATTGGCATGACAAATACTACAAACACTCAGCATAGCAATCATACAGACAGGCGAACTAGTGAAAGGTGATATCAATAATTACTGGCCGAGAGTGGTGCTAATTAGGATTAACTGGTTTAGTGAATAGTAGCTGATTTAGAGCTTTGTCAGCAGAGCAGTCAGCAGACCTGCCTACCCTGAAAATCCAGAGTTGTCGCAAGAGCACAATGGAATTGTCTCTGCGAGACACTCTGGCAATGAGCAATGATGCACGTTATACCCCAACATTCCGGGGAACCAGCTAAACCGCTGCAACGTTGGAGGACAGTACACATTGGTCGTAGTGTTATCCGATTGCGTCGAAGTCCGAAATCATTCAGAGTAAACATGGTCAATTGCGTGCAGTGAGATTTAAATGCATGCTTGTTGCCGCCCCTCGAGTTGGGCCATTACATTGTTCGTGGCGAGACCCTTAATCTTTCTAGATTACCAGGGTCTGGATTTTCCAGGCTAAGACCTGCCCATACAGTTTGAGAACAGAATTTAGACGTTCAAGACTCATGATTTTGAAGCTTAATTTAATTTAACATTTCGATGTATTTATTCATTCAGATTTTAGTGACTGGTTGATGACACCCTTTTCCGTAAAAGGGTGATGTGTTTCTGTGATAACATATACCAGAACTGTGGATTCCTAAGTGATGTGTCTGTACACTGCAGATCAGATCAGAATCAATTTATTTTGGCCTAGATGTTTCACAGACGCCTAAATGCCATGGTAAGATGAACATCGTTAAAGGAAGAATTTGCAAGTATCAAATAAAATAAACAAGAACCATCATCGAAACTGACTGTCCGATCACATTCATAGAAAGTATAAAATCAAAACAACACTCTTTCAGAATATTACATTACATTACATTACATTACATTACATTACATTACATTTGGCTGACACATTTTTAACCAAAGCGACTTACAACATGGTAAACATACTGCAACCAACTTGTAAGACTGCCTTGGTTAATGATTCTTGTTGCCTCAAGTTTAACATTTTAATCTCACACTAACTAAACTAATTTAGATCTGTATAAACCTGAGTAGAGTGCACTATGTTTATGAATGGTATACTTGATTTGAACAAACATTCTCAAAAGGTATTTTATTTTAATCGTTCTTCAGGCAATATTGAGTAGGCAGGCACAATTCATCAGCAAACATTGAACTTAGATGAACTTCTGCATTTGTCTTTGCTGTTGACAAATCCAGCAAAACAGCAACATATGTGTAATAACATATGTGTAATAGCTGAAACATATGAGTAATAACTGCCTGAATGTGATTGCTACAGAGTCTCATATATAAAAACATGTGCAACCTGGCCATGGTCAGGTATCCTCCTTCATCCTTACTAAATAGCATCAACACTGCAAAGAGACACCATGAGGCGTGTGATCGTGCTCTACTTTGTACTGATGATGATTGCACTGGTGGGCCGTATGTAGCCTACTGTTTCACTTTATTGTCATTTCACAACATTTTTAGCTGGATCATCTTGGCTAAAATGAACTGGTGTATACTGTAGTTATGGTGCCTGTTATCTGGATAAACTGTGAACGCTTTCCAGTTGTCTATACTGAAAGTACGCAAGCCAGTGGCGGAGCTAGGGGGTGGCTTAGGGGGCTTAAGCCCCGAATCTTTTTTCAAAAGCCCCGAATCTTTTTTTAGTGTTTTAAATTCCCGGCAATTCTTATTTCCAATATAACTTCCCCTCGGTTTCTCTATAAATGTCACAAAATGCTCTATTACTGAGGAAATATATCCCTTATTTTCAAAGCCCAATATTGAAAAATAATTTGACTTGCTACACGATCTATGCAGGTCTCTGGGCTATCCGCTATGGTGATTTCAATGGTTAGATTGATTTGTTTAGATCCAGTGAAAATGCTGCCTTGACAATAAGGCTGCACGATATATCTAAAATCTATCGTTATCGCGATATCAACGCTTGCGATGGACATACCGCAAAGATTACTTAATTTTCGATACATTTTGATACACTTTCTGTGCCGTCCGCATTCCATGGCCTACAGTCTATGATGTATTCACATTCTGAATGTCAACATATTTCACCAAACCGATGCTGTAATGCAGCCCTAGAAGCCCGTCCCCTACCAGTTTAGGTGTGTGGTGTTTTAGGTGTTGAGGCAAGAGCTAAGTCGTGATGGCTGAAGATAGTGAGTCAAGCGAGGTAGGCTATACTGGCTACAAGAGGAATTGGCGACTAAAGGAAAAGCACGTCTGTTATATGGAAATATTTTGGTTTTATAAAGGACGACATATTACAAACACAGCGCCAAATGCGTCCTTCTCCACCGTGTTAAAATAAACAATTTCTTTCGTTGATCAGAAGATAGCCTATCTATTTTCACTGTAAGGCTTGTATTTCATGATTTGCATTTAGCAAAAGCCCCAGACAGCAGCAGAGAGGTAATCAGGATTATTTGTAAAAGTTGTTTAGCCTACTTCGTTAGCATGGACTGTGCGATCGCAGCCACTTACTTTCACTTTCCGCTGCCCTCGTAGTCGGCATGCCGGTTGCCTAATAACGTCGAATGCGCAGCGTATGAGATTAGACTGGGCTTTTAGATTTTAGATGAATGACCGCTGCGATATAGTTTAAGTAGGCCTAGCTTTTTTGCTAGGCCCAGCGAAGGCTGCCAATGTGGAATATTCCGCTGGTTGGTGCACAAGTATTCAGATTGGCTGTCTATCCGTCTTTTACGAGGATTTTCTTGGAGCACATCTTCCACACAACTTAGATAGCCTAGTCAGTAGGTATCTTAACTGTCCACTTTCATCAGGCCATATAAAGCCTAGGCTATATACTACTCAAAAAAATGAAAGGAACACTTACAGTTTTTCACAATTGTTAAAACCCATTTTTTGAAACCTTCCTTCTCTCCATTCTCAAACTACATTCACAGAATGTCTGACAGTTCTTGCAAAATAAAACACTTGCCTTAAAAGTTTTTCTTATGCTCAGAACCAAACAGTGTCAGAGCACCAATCCAGTGTATGATTGAATTGTCCCCTTATTTTTTTTGAGCTGTATATTTATATTGTTTATGTAGAAAATTATACATTTATTTACCCCCCCCCCCCCCAACCCTACAGTCTATGTTAGCAGCAAGTAGAATGGAGAAAAACATTGAATATATTTAAATATCGCAAGTTATATCGTTATCGCAGTACTCAATAATGTTATCGCATATCGCATGTTTTCCTAATATCGTGCAGCCCTACTTGACAACGCTACGTCATGGCTTCGGTGTTCCAAAAAGCCTCTGTCAGAAGTCTGTCACTTTTACAGTCTGTGATAAAACACTTTGTGTACATGTTGTTGAAACGTTATGGATATTAGGAAGTTTTTCAAAAGACCACCCAGCTCCGTTCAAGCAACAGCATCGCCCAGTGAACTGACGGATAGTGTTGTTTCAGGTTGGTGATTTCACGTTAAGAGCTTTCAGTCAGTTAGGCAGGCTAGCTCCCTAAATGCATAATGTTAACATTAAATGTCCTCGTTCGTCGGCGGAAAAGGCAAATTCAGTACTCTCATAGGCTAGCTAAGCCTACTGCAGAATAAGAAATTCCAGCTCCCAAAACAAAGTGATCCTCGTCTTGTAGCTAATAAATTAGGCTAAAGTGTTTGAAATGTCAGAAAAACCCATTAACAGTTATCTGCCCATGTCAACTTTTCAGTGTCATATGTTGCACAAAAGAATGTTAACTGTTAGCCTACCTTAAAACCTTGTTGATATCCTATCCACCACCACAGATCTTATAATCCAAGAGTCCACATAAATATAAAAGTCATGTTATGATGTTTGGCTGCCTAACTAATTATTAACTAAAAAAAAATAAACATTACAATGATATATTGAGATTAAAGGGCCCTTTCCATAAGTGTGTTAATCAAGCACCATGCAGTCTGCATTCATAATCTAGGTGCTTGATTTTATGCACCTGTGTAAAGGGACCTGATGAAACCTATGAATAATCTTGCTAAATTACAAAATTAATATAATTTAGAAACGCCTATGTCAAGATGATAATGCATTCCTTCTAAAATACCCTTGTATCATGATGACTGGCCATACTGTAAAATATATCATAATATTATGTATATTATAGTATAAGATATTCTATATATTTGTCACACAGATGAGATCAGGGAAGAGGAAGAAGGAGAATAGCAATAATAAACAATAATGTCATATCAAACAATAGCCTAATGAAAATAAACAAATACTATAATATACAAACCATAAGAAACGCTTAATTAAATAAGTACATGCTATGAACAGATATTGCCTCTTGAAAGACCCAAAACTATTTTTTAAGTCTCAATGTGTCCATTAGTTTACACAAAATTCACTAGAAGTCATTATTTAAGGGGTTATTTAAAAAAATAAATAAATGGGCTAAGCCCCAAATGTTTACAATGTCTGGCTCCGCCCCTGACGCAAGCTGTGCCCGTTGGTGTAGGCGGGATGAATTTGAACTGTGAAGTGAATTCTGTGGTGGTAGAAATAAGTAAGTAAATATGTAAATATTCATTTTCTCTCTCTGTATACTGTTAGTATACTTTACTATCAGTGGTTTTATATGCCACTCTAATTTATTGCCATTTTTTTCAGATGCTGTGTTTAAAAACAGTGGTGATCCATAAATGATGACCTTGTGGGGATGAAGCACTATTATTTTAGCTTTTTCTTCCTTTAAAAGAAGGAATTCATATTAAACGTTTTTTGGAAGTATGAACTTGTGGTATTCAGTCTTCAGCCTCTCTTCAACTACCAGAAAAAGGAAAGACAAAAACTCGAAACATCTCCTAAAAAGAAAAACAAGAACAACATGATAACTGATCGATACTCATTGGGAAGCATTTTTTTAAAATGAGATCTCACCAATTTCTCTTATGGCAACCTTAAGGGAAATAGAGCAGAATAAGAGTAGGCCATACCTGTCAACACTCCCGTTTTTCCCGGGTTTCTCCCGTATTTCAAGGTCATCTCCCAGCACCCTCCCGTTTTGTTATTTCTCCCGGAAAACTCCCGTAATTTGCATGGCCATCAAACTTCATTTTAAAATCATTGATCCATTCAGGTTGCCAGATTGTGTATGAAATACACCCTACACATACACGATCACTTAGTTTCAATTTCAACCGTTTTGTCATAGGCTAAAACCTGGCAACCCAAAACCCAAATAAGGAAGCGGGTGCCGACTGCGCAGCTTGAGTCTTGTCGTAAGCAAGCGGGCTAGTTGAATGGCCTACTCCAGAACTAGCTGTTGTGAAATTGTTGGGAATTTAATTGATTAACACATCACATAAACTGTTATTGAGTGTTGTTGATACACTGAACTTGTGCCCTCGGAACCAAATCTGACAGCAGCTTTGGAGTTTTGGAAGTAGGCTGCAGGCAGGCAGCTGGTGGATACATAACTGGCATGCGTAAGGTAATGGTAAGGTAAAAGCAACGACCAAAACGCAGTGTTGAAACACGTGTAAACGTATTAAATATGCAAACACAGATCCGGTATAAACACTGACACCCACCCCCCCCCGAAAAAAAATCTCCCGTTTTTGGAAAGCTAAATGTTGACAGGTATGGTACACACACATATGCACAAACACACCAAAACACAAACACACGCACACACACACACAAAAACACACACACACTCACACACACACATGCAGGCAAGCAGCGACACGCACACACACACATAAACACACACACACACACACACACACACACACAGAGAAGCAGACATATACACAAAAGCAAACGCACACATGCACACACTCATTTACATGCACAAAAGTTGCAAGAGTAGGGGATGGAGTAGGAGATGGAGACAAATTGACAAGCATGATTTATTTTTGTGGAGAGAATATGCAGGACTGAGCGGTGTCATATTTTGTACCGCTTTGCGGTACATCTAGTTACACATATGTTATTACACTATTATGTATCTGATGAGTTTTATTAAATTTGTCAACAGCAAAGACAAACACAGAAGTTCATCACAGCTGATGAAAGGTACCTGCTTACTCACTTTTGTCAATAATTAGAACAATTAAAACTAGATGTACCGCAGAGCGGTACAAAATATGACCGCCGCCCAGTCCAGCACATTTTTTCCACAAAAAGAAATCACGCTGAAAGGCCTATATGATTCTAACTGTCTCACTAAATTGCATTATCCACACTCAATTCTCACTGGTATCTGCTAGACAACAAGTACCAAAACATGATTAGTTCATAGATTTCACATGTAAAATTCATTTTATACAACCCCACCTCCATCTTGCCTGTTCATAATTATGAGAAATTCTTGATTGTTTGTGTTATGTTTATGTTATGTGTGTGGGTGTGTGTGTGTGTGTGAGTGTGTGTGTGTGTGTGTGTGTGTGTGTGTGTGTGTGTGTGTGTGTGTGTGTGTGTGTGTGCGTGTGCGTGCCTGCGTATGTGCCTGTGCATGGAAGCGTACATATGTCTACTGTGTGAGTATGTGTCATGATTACTGTGAATGTGTGTGTGTGTGTGTATCTGTTTGTGCACATGTGTGCACATGAACTGGGTTAACATGACCCCTGGAGGGAAATATACGGAAAAAATGGTCATCCTAGGCCCTACAGTTCTCAAGATATTCACAGAGAACTGTGTCTGGCCTACCCTCCTTTCGGGGGGTCCAGTCCAGCGGGGGGGCTACAGATCAAAACGAAAAATGACAGTTCCATGCTATCCATGTGGGGGTACATGCCCACCAAGTTTTGTGTACCCCGGTCTTTCAGTGTCCCGGGAATCATTGACAGAAATTTGGACATGCGAAAAAGAAAAAAAAAAAAAAAAATATGACTAAACCTATATGACCGCCGCTTCGCTGCGCGGCGGTCATAATAAGATACCTTTTGAGAATATGTGTCCATTCCAGGGCAGTTCCAGCGTTATGGATGTGACAATTGGACTCATATTGGTAAACAAAATGCCTTAGAGTGGGGGCAAAATTAGTATCAGTGAATTAATTTGCATAACTTTTAATGTAACCTCTGTCCTCTGAATACTGAGAAATCCTCTAATTTCATATAATCAATATCATCCTAAGAATACAAGGCATTTTATCAGCGTTATGGATGTGACATGAAATAGACACACTTTTGTGAGAGATTACAGGTTTTCTACAAACTCTGTGAATTTTGAAGGAAACTGCCAAAACTATGATATATGTAGCATGAAGGAGACTTGAAGGAACACAAAAAGTGTGTTTTTGAAACTATGCATCATTTTCGTAATGCATTATGTAGGAAAAACTGGCGTTATGGATGTGACGGTTTCACGTTATGGATGTGACGTGTCTGAACCAGTCCTTGACAAACTACATAAAACACATAATTAAGTAGTGAATTTTGATATGAAACAATTGAAATAGTAATCATGAAAAACTAGCGATGAAATTATTCCTTTTTAGTGCCCATTAAGATCCACAGGAAGAATCAGGACAAGTCATTTAAAATATAAAAAAGAAATTATTTTTTTTCTTTTACCGTCATCAATTTTGGTCAGTGATTCCCGAGTTACTGAAACACCAGGGAACATGATACTTGGTGGCCACTCCCCTAAATAACTAGCCCTACCTGAACCGTTGCACCCAAGATATAGGTTTTCCAAAATATGTATGGTATGTTAGTCTCAAGAGCCCGCATCAACCTAACCCATACCCACTCATTTGTGATTTGTACACATAAAGTAAATGCACACGCACGTGCACACACGCACATGCACACACACACACACACACACACGCACGCACACACGCATAGTCGAACACATACAGACAGGCAAGCACACACACACACACACACACATGCATGCACAAACACCCACCCACATGAATGCAGACACATAAACACACACACAGGCACGCATACACATGTGCGCATGCAAACACACGCACACACACACACACACACACACATAAACACACAAACACAGGCACGCATAAGCACATGCACACACACAGACACACACACACACACACACACACACACACACACACACACACACACACACACTCTTACACACAAAAGCAAACTCACATATACACACACTCATTTACATGCACATGAGTTGCAGGAGTAGGAGATAAATTGACAAGCGTAGGAGTAAGAGACAAATTGACAAGCGTGATTTATTTTTGCGAAGAGAATATGCAGGACTGAGAGGCAGTCATATTTTGTCCCGCTCTGCGGTACATCTAGTTTATTGCTGCCGTTACTTATGTTACTCTGTAGGTATGAGCTACAGAGGACCTGACACTTCAAATGCTGGCATATCGCGTCATTTAAAATTAAACTGTGTTAAGCAGACGTGAACGGCAGGCTGAACAGATCTGCAACAGAAGGAGGCTGCTATGTTAACTCCAGCTGCAAAGTCAGCCATCTTCAACAGCTAACACGATAATCCAGTTACTGTACAACAACAGTATGACAGTTACGGGAAGATAATCGCTCAGATTTTCGTTATTAGGCCACTTGAAAATAGGCTATGGCTAGGCTAATCACTGGAGGTATTTTAATATTATGTTTGTTTTGCTAATGCTTAGGCGAGGCCTCCCTGTGGTTTTGATCAACCTAATAATCTTTGAAATGTCAATTGTAAACACTAAGGTGACATGCGTTGAAACTGACATGCCACCAGAACAGACGTTTTATCGGCTTTGAGGTATAATAAAGTCTCCAGTTTTGTAAATTCACGTTATATAACATCCATAACGTCACATCCATAACGCACCATTAAAGGTTTGAAAAGTAAGAAAGGGGCACAATTTGGTCATCACACTTTACATTGATATAAATCAGCTTTGCACAGACACTATGGACATTTTCGCATCAACACTGTATGTGTAGCATAAACTTTTCCTATAAAACGTTATGGATGTGACATGGCCGTGGAACTTGCTGACTTAAAAACAAAAGCCTTACAAATGTAAGGAGTTGTGCTCTTAAAGGCAAGCTGAGCATAGACATTGCTCTACCATTCCCTTGTCAATCTGAAATTTGTCAAATGACACAATTTGTTTGTACCTTGGGTCCATTTATCCACTTTTTAAATATGTATAATATTACAATGTGAAAAATGTTGTTTCTGGTATGGTTGCACACCATATTTATGATGTAAAAAGAGAGTCATTCTCCATCAAATTCAATCAGATCAGTTACAAAGAATAAAATATAGACCTAAATGAAGATTTTAACAACAATTCTATTTGCGTATGCACAACTTTTTTTTTCCATGGTAAGGATGACCTTTGCATGGAATTGCCCTCCAAGAAGTTTACCATTTGTACAAAATGGCTTATTGGTGCACTCTACTCAAGAGGTGTCCTAGAGGTACCTAGAGGTGTCATCGCAAAATGTTTTGCATGTTGAGAGAATGTGCGCTCGTTTTACTACATTGTGCACTCGTTTTACTAAATCGTACGCTCATTTTACTAAATTGTGCGCTCGTTTTACTAAATCGTGTGCACAATTTACTATATTGTGCTCTCGTTTTACTATAGTGTGCGCTCATTTTACTAAATTGAGCTCACATTTTAAGCATAGTAAAACGAGGGCACAATTTATTAAACGAGTGCACTATTTACTAAAACGAGCGCACGATTTACTAAAACGAGGGCACGATTTATTAAAACGAGAGCACAATTTAGTGAACATGGTTATAGAACATTGTGTGCACAATCTACTTAAACGTGGCCACAATTTGTAAAACATGCATTCAATATTGTCTTGACACATGTAAACATGAGCATGTTATAGTATATTCGAGATATCGATCTACTAAAACGCACCCACGAATAATTAAAACGTGTGCTCGAAGAAATTAAATTGTGTGCACAAAAAAACGTAGGCTTTAGTCAACAATCCAGGAGGTAGTGGAAACCGGTCATTACAACAGAGCCCGAGTAGCCTATGTAACCTAGTAGTTACATTTCCCCATTATGGGTCTCCATAGCTGGCGGTTGAAACCGCAGGTGACCCTGCTACAAAGAGTAGAAGTCCGCTAACCATCCTGACCACCTAATGGTGAAAACTAAAAAGGCTTTAATTAACTGCCTACGGTTATCATCACCAGGGCTGCGTTTGGGCATTGGGCAAAGGGGCTGCTGCCCCGGCCACTAGGGGGCCCCGGCGCGGGACATTTAAAAAAGAAAACAAGTGTCTTATCGTCACCTGTCTTTGCCCGTATCAATGCATGCTATCACAGACAACAATGGCTTCGCATGAGACAATTAGGAAATATGAAAGCGGATCTCGAAAAAAGAGAGCTTCAGCCAGACGTTCTCAGTAAGGCGCGCCAAAACCATGGCCATACGCACTGTGCGTACCAGCCAGGCTACTCAACAACGAGAGAGAATTTCCCCTGTGTGCGTGTATTCACACCAAATTGGCCTAGGCTACCATAACTTCTCAACTCTGCACAGTAGCCTATTCCATTAACTGCATGCCAGTAGGCTATACAATTTTCTTTAAAGTAAAGTTTGTAACGTTATCAAAATCAACTTAATGCAGAACTATGCACGCGCGCACCTTTTGTTTGAGCATGAGAGATACACAGGCATGCTACAGAAGTTGTAGGCTAGCTTGTTGTTTTCTATCAGCACACAATGGTATAAGCTAATTAATTAACTCGAGACTCATCATGGATATAACAAGTTTTTTAAACAACGAAAACAGAAAGGATGGAGACAGCAAAGCGAGAGGAGTTATTTCAAATGGGCAAGCCGCAAGCACAAGGTAGGCAAGATTATTGCTTGTCAAAACGTTAGGCTAGCATTACCACTGTTTAAAGCCATACGTGAACGTAGCCTTCGCTAGAACAAAACTATGTAACATACAAAGTTGTCCAAATAAATAGGTCGTTGTTAGGCGTTGTTGTTATAAAGATATTGCATGTGGATGTTATTAGCCTACTACAGTATGTAGGCTACTTTTTAACTGACCAATGCAGTAACCTAACCGGGACAAATATTATCAAAGCGTTGAAAGTTAGGTGGGTGTGTGCGTACCATCGCATTCATTCCTGCAGGTGACCTGTCCACTTTTTTCAAAACGAGTATCAAAATAGGGATAAGTCCACGTCTAGGCATACTATCCCTGTCCCTGACAACGTTACCGTTATCGGCTGCGACACCCCCCTTGTTTGTATTTGATGTGGCTGGGCTGTGTGTGTGCGCTAGACTGCGTTTTTCAATGTATTTGACGTCGTGGCTGGCTATACTAGGGCTGCGTGTTACAGTGTATTACAGACAGCGTGTTACAATGCATCATGATGTGGCTGTGTGCGTGCGCGCCAAACTCTAGGCTACAATGTTTCATGAGTTCAGAGTTCGGGAGTTGCACATTTTAGTCTGACCTGGGTACCACTGGCAGTTTTCAAGCCTTAGTTGAAGTAATTGATGGTAATAATGTAATATTTCATGTTTTTTTTGTGTGCATTGCTACTTGTTTTTTGTATGTTGGTACAATTGTATGTTGATTATACGGTTCCACAACATAAAGGCAAATTTCATTTTTACATTATGTCATAATTATGTCATAATTTAATTGCCTCTCTCTCTCTCTCTCTGTCTTATGTATATTGATAATAATAATAATAGTAATATATATTGAAAAAAAATGGGGGGGGGGGGGGGGCCCAGATGACCCTAACCTGGCCCTGATCATCACATTACCAATATGAACTGTAATGGTACAGACAGCCTGATAGTAGGCCTAGTCCATGCCAATAGCTTGATAGGTAACACGAAGCTGCCACCACAGCACAGCAAGCGGTGAGAAAATGTCAGAAATTACTAAATGTGAGCACGAAATACATATTTCGAGAGCTCAAATTAGGCCAACAACGGGGTCACGTTTTATTAATTCGAGGGCTCAATTAAAGGAAAACGTGCTCACAAATTATCACGACCAGAAAAAATATCACTTAAAGTGACCTCTCCAGGACTCCGTAAAAATCAGGGGCTGAAAACAGAATGATTTTCATTTTGGCTCGTTCTGAGCAAAAACATAATTTTTTTGTTTCTGCTCCAATGTTCCAAGGCCTCTTCTCTAAATGGTAATGGTTAGAATGTTATAGAAGAACAGTTAATAACCTTCCTTTTAAAATTACATTACCTTTACAAATTGATTTGTGACCTGTGGCAGAACTAATTCACGGATTGGGATAAATGCAGAGACCAAATTTCCCTCACGGGATCAAAAGAGTATATATACTTATACTTCTGTGGGCAGCCCAGGCTCAGGAAACTGGAAACAAACAAAGTAGAGGCAGCCTTTTCTCTGAGAATACAGAAGGGAAGAGTGAACTATCTCTCTGGTGTGATTTGTTTGGTCCTTGGTTAAAATATAATGAATGTTTTTTGGACAAAAGCGTCTGCTTCTTTAATGATGATTCAAGAAATCATTCTAATCGGTTTAATCATTCTAATAAGTTTGGTAAGATAAATCCAAAGGTTATTTCCAAACCTAAAGTCATGCCATTGCATTATTTTCTGAGTTATTGCATTATTGAAAGTTCAGAGTACAGGTTTTACTTTCGGTCCCATTCCAAGCAAAGGTTATGAGAACAGTTGTATGAATGTTTTTATACCACTAGGTGTCACTCCTGTCACTTCATGTCCTCCTTTTTTTCTGATAGAATTCAGTGAAACTCCAAGTTGTTACAGGTTGTTAGAATGCATTATGAATGGAATTAGCATTAAGCAGCTGATTAGATAAAAAAAACTGATTAGATAAAGAATATTAGCCATTTCGAACAGGCAACAAACCATTTGTCAGGCATGACAAAGCTGCATGTTACCATGCACACTTATTGTCTAGGCTATATTTGTTTTGTGACAAACTGAAAATCCAAAATGAAGCAGTTGTGAAATTTTGGAACAACAGAAATCTGATTTGGCTAATGGAACACCTTCTCACAAAAGCAGCTTGTGCGTGGCTGCAGACAAACATTGTCATTCAAACACATCAGAGAACATTCAGTGGTGCCAGAATAAATCAATAAACCAAACCAAGGCCAGTGATCGGGCAGTACTTTGTACTAATGAGGGTTGCCCTGGTAGTGTGCCGAAGTACTGTTTGTGATCTTATAATAACATACAGTGCAACCGGAAAGTTTTCAGACCCTTTCAAGTTTTCCACATTTTGTTATGTTTCAGACTTATCTTGGATGGATTAAATTAATTTTTTTCTCATTAATCTGCATACAATACTCCAACATTCCACAAAAAAACTGATTTTTGGAGTGTTTTGTAAATTTATAAAAAATAAAAGACTGAAATATTCTATTTACATAAGTATTCAGACCCTTTGTTATGACGCTTGCAATTGAGCTCTGTTGCATCCTATCAATGGTCCTTGAGATGCTTCTACAACTTGATTAGAGTCCACCTGTGCCTAAATTAATTAATTGGGCATTATTAGGAGAGGCAGACATCTCTTTATATATGGTCTCACAGTTGATGGTGTATGTCCAAGCCACGAGGGTTGAGATAATTGTCCGTAGACCTGCGAGACAGGGTTGTGTGAAGACAAAGATCTGGGGAAGGATACAAGAACATTTCTGCAGCATTGAAAGTGCCCATAAGCACAGTAGCCTCCATCATTCTCAAATGGAAAATCAATGTTTGAAACTTGGCTAATAGTTGGGAAACTACGGTAGAAAGCCAGCGTCTAAAAAGCGTGGGAAATAGGCCCACCACAGCAAAACTAAAAAGAAAACAAATGTAGGAGTCACTGCACTGTAATGGGAAGCATACACTCTAAATTCCTAATATGCATTGTAATATTGTAAATACTACAAAAATGCAAATCAATGCACATGTTATAGCATCGCCTCTTAATCCTGTGGGCTCAAATTGCACAATGCCCTTCCAACTGGATGCAGAAACTCCACCGCAGGGGAATGCCTGCAGCCTGCTCCCCAGAATCTAACTCATCCCACAATTCCTTATGAATAAATAAAAGTCCCATTTATAAATCTGCGGTTTCACGTTTCAAAATTTTTTTTTCACTGTGCTTCACAGTGCAAATATGATATGGGAAGTGGAGTAACCGCTGCATATTGCAGTGCACCCCCCTCTCTGAAATAGGTCAGTACGAGATGCTTTCAAGCATAAATCACACACACGCAGTAATGCAAAGGAATGCCAGTCAGTCAGACCAAAATGGGTTTTTAAAACCACGATCCACACCCTTCATCTTTAACTAAATCCCAACCCATCTCTGAAATGTCAAAGTTATAAATGACTGTTGTTGATGTGATGGGACACTGTGGTCTCTCACTCCCATCACAGATGCTCATAAGAATCATTATGTGTTTAGAGTGGATGAAGGAGGGTGTATGGTATGGTGGATGATCTGTAAAGTATTTGGTGACTAAAGATTCTATAGTAGGCTATGATTGACACACCTATGGGATACTTGTCAACTTTACAACAAATTTAAGGATTTATTGTCTTGCTTATCTATCCATCCATCAATGTCTGTCTGTCCAATTTGAATCTTTACTCTGTTGCATATTCATGCAAAAGTGCTAAACTTGCCCCTGGTTCCGTGCCGCCTCCCCTCTCTCACTGACTGTCACAGGGAAAGGAGGTTAATGTGGTCTGGCTGAGAGCTACTCTCTGCTCCCTATCGCCTTGCAACTGTGTTATTACGCCAGGGATTGTCAGTGCACTTGTAGGCCCGAGTGATGCCATCTTAGCTCGTGCTGTGGAGGTTGGGATGACATTTAAATTGCCATGCGCCACGAGTGAATGAAGTGCGCCCACAGAACAGATGCAGTGAGCAGTGACCTGACCGAGAGAGAGAGAGAGAAAGAGACTTTCCTTTCTTTGTCTTTCTCTCTGGCTCTGCCTTTTCCTTTTCCCCTTGCATGCACAAATGCCTCCTGTCACATATTGTCAAGCTTCATCAGTAGGCCTACTCGGTGTGTGGCATTCTTTAAAAAAAAAAAAAAAAAAACCTTATGGGCAAAATGGAGTGAGAAGAGAGGGTTGTTAGCAGGCCATAGCCTATTTGTACTTTATATTTGAGGGATGAAAGGGAAGCTTTCAATATTTACCTCACAGGCTTAAGTGCCCGGTAACCTTATATCTACTCTGTGTACATATCTTTGTAAACAAATTGAAACATCCCCATTCTGCCTAAGAATAACAGATTGCATTATCAAAGGGCCATCAGTTTCACAGGCAACGTCAATACAATTAACACAAGCCAAAGAGACCTATTTGTTAGGACAGCATTGAATCCAGGGTGTGTGTGTGTGTGTGTGGGTGTGTAGGTGTTGGAATACTACCCTGAGTGAGCAGCAGATGGCGCTATGTGAGTAAAATAAAAAAATGTGTGAGGACTAGGTATTACACGTTTTCCCGTCAACTCCCCCTCCACTAAGCAGGAATGGTGCGTCAGTGCCAAGGAATTCACTTGACTCTTAGGTTTACTTAATCCAACATGTTTCTCACTCCTTGCTCTGGCAACACACCTTCAGTGTAGGATAATAATCAGAAGGACTGTTTAAGCCTTAGGTACGACAACAGGCTAAAGAATAGAGGAAATATACAATACATTACAGTAATTTCCTGTGTACTAGCCGCATTGTGTATAAACCGCAGGACAGTGTTTTATGCAAGTTAAAAAAAAACATATTAATACCATATTAACTGCCCCCTGTATTAACCTCATAGCTGAATACATGTTGCCTTATTTATTAACCTCGGCTAATAGTTGGAAAATTACAGTACATATACAATACATATTGCCAGTGTAAAAGGGCATTACCGTTAATGCCTTGAATAGAAAGCTCTCTAGCCTAATGTAAATGTTAACTGTTATTTATAGGCTTATACACTCAGGTTCTTGTCTAATGGAGGATGCATTAGGCCTGGAGCAGAGTCCTGGTCATGCTGAATCCAACATTTTGTCTTGCTGCAGTGAAAAATCAAATAATGAATTTTATTATTGTTATTGTTATTTTTGACCGATGGGGTTGGCTGTTTCTCAGGCTACTCTTGATTGTCTTACACCTAAATATATATTTGTTTCTCCAACAACACTACTCTGAAAAATTATTCAGACTCGAGCGAGATATTCTCTCAATTACCCCCTATTACCCTACTTCAATGAGTCACAGCCTTTGGTGAACATCTTATTCTTTCAGTGTCCCACTCAGATAACCAAGGAGTCATCGTTGCATTCCAGCGGTCCAACGTTTTCCCACCAGTAGGGAAGCCGAAGCAGCAGCTGGCGGAGCAGGCAGAAGCTGCAGGACACAGGATTTCTGGCTCCTGGCGAACACCGCTGACGGTGGAGTGTGTTTATGTAAACGGTGGGAACGTTGGATTTTTGTGGACTTTCACAAGAAAGCCTTCTGTGTAGAGTTCTACTTTCAGGGGAAGCAGGCTGCTTTTAAGACACCTGGGTCATTCACTGTGTGGGACAAACATGCTCAAATACAATAAGAGCACAATTACAACACAGTGATAGAATAATAATAAGGTTCTACACACAGCTAAACACTCTCACAGATGGGCCGCTGTTGTTTTTCACACAGGTGAGAGCATGCTATCTGCCTGTGATATTTGTGGTGGCCGTGGATTAAGCAAACAAGCTTTTCTTCCTCCTGCTTTGTCCACCAGGGGGTTTATTCTTTCCATTGGCATTGCTTTCTTTCCAAGCGAAAGAAGCTCACTGATTTACGCCTGTGACAGCGGGATGCCTTGGAATTCTGTGACATCTGTATCCTATTAATCTGTATCCTGTCAATCAGGTGCTAGGACCGGTTTCCAATTAATTAGACAAATAATTGAGAAAATAGACCTTACACTGACTTGTCCATTTCATCACCTGGCAACTAATGAATGATTTGGATAATAAATCAAGGTCGCGCACAGTTTTCCTGTTCCTCCAGGCACTATAATATTTGCTCCCAATCTCCAGTGTAAACACTAATCCCATTAAAAACCACAAGGCTCCACATAACTCTCACAGGATAAAGTCATACTGTAAATATCATACAGGGCTGAAGTACACAATGTTGTTTGGGTTTGCCAATACATTACATATTTTAATTTAATATATGCGATAATCGACCAATTGGGCTAGCTCCATCCTAAATTGACCCATGTGCACAGACATTCAGTGCTTTCCAATAGAAATTCAGTGCAACGTTGCATAACTTAGTTCAAACACTACAAAAACCATGAAAACATACAAATATATCTGTAGATGGACTCTTTTTTGTTTTCTGAATATAAGAAACTACTTTGTGATTTTAGAATATCTATATGAGTCACATAAAGTGTTAGACATAGTTAGACATATGACAATAATTTCCCTTAAAGCTCATATCGGATATTTTACCCATCATGCATAAATATGTTGACCCATCAGAACTCACTAATCGCTGAAGAACAATGTTGCATATTATTATTAATATAATGCTCCAAATGATGTCAATGTCACACAGAGCTCCAACAGTGCACTCTCATCCTCAGATCCTCACACGCACAGACGATGTGACTGATGCGGCATTAGTCTCCAGCCTGACCTTGAGCGGTCTGCCCATCTCTTGTGACCTATGGAGATGTATGTAAATTTCTGAGGCTTGAGGACAGTTACATCATTAGGCGTTAATGACACACACAAACGGAGGTGGTTTCACTTCATTGCTTATTTATTTCGGACAATGTGGTCATTCAAAGGAGCCATCTCCTAATTAGGAGCATTTGCTGCACTCGTTGCCAAGGATTAAGTTGTGTGATCCTTTTACATTAGCGTGGATTAAGACTATGATAATCTAGTAGTGAGTAATATCACACTTTTCTCCAAGGAGCAGAGATGGTGCATGTAGATTAGATAGGGCCAAGGTTTCTCAGCCACTCAAGAGGACAAACCGGAGGGGTTACCTCTGCCAATACCCAGGAGCTGTCAGAGGTGTCCACTGAATTTGATGACCAACATTACTATGAGAGGGCCCAGTATTAGGTTCTGTCAAAGGGCCCAAACTTTCTAACAGCATCCCAGGGAGCAGATGAGAACTACCAGGCATGGGTAGCATGAACATATGACCTCTCTTCATGATGTTATCTCAACAGGTCATGGGGGGGGGACACAAGGCATGCAAACTTATGCAAGTACTAGTTCAGGTTCAGGAGACATTTCTAACTTCCATGTTTCTCAAGGAACACATACATAGAAATAGAAATAGACCAAAGCACCAGTAAAACAAGCGATTGTACAATTCAGATAGTGAGAAGTGGAGCATTCCCCCCTCCAAGTTTAGCTGAATCTGTGGATTTAATGTAAAGGATAATGTAAAGCTATAGTAAACAAAGGGAATAAATAAACATAGAGGGTAGTCTGATGACACAGGCATTCTGCTTTGCCGTGTAATTATGTGAGGAATGCCACTGTCCATGACGGCTGAGAAAGAGAAACCAGGGGCCTTCGTGGTCAGGGGAACATAAACACCAGAATGCCATGTATGCAACTATGATGCTCCACAAACAGAACAAAACATCAGGGAGAAACATTTATGAGCCTATCTGGTTGTTCTCAAGATGGTGAGAATTTTAATGAAAGACTTTCAAAGATTTAGATTGTTGAGGGGTGTAAACACCTGTGGTGTACTGTTATCTTTGGCTTAGCTATGCGTTAAACAACATCAAGATGCCTGCAAACAGAATAAGTAAGCGTTGCTTTGACTTGGTGCATTTTAACCGTAAGAAAACTATTTACGGAATAGTCAGTCTCCCCTCTGTTATGGGACAACCAGAATGATTAAAGTCTGTCTTAAAGGGAGTGACCTGTTTGAAGGGTTACAAACCCCCTATTAATGTCATTAAAGGGACACCAGGCAAGCCTGATGCTTTTTCTCTACGAAACTCCCCCTCGCTCAGTCTGAAGCTCTTTTCCTTTTCTTTGCGTCTTCTGTCAAGGGTTTTCGCTGCTTCTTCGTCGGCTCTGCCATTATACACACGTTTGCAACAATCTCTAGCGTTTCGTTAGCCTGCCTCTGTGCTGTAAACTGATCCTGCTTCGGTCGGCGGGTAGGATACACCGAACTTGCAAGTGGGATATTCTTCTTACAGGCAGTAGGGGCGGGCGAGAGAGCCTTCATTCGCCCCGTAATGAGTTATTTAACCATATACCGACTTACGAAGATGATTAATTAACACGAAAATGTTGCCTGGTGTCCCTTTAAGATTGGCACATTGGTTCACCAGTTCTGAACAAAAAGTATAATGACGTCTACTGCTCTATTGTCACCCTGTATCTTTCTATCACAATATAGTCATAAACTTTTTGCAATTCATAGCATTTAATTCTGAGTAAGGACGAGAGGACATTGACTGAATATTTGCAGCCACTGGGTTAGAGTTTGTGTATGGTGCTTGCATTTGGAAGTGCAATATTTCATCTGCACTCTGATCACATATGCCCACATCGTGAGCCTGCTGAAGAATTTCTAAATGATGTCTAGACCATGGTTGCCGGAGATGCTATTTGCAGGAATGTCAAATGATTGTGGTGTAGGCCCATACAAAATGTATAATAATGAATTAAATATATAAATATATTGTGTACATTGTGTATCACCATTTCTAATTAACCCCCATAATCATGTAATACAAAACTATCCACAAAAAATAAGCTGAATATAATATTTACTTATTTGCCCTTATATTTATATATTTATCATATCATAAATATTACATTTTAACATAGAGACGTGTGACAAAAGATGTGCAGTATTTGAGCTCATCCTAAAAGGAGATGACTGAGTCAGCACATCCTAGACAGCTGTACCTTACATAATCTTTTTACGGACACTTCCTGGGTACTCAGAATCCTCAGTGTTGACCCTTGGATTCCACGGTCAAATGAGATGTTCGGTCAGTGTGCCGTCTGGACAAGTGTGGGACAGGCTAGCATGTCTCTGTCAAATGTTTACCCGCAGGCCTCGGGGGTGGGGATTGGATGTGGGTGGGTGGGTGGGTGCAGGGTGTGTGTGTGTGTGTGTGTGTGTGTGGGGGGGGTGTTGGGGGGTGTTTGTTTGCGGGTAGTTGTGGGTTGTGCTGGTTGTGGCCGTCAGCCTGCTATTCTGGGAATGGAGGGGAGGTGAGGATGGACTAGCACGCAGGGTCAAGCTGGGTTTAAATGGCAAAACAACCTTTCATCACTGTACACATGCAGGCTGTGCTGTTTTTGTTCGGTGCGCTTGAAATGTAAACTTGACATGTCCTGATAAAGATCTGTGATGGAGAATGAAATTTAAATTTAAGAAGCCATTTGTCATTCTGGAGAGAGAGAGAAAGAGACATGATGGAGCCAAAGCACAATGTGCTACTCTGTCACCTTCCCATGTCTCTGCATAATTGCCACTCACCTTAAGCGGCAAAACACTCCAGATGTCACAGCGCTAGTCGTATTATGTACAGTTCTCTTCTCACCACACACAGCAGCGTGCACGAGCCAAGAGGACAGTACAGCACAGTGAGTTGCGTCTATCTCTGTATCTGTTGCAATTATATCATTTGGATATGCAATCACATACTGTACATGTCACTGGACTAAATCAGGGAATACCCAGTTTTGTAGTTGCTCACACAAATACTAGGAGTAGGATAAAAAAATAAAAAAATCGTAAAAAAAAAGGTGTTAGCCAATTTGCGGCTGTTGTTATAATATATAGCTCCGTATTTACCTCTAAGGGGCGCATGCCAACCTAAGCCAGGCGTATGGAATTCTTCTGTGATTACACACTAATTTATGGGGATTTGAAAACAGGGGATATCATGGCGGCAAAGGTCACTGTGGGGCACTTGACAGGAAATTACACAGTGGTTTGCTCCCCTTCTCGGAGGACCCGTGCACTGCGCTGCTTTTAGAATAATGAATACTCGCCCGCTGCCTGACCATACACAGAACTCAAACAGGCTGGTCGAGAGAGAGAGAGAGAGGGAGAGAGAGAGAGAGAGTTGGGAAATAAGCGGATGATTTATTGGAAATTAAAACACAGCGGGTCTAAACAGGGCTTTATGGGGACATTTGCTCCGAGGGGTTGAAGACCAAAAAACAGCCACTCTGTATTAATAACGTCAATAGCAGTGATTTTTGGAATGGCTGCGCTGGCTGTGGAGGGGCATTCCTGGCGTGTTTTCTGTTGTCGTTGGCAGGCTGGACTGAGGGCCTGTGGTGCACTGAGAGAATGAAAGACTGGTGTCGTGATGGTGGGAATGAGAATGTGTATTGCTTGTGTCTGTGTGTGGGTGTGCTTTTCTCTCTCTCTCTCTCTCTGTGTATGTGTGTGTGTGTTTCCATAGCCACAGCACGCCCAGTCAAGCCGATAGCTTGAAGGCTTTTTCTCTCCCTTTCCCTCCGTTCACCGCGGCTATACATAGCATTGCCTCCGAGTCCTCACAGGCCCTTCAAGTTCTGCTCTGTCCACAGAAAGTGGGTGTATGGGTCTCTCCTCATGTCTTTGAGTGTCTGTGTGTGTGTGTGTGTGTGTGTGTGTGTGCGTGTGTGTGTGTGTGTGTGTGTGTGTGTGTGTGTGTTAGTGTAGGCCGAACTCATGTATATTAGCCTACTGTAAGCAAAGTGTGCACACTTCTCAACCGTTTGTTTTTGCACACCATGCAGACCATCATTCTGTTTTTAGGATAACACATGTCCAATACAACATAAGGGACTCTGCAAGGAGAATGGTGACGTGAGCTAGTGTGGAGAATATGCAAGAAGAATAGGAGTCATATCCATATTCATATCAATATGGTAAACTGCTTGAGCATAGACTTATTTCCCTCACTCCTTAACTTTGGATATTTTCATGAATAAATCAGTTGTCTTAACTATCCCAAGTGTTGCACAAAACAAATCACACATAAAACCAACCACCTGTGGATGCCTGAGGTATAAGGAGTACATAGGTGGTAGATGAAATAAGTGCAATAATGTTTAATATTTACATAATACACAATAATAATAAAAAAAAGCAGCAAACATGGCCTCATGTGGGATTGCAATACTGGGCAGCCTCTGTCCATGACTGCATGATATAGTGAGATGTATTACCAGTCTCTCTCTCTCTCTCTCTCTCTCTCTCTCTCTCTCTCTCTCCCCTACCTCTCTGCTTCTTTCACTGTGTGCTCTGTGTGTGTCTTTCATTCTCTGCCCTGGTCTCATGTATGTGTGTGCGTATGTGTATGTGTGTGTGAGCCTTTCAGAGACATCTTGTGTGTTTCTGGAGAGTAATCAGGTAATTGATCATAGAGACAGGTAATTATTCCTGCGCCAAGCTCCCTGGCAAAATGAGCTCAGGAAAGTAGTAATGAGCTCTGTCCTCAAACACATTACAGTGAGCAAAGGAAGCAGAGGAACAGGCTGCAGAGAGAAAGAAAGAAAGAAAGAAAGAAAGGGGGGGAAGGGAGGGAGCAGTAGACAGAAAGTCAAAAAAAGAGAAAAAGCACAGGATAGGAAGCAACAATTTGGAGGGTCCTACAACAGTCTTCTATCCGTCCCTTAAATTATTATTTCCTGTGTTTCTCACAGTTGCTGCTTATAAAACATATGACATCATGTTCTCTGCAGTCTTTATTGTGCAGTAATGCTGTACAGGGGATTTATGGAACAAATGATTCTCAGTGTGTTCAGATCTGTTACCATATTATTCTCCACAACACAGGTTGTTTTGGATTTTGACTCACTTCTTTAATACACTCTAGATACTTCACTGCAGTGGTGTTGTCTACGTCATACAGGACTACGCAGTATACCCACTTAAAAAGCATCACCATCTCAGTATACCCACTGAAAATAGCCAACATTAACATTAACATATTAACAGTATACCCACTACAGCTAACTAGACTATACCACTGCTTCACTGTATATGTAACAGCATTATTTATTGTGCAATAAAAGGATAAATACATTAAGTACAAGTTGTACTTCAGTGTAAAATTCATCCTATTAAATATAATTTAACATGTTAGAATGCCCATAAAAGCTGAGGTTGTTGATAAAATTATAAAAAATAAATAAAAAAAGGATGAAAGATAAAGAGATGAAATAAATAAATGATAAGCCACATCACTGGAAACAAGCTAGATACCTTTTGAAGCACCCTTTTTGGTGCTAAATCTGTCATCTAACCAGAAATAAGAATAAAACTGATATGTTGCTGGAAACATACTCAAGCTGTTTCCAAAGCTTTGCCAGACAGCCAAATCTATGGTCAAGTGGATTTGAATGTTATACTCTATAGTTATGCCATGAAGTTGATATAATTGATAAGAAATGTATTTTGGATACCATCCATGGCTAGTGGTTTGCATAGCTGGCAGCATCTAGCAGAGATATGGCGAAAAAGATCGGAAGCATTATTAATAGTCATCATTTGTTATGTGAAGTCGTCCTTAGCTGGCTGCCAACCCGAGGCTTTGTACAACACTGCCGGCTCCCTTTCATCTTCAAGGATCTACACTGAATAATCTTGTAGGTGCACTCAAGTGGTTTCTTAAAGCATGGTTTCCTCATATGGCTCCCTCCTCCTCCTCCCCTAACTAATAATTTACTACTATTACCACTGTATGGTAATATATTCTCCTTTCCTCCCCGCAAAATATAGCATTTTGATATGAAAAGATCTCTTCTTAATGTGCTACATTTATAATATTCCATTGTCATTGGGGGACACCTGGTGAATGAATGAATGTATCTTTTTTTGGCATGAAAGTCATTAAATGGACTGTAAAAAATATGTTAAATGACGAATGAAAAATGAAAAAAAAAGAAAATGGGCCCCAGCTGTGGCGCAACTGGCTGGGGCACCTGCACCGTACGCCGGCGACCCGGTTCGATTCCCGCCCCATGGTCCTTTCCGGATCCCACCCCTGCTCTCTCTCCCATTCGCTTCCTGTCACTCTCCACTGTCACTATCATTAAAGGCACAAAAAGGCCAAAAAAATATACTTAAACAAATAAATAAATAATTTAATATAAAAAAAAGGGAAAAAAAAGAAAATGATTTTTCAATATTTTACTCACCAACTTACTGATTGACAGATCAACTTGTTCCCCACAGGCCACGGCTCTGAAACACATATTAAATGTGTGGTTGTGGTTTTAGCATAATGTCTCTGTGTGTAATATCTTTCTATTGTTCAGATCTACTGTATTGTTCTTCTATTGTCTTTGCATGTGCGCAACTTGATGGATGGTGAGTGAGTGCCTCTCCACGTTTCCAGTCTATATCACGTCACAATGAGTGCGTGAGGATGCGAAGAGAAAATGGAGGATGTGTCATTGCGTGCCATGCAATGCGTTTGTGATGATATTATGGCTGCATGCGCTGGAAGATCATGTTCCTCTATTCACTCTCTCATCTTGTCATTTCTCATCTATATGAGAGGGATGTTTTTTATCCCTCCTTTGCTTTGCTTCTTCCCTTCCCTCCTCCCTCCCTCCTCTCCCAAAAATACTCCCGTTGGTTCATTCTCTCTCTCTCTCTCTCTCTCTCTCTCTCTCTCTCTCTCTCGCTGAGGCAGTGAAGTGGTTGTGCTCTTGTGGGCAGAAATTCCCTGTGGAGGCCGGCACTTATTTGACTCCAGGATAAGCTGCCTGCAGAATGGAATTGCTAACTCTAGCATGAAACCGGTGGCCATAGGAGACTAATCATAACTTGAAAAGAAACGTAAATAAATAATAATAAAAAAACGAATATGAAACATGGCTGCAAATTGAATTAAGCCAGTCTTAGAATTTATGTGTCTGGAAACTCAAAGAAGCACGAGAATAAATAAACGAGCTGGAAAACAAGGAAGCCAATTGGACTCCTTTTTTGGATTAATTTGAAACATAAAAGAGGGTGTTTTCTCTCTTTTGTCTGCTGTGGAGTGGTTGAACTGTGGGGTGAGGTGTTGTGGGGGTCAGGGGGTGGAGGCAGCAGATTGGATGGTGGGGGCAGGGGAAGCGGGGGGGGGGGGGGGGGGGCTGAGTGGCAGGGGAGACCCCTGTGGAGGTGAGGGAGGGATGTAGATGGGAGGGGATGCTGGCGGGGAAGGGTGATGAAGTTGAAAGCAGCCAGTTCCTCTGCGCTCAGAGACCTGGTAGACTTGTCATTAATTATGTATTTCTCCAATAGAAATCCCTCCAAATAAGCCCAGACAGCTGGCATCAAACTTCATTTGCTGGGAAGACAAAGTGAACTGAAGGCAGTTCTATTGAAACAGAGTGGTTGTGGAGGCGGTGGAGGTGGGATAGGGTTGAGGAGTGGAAATATAGCCGGCAAACCTGTCTCCTGCTCAATCAACGCTGTTGCAATTTTCATTTTTATTAAAATTTCGTTAGGATTGCGGTGACACATGTTCTTGCATATTAACTGTAACAAGGGCTTCCATTTTAATGAACCAGCAACCTCTAATGACAAACAATTGTGAGTAACAAGTGTCTAACTCCAATTTTATTGCATTAAGCCACTTCAAAAACTCTGAAGGATAATGTTAATCCACCAATAACCCACAAGAGTAAGCTTTTTTGGGTTACTTAATTAGCCACAGTCCTTTGAAGTTTCTGCTGTTTATAAAGTAAAAGGTTAAGAAGTGAAAACCCTTAACATTTAGTCAAATTGGCAAGCTCTGATCTGTCTTGGGCAACTTTTAGAAAACCAGACATACATCTCAGGCACTCATTACCTCACTAATTGCTGTCCCTTCCTACTGAACCTATAATAGCGGCCTCACCTAGGCCTTGCGCCTCCATTTAATCTGCAAACAAGGAACCGGAATCTTCTGTGAGGATGCTGTGTGAGGAAACAGAAATGGTAACGCACATCCTTCTTCAGTGACTTATGTGGGGACACCTGTTGAATTAAAGTCGTATGACTGAGAGCCCTGTGGCAGCCTGTGGTTAACTGTGATAAGGCGAGGAAGGAAGGAGGCGGGAGCTTTGAAAGTGTGTGCTGAAATAGCACGGTTTTAAGAGGACCTATCTTATCTTTTTTGACAAAATATGTGACTGTTATTTGCCTGCATACTGTTAGGGTTATATGATTAAATGCTTTAAACACACACACACACACACACACACACACACACACACTAACACAAGTTGGATGAAGGACAAACTATTAGAGTTCGAAACAATCAATAAACAACTTTTGAGACTCTTGGATCAAGAGTTCAAGATTCAGCAATTAATCATTAAGAAAGACATCCGTAGGCCCTACCCACTGAGCTGTTCTGCACACTGAAGTCAATAACACTCCAGCACAAAAGTTCCTTTTACACCTCTGAATGTCAAAATCAGATGCCTTCACATGCACATCAGAATCAGAATCAGCTTTATTGGCCAGGTTTGCGTAAACAAACACGGAATTTGACTCTGGTCAATCTTTGCTCTCAAAGTACAACACACTTAACATATAAGAATAAAAATAAAAAAAACATATGTGTAGACCAGAGTGAAGTGCAAAAGGGGCTACTTCATCTGATCAGCACGGAACTGTCAGACTGACCTGCGGTGCATATTGTATGGGAAATGTGCTGGCCTACAGGCGGCCAAAGAAAGTGTTAGATGCCTGAAGTGAAATGTGAAATACTCAGACCTCCTCCAGCTGTCACACACACACACACACACACACACACACACACACACACACACTCGTGCTTGCTGGGAGCCCCCGAACATGACTAATGATGATTGTTTTGGATCAGTGGCTTCCAGCATTGGCCCCCGGAGGTCCAGTATATATTACAGCAGGTTTTTATCCAAAGCAATGTTTTAATTATGGTAATGAATTTCATTTGTCAAAGACTCCATTTAGCTCCCAAGGTCCCCTTCACGAACAATGCTATACGACGGGAAAAGGAAGAGCACCGAGCACCCGCACCTCCACAAGCGTGCGGTGCGCTAGCTCGCTAGTCATGCATATTTGATAAATCTGTCCCTGACACTGCAGCGATCCAACTTTCCCAGTTGGCACGATCCCGACAACATGATGCGTTATTGTTACCAAAATGAGGTCAGACCGCGTCGGCAATCAATAAGGACCGCGCTGACCCTCGCCGAAAGAAACAGGGGTCAGTGCGAAACCCTCTGCTTTCGCAATCCCGTGTCGTGGGTTATAGAGCAGCGCTGGGATTTCCTGCCCCGCAGGTAAGACAGATGAATGGGCACTTATTACAAAGGGAGCTGCCAGAGGAGACGGATGGAGGTATAAATCTCTGAAGGATCTATACCGCACACTGGCCGTCTCTCACTCACGCCCTGCTCCCTCCGACAGGCCCCAGCTCAGGGGGAGGACTCTACACTCACTCAGTCCCTGAGAATGAGACTCTAACGTCTGGGTCTGTGCTTCCAAGTCATCTATCACACCGGCTCTTTTGAATTATAAGCATTGTTTATAATGTTCTGTGATTGTCTTTTACAGCTGGAAAACAGAAAATGTGCATATTGCTTCCTGTAATGCCACCGCCAGTCCCATATGACTTGTGCCTCAGTGCCTCTTTCTCATTGTAATCACTAGCTGCGACCTGCCAGTGCTGTTGTAGAAGGTAATGTCATTATTAGCAGATATCTGTCTTACAAAGTAAGGTTGCATCCAACATTAGCAGCTTAATAGATGATAAGTGATTGTATTCAGTAGAATATGATACTTATTAGAAAAACACCCGGGGCACTGCTCAGGGGGAGCTTCCGATTTTAAAACAGGTGAGAAATAGTTGCATCCTTTAGGGCTTTTCAAGACAAAGCAAACACATTTCTGGTAATGTTGTGTTATTTAATCCAATATATCGTTGAGTCCTTGGGAACAAAGTCATTTCAGTTGGCAATGGCATGCCCTGCCGAATGACATCTGGTGTTTGCCAATGCTGGATGCTGGCAGCACACGTGAGTGTGAGTGTGTGTGTGTCTGTGTGTGTGTCTGTGTGTGTGTGTGTGTGTGAGTGTGTGTGGTTGTGTGTGTGTGTGTGTGTGTGGTTGTGTGTGTGTGTGCGTGTGTGTGTGGTTGTGTGTGCGTGTGCGTGTGTGTGTGGTTGTGTGCGTGTGTGTGTGTGTGTGTATGCATATGTAAGGTGGTAAGCTTGTGCTGCCGTGCAGATAGCGTTGCCTGGGCCTCCACAGGAGTCTTAGCTGATGAATGCGGGAGCTGGCCCACCCCTTGCTGAGAGGCTGACTGCGAGGGATGCTTCTGAAACATGGAAATCACGTTCTCGAGCTTTTCAGAGTGCTTTCCCCTCTCTCACTTCCTCCCATTCCTTTTCTCTCTTCCCTAACTTTCCCTTTAGCCCCGGGAACAAGAACCCACTGCTAAGGAACAATAGACATGTCATAAGCACACAGAGAGTTGTGTGTGGTGGGGAAGAATGAGAGAGAGAGAGAGAGGGAGGGAGAGAAAGAGAGAGAGAGAAGAGGAAAAAAGGGAGGGAAAAGATGTATCTGACAGAGACGACGTTTAATTGCCATGACTAGCCAGAAGGCCCTGAATGTATGCATGCAGAGACATTAGGCCTTTTGCATGAAGAAATGTGTGTGTATTTGTGTGTGTGTGTGTGTGTGTGTACATGTGAGAAGAAGAGGGAGAAACCAGAAGACAGAGAGATAGAGAGAAAGAGAGAATGTGTGCCTGATGGACATGTTGAGTCATCAGCTGTGAGAGAGGAGGAGAGAAGGGCAGAGGGTAGCAGGGAGAGGCAGAGATAGCAGGTTGCACACACACACACACACACTCACACACACACACACACACAAACACACACACACACACACACACACACACACACGCACATATGCACACACATGCACATGGACATGGACATGTTCACGTGTATGAACACACACACACACACACACACACAAACAAACACATGCATATGGTAACATCAGATTTCCAAAATGATCCTGACCCTTCACTAGAAATGAAGCATTCAAACAGCTTCCGCCTGCCTCTATCAAATCGAGATCCGAGGGCATCGGGAGGAATGACCCCGGACTCGACCGTTTATTTTCCCGGCGCGGTGTTTGTGTCACCCTGCAGCTGCGCCCAGTGATTACTCCACGGCGGCTGCCTTTCTCTCCCCGAGGCCTTGAGATGTCAGTCACCCCTGCGCGTCTGTCTGCCCGCCGCCGAGGCTGCACGGACGAGATGAGGAGACAGATTCATTTCACACCGGAGCCGCGCGGCATTAACTTAAACTGTTAAGCTCTCCCACCCTCACCCCCTACCCCACGCTCTCCACCCAGCCTCCCCTCCCTTGAATGGTGCTTTATGAAAATTGCCAGGATATTAAATACAGCTACGGCCTCATTTGCAAGCCAAATCAGCAGAGGCAGAAGGAGCGTAGCTGTGGCGAAGGCTGTTTACAAAATGCAGATGTTTCCGAAAAAAACCTTTGACACAAGCATTTATTGCTTCTTTCTTTTATGTGCCAGACAAAACAGAGTGTAGTGATCAGCCATTCACAAAGGCAATCAAACACTGGATCATCAAAGCCGGATGTCTTGTGCCCATATATCTCAGCTTTGTCGTCCAGGATTAAATCAATGTGGGTTGAGGAAGCATTCAAATGAAAATACCATTGCACTCCAATCTTCAATAAAGATACAAATATTGCCCTTGTGTATGAAACATGTATTAACAAAAGCTTGCATGCTGATTGATACGGTGGGAGGGCGTCTGCCATCTCGGGTTGTAGTCTATGTTAAAACTCTTGGGTTTAGCATTTATACTACATTCATAGTAGGCTACTGCTGAGTATGCCCCACTCTACACTCATTTGAATTACAATGCACCTTGCGTTTGGAAAAAGAATTAAAGTGCACACATTTCCAGTCTTACCATTTCATTATAAATTGTATGGTTAAACAGTGGAGCTCAAACATCAGATCAAGTCTTCCATCCAGAGTGTACATTCACACCTTCCAGTGCTCTCCTAGTGTGGAGGGTGGAGTTGATCAATAGATGGAGGGATGAGAGGGGACCTCACCCATGTAGCTCTCAGCCAGAGAGACCCTCGCAGTCCGCCACCGGGGGCACAGATGCACGCATGCATTATTCATCGGCCGCTGAGCAGAGAGCGGGTGTAAATCGCCTTGCAACAGCGCGTGTTACGATCGTTTATGGTGCAGCTCGCTGTGGATAATGTTGTCATATACATACACTCCTCTTTCACTCACACACACACACACACACATACACACACACACACACACACACACAGACGGACACAGAGATAAGCTTACTTTGAGTCCGTGTGCTCAGAATGCATCCTATCTTCTGATCCTTGGATTGTATACTCACAGTTTTTTTACATATCCTATAAAGACCAGATAGCTATATTTATGTCAGTTCTACAGATTAACTGGCCTCTTTCAGAAGATGCCGCCTATTGTCCACACAGCACCCTGTGGGCCAGTTTATATTTAGCTAACCTGAGAAGAATAAAGATAAACATATTGTTTCATAAAATGTTTTGAGTGAGACCGACATTTGCTTACCTGCTGTTGTTTTATACTGTTGTTTCAGAACACGGAAATGCAAAGCTCTGGAGTATGTGGTTGCTTATGTACTATGCATCATATATTCCTTGTTCCCTGTGTGGCCGACTACACTCTGTAATAAAATAAAATTGCTTCATGACTCAGAACACCCTCAGGGAAAGACAAGCCAGTTAAGCAAAACTCACCTATCCACACCTGGAATCACAAGCTCACCTGTGCACACGGCACCTGAGGTTGTATTAAAGAAGACAGGGTCCTGAACAGGTTTTGTTTATACCTGAAGTTGCCATAAAGAACACAGTATCTTTAACATTTTTCTTTTCAAACCATTCTCTTTTATATCTCTTCATTTTGTATCCCTTCATAACTAAATGTTGTGTGTTTGCCCCCATGTCCTATTTGGCTCTGGTCTTTAATAAACTAATTCACACCAGTATGAACAGGTTCTCATGTGTAATTACCACATAAGGTAGTGTCTAATGACACAGGATCAACAGCTGGAACACCCTGGGCTTTCTAGCAGGTTCTATCGAAGCAAAGGGCTATCATCACATCACCAGAGTTGTGCATGAAGATCAAAGGCACATAGTTGTGGATGATGAAATACATTGAGTTGTGGATGTGGATGCACAATAGACATTCTTAAACATTCCACACAGACTGCTCCATACAAACACAAACACACACACACACACACACAAAAGACACCGGCGCCTTGTGTCTTCCTAGTCCATGCTCACGGAAGAAGACATCTGCCCTTGAGTTTAACCCTGGCAGGGGCACCACCCCCACTGCCTCCCTCTCTTTCTTATCTAATTGGCAGTCAGTGCTCACGGGCAAGCAGTGCTGAATTTGCCGACTGTGCAGACCAGGGTCGGTAGAGCTGCTGGAGGAGTACACAGCTCTTTTGTTGTTTTGCGCTGGCAAACTTCAAATGGTTGTTTGCATGCGGGCGCTTGTTGCACTGGATAAAAAACACCTACATGAATCTATATGCAGCTCAGAGGGCTGTCTGTCTTTAAATCCCAACTGTTTTAAATCTCAGGAGTTGAACGTACTGAATTTGAATGCTACACCATTGTTGGTAGTTTCTAATTCTAAATATTGAATAATTATAATAACATTATAATATAGGTCTCAATACTGTGTAACAATAGATTGTTTATGCCAACCCTCTGCTGTATGAATTTGCATATCTCTGTAGACTCTGTTTAGTGATGACACCCTATGTGTCCTACAGGAGAAGACTAAAGTCATGACCTTTCCCCTCCTCATATTGAATTTTTTATTCACGCAGTCATCACATGCTGGAGGATGCTTAACAAATCAAGAAGTGGAGTTCAGTATGAGTACTTCTCATTTTGTGAGACTGTAAAAAGTCTTGCAAAAATATGCTCTGGCAGGAGCAGAGCGATAGATAGGTAGATAAAGTGAAGAAAAGAGACATGCCTCCCTGCCAACGTCTGGCTGTGAAAGGACCGCAGTGAGTGAAAGTGTGTCAGATCATTTAGCGGCAGGGATGAGCAACATCCCTCTTTTCAGCAACGGGCAGCAGCCCTGCAGAAAAGGCTCTTGTCTCTCTGGCAGCGCAACAAAGCTGCAGCCGCAGACTCGTCTGTGAGCCTGGAATGTTCCTGCACAAGTCACACTTGTGTAACACCGACACCCATTCATGCCGCGGCCTCAGACTCTGCATGTGGGGAGCTCCACTTTTCTCCTCTCTCTCTCCCTCTTTATCTCTCTCTCTCTCTCTCTCTCTCTCTCCAGTGGCATGGAGCTAACAAGAAACACAAGCTCAGGCTACACGTGCTCAGACATACAGCTTTTGTCGGTGTTAAGAAAGACGTTAGCAAACAAGGGATTGATATGGGGCATTTGTGATTTCTTTCCCTCCGCCGTCTGCAGTTGCAGCTGAGGGGGGAGAAAGGGAGAGAGAGAGAGAGAGAGAGAGAGAGAGAGAGAGAGAGAGAGAGAGGGAGGGAGACAGAAAGAGAAAGAGAGAGAGACCCACTTTCACCCTGTAGGCTTGCCTGTAAGGACAAGGGAGTCAGCGTGCAGCTTTTGAGTGACACAATCACACGGTTCAAAGGAGCCCTTGTAGCCAGGAGCTGTTACACAGGTCTGCATTTAAAGCTCTGCTGAGAGGGCCTCTGACTAAAGGGCTAAAGCCTGCCCACGGTCCTTAGCATGCTCCCCAAGCAAAGCCCAGCCCTGGAGGCACGGGGCTGCAGAGGACTGCTGTGGTCATTGGGTGCTCAGACATAATTACAATCACACTCAAAGAAAGACCAGTAAGTTAATTGTTATTCATCCTGGGGGGAGGGGGATGCGTTGGAATAGAAGGCTTTCTTATTTCTGTTAGATGTTTGACTTTTGTTGAATTCACCAGAACATGCAATTCAGAGGTCCTCTTTTTTGTAGCCCTGACAGGTACTGTGTGGCAGAGTATGATAAGGAGACATTCTGAGAGGAGATTTGCACCTCTTGGGCCTGGAGTAACAGCTCCATCACCTCAAGTCTGTCAAAAGCACCTTCTTTCTCACAATCCACTTGCACTCCTCAACTAAGTGCCATAGTGAGTAATGTCAGTTATCAACCAAACATGCACTTGAGGAGAATGCCCATTTCTCCATGAAAGGACTAATGCCATTATTTTAGCACACTTACACACTGTGCATGTCGTAAATCATATTAGTCCAATGATTAGAGAATCTCCTAATAATGCAGGTAAAATCATACTGCTCAAAATATCACACAGCGTTCATAAGAAACATGAAAGTACAGTGTGAGTTGTTAGAAGACCTTTTTTATTTGCATTTTTTTCTGATCTCCCAAGGTTCTATCAAACAGACTTACGTTCCCACGAATATGTGTGTGTCCATCTGTGTTAAGTATGTATGTGTGTGTGCTAAGTGTGGATACATGGAAGGAGAATATTAACTTTAAACAGAGTGCCCCTTTTGACCTGCCTTTATTAGAAAGACCCTTCCTCCTAGCGTTGAGGTTAACGACTGGAATATTGTTTGTTTTAAACATGAGCTTTGCTGCTGCACCCCAGGCTTGTGACACCTGGCCATAATTTGCTACGGACTCTCACATCCTATTCCATTCACAGACATGCAGGAGAAGGTTTTCTGCTGTGTCTAGTTTACCGACTTCTGAAGAGACCTTTAGAACTCACAATGTGATTTATTGTATGCAAAATGACAATCTGCATTTTACTAGTTTCCCTCTCACCCCACTCCAACAACTACAAACAACATGTGATTGGATGGGCCCTAAAATCACATAAATCCTTTTTTAAACAATAAATCTGCTAATAAAAAAGTGTCTGCTAAATTAATAAATGTAATATCATATAAGATCAGATCTGCATTTCAACAGGCCTAGTGTGCAGTGATGTATAAAATACACAAACAAAAAACTTGACATAAGCTTATCTGCCTTCTCTGAAAACATATCCATCCGAATCCACCCCCCACCCCCCTTCATCATGAGTGAACCCCTTTCGGGTCCCATTGACTAAATAAGGATAATCAGAGAATGTGATCATGTAAGAGACGTGTACCTGCCAATAGACACATGCCAGGAAGCAGCCCCAGATGGATATTTTATTATATTCTACTTCTATAAGGGTCTATATATGATGGCTACATGCCCATAAGATGAACTCTTTGAGTGAGAGGCTGATTCTCAGTTTGACAAAGTACCTCCATTATCATTTGAAGGTCCATAGGATTTATGGACAGAGAGAAAGGAGAGAGAGAGAGAGAGTTAACTACTTTTAAGGGGACTTCTTCAAAATCCTTGAATTCCTTGCCATGTTATTGACCTTGTGAAGGCCTACTTTATTTTATGACAGATTTATCGCTTGACCTTGCTTTCTATGCAACCACTCTATCCATTTCAATCAAATGATGCAAAATAGTCCTGAATAAGCGGATTCAACCATTGAAATCAGTGTATTATTGATAAATCAGAATCAGAATCAAATTCATAGGCCAAGAAGTTATAGCATTATAAAAATTATGATCCGGTTACTGGTGACTGTCAAGCAACACAGAAAATATATTTTTTTATTATCAGATAAAAGCAACAGATTGTGACAAAATGGTGTGTTTGGTCAGATTTTACTTATAGGTCTTCGGAAACACACCAAGGTGACAGTTTCTTAGAAACAATATATTCTGTATCTAAATGTAAAAATATATATTTTTAACAATGCTGTAATGACAATACATTATGCTGTAAAATGCCTCTGGTTAGCCGTCACTGCCTACAAAATCTTGCATCTGTTTGCAAAATTGTCACCCACAAAACATCGTTATTTATTTTCATACAAGCATTTGAAAGTCATGCTGCTGTCCTTAATTGGAGTCATTCAACTGTCAGTAGCTCCTTGTAGATTTATCTGAGTGGTGTATCATTTCACAGCACAATTCCATTTTGACACACATACCCTTTTGATAGTGCTCGTCTGTGTCATAAAAAAGCATTTCACTGTCATCGACTGAGAGCTAAATGTAATTGCAAGGACACGCTCCCCTGTTGGTGTTCATGAATAGTGATACTGTACTATTTCTTTTTGTACGCACTAGGTGGAGCACTATTAAAGCCGGCAAGTTTAAAGGTTTGATCATTAGTAACAAAATCTGGTTGCTCAGCAGCGCCGCTTGCTCTCGCCTAGCGGCAATACCCATCAGTTACAGTATTATCAGACCCCTCATGACCACGAATGAGCCAATAGGCTCCAGGAGGCAGAGTTCTCCCCGTGGCCGCCATTATAGAAAGGAATCCATGAATTCAAATGGAAACCATCAGGAACAGAGACCGAAATAATGGCTAAAATGACCGAATATTTTTAATCACATGTTAGGTTTCGAGAATCTTTTTACGGAATGTTTTTCGATTTTAAGTCTATTCGGGTGGTGATGGAGGCGTAGAGGGTCGTTTTAGTAAAGACCGTTGTAAGCTAAGGGGGAGGGGGAGAGTTGCTTCTTTGCTCTCCCTTTTCTTTTTGTTTTAAGAACATTTTACGCTTGTGTTTTTAATGAAGTTTATATATGCTCGTTTACTCGACGCGGAGTTGCGCTGCTTCTAATATTTAAGGTGATATTTAAGGCGAACAAGAGCAGTCGTATGGGGTTGTTGAATTACATTCTCCAACCGATTGTTTAAAATAATTCTCTTAGCTCTGCTTGCAGCCATCATATAAAATACATTCGAAAGCCGTTCTTTCTTTCCTGGGAACAGTAATGATGGAATGTTCGACCCTGCTGTGAAAGGATGAGTTCTTGTTTTGTACCAAACGGGGCCAGCTTGGAGGATTGCCATTCCAATCTATTCTGTCTGGTAAGAGATTTAAAACTAAAGGAAAAGCAGCCATTTTTAACTAGCTGAAAAGAGCTAAACGTTAGCTTTAGCCGAGGATGATCGGGCTTAGGGGCCTGTTGACCACTGCAATTCAAACAACATTACCCAGTTTAGTATTTCTTCTCATTAGGGTGTTGTGCAATATTAAAAAGCAAGAGTGTTTGTCTGATGTTTACCAGATATGTTGTGTGAATGCACAGAGAAGTTCCTTTCATGATTTGGAAGCATTTTAAGTTTAATGCAACAAAAGTAGCTACAACTAGGCTACCTGATGATGAACATTTTCCGATTGAATATAGTTAGTGGTGTGCATAATTATGATTGTCTGATGATTATCTTAAACTACATATGATCTGTTGGGTGTCTGTTGTTGATCTATGTGTGTTTGTATGGGGAATAGGTAACATTCTAGCCTTATTTTACATGCTGGCGCACAAGATATCCGGCTAGCTAGCCAGCTTACACGCTAAAATAAGTAGTTCGCGGATGATCCTTTTTAGTTGGTAGTTAGATGGGTGTTACTGTGTGCAAACTCATCTGTCGTGCGGAGAGGTAGCTTATCCTTGACATAAGATGGACGGTGAGAAGCCCGTAACAATTTGTAAGCAAGTTTGTCTTGACGATTACGTCGCTAGCTGGCCAGCTAGATAAGACTTTGAGTTGTAAAGTTGGAACTTGCTGCTAGCTTGCAATCAACTTCGTTGTGTACGTTTAGTTGTCACACTTATAGGAGTCAAATGCTTTCAATTGTATAACTTTGCAGAGGGCCTGTTTACTTGTCTGGCGAACTGGAAGACCCTTATCAAAATAATTCGAACACGTTTGCCTTCACATCCTGGTCTCTTTTTTTGCTTGTTGGTTAACTTTAGGTCAAATGATATGTAGCCTAGTTAATTTCTAGAGAAGCATTCTCTTATTATCAGGATGCTACAAAGCAGTTATAATGTTTCTAATGTGGAGCGGTGGCAGAGAAACAGAATGCTCATATGGCTACTTGTAGCATTCTGTGCAAAAATGTTTGCCCTTTCGTGAAAAGACGCGAACAGCAGCTGCTATGCTCAAATTGCCTCACATTTTGACAGAACAGCTAGACAACATATTCTAATATGCGTATGTGCATAGACATTTCCATCTAAGCGCTGATATTCTTGCTGCATTTTTTCATGGAGTAATTATAGCTTTGGAATGCGTGTGGGCAAGGCTTACTTTTGGCATGGGAAGTACTGGGAGAGCTGTTAAATATTTAATTGCTCTGTTTCCGACTAAGGTGGTCAGAGCGTGACTGTCAGGGCTATTTTTCCTATACCAATGCTTGTACAATGACCGCAAGGTTTGCTTCGATTGGTCAGTCATACCAAAACATTTATATTACAATTATTAGGATACTCCCCTTTCCACGTGTTGAAACAGACGCTTCTGGGTGTTTGCAAGGGACACTTGGGAAGCAGGTACATTGCCATTGCAAGTGTTGTTGATTGTGTTGTTGATGGCAGCCAGTGTAATTAGTGCAGTGAATGAGGAGACAGTGTGGCAGGACAACAATTATTCACAGAAGACATAAACTGGACTAGGCAGTTTGCATTCTGTGGAGTTCGGTAAATTGTCTATCACTGTATTATTTTGCACGTGAGACCTGTCAGTTACACGCTTACACTGTAGCACGGGGAGATACAGATTTGACAGCATGTTACTCTTGTGTACGGGTCTTGAAGACCATGCTTTTGGCAAGAGACCACTATATTTACAACATGCCATCTGTGCGATTGCAAGATGGAATGTGCTGGAAGTTACTACTAACATTAATTCTACTGTGTATAAGTTGTGTTTTGTTTTTGTCAGAAATGTGTTTAGAGGCTCATAGTAATGTTGACACCTACTCCCAAAGGGCTCTGTAAGCAAGGCTGAACAAACTTGGCCAGCATTACTTTATTACTGATATTCCCAGTGAAGTTTCTAAGACTGGCCAATCAGGAGCTCAAAATGGGAGGTTTGGCATCTTGGACATAAGTCAAATGTGTGAACACAGAATGGGCTGGGTAATGCAAGCAGGGGAGGGAGCAGTGGAGAGGTTTGTTTTGCAAATCTCTGCTAGTGCTAACTGCATTAGCATGTCTTGCATTTTTTAGCTTTAACAAGAAGGCTGGACTGGCCTCGTTTAAATGATTTGTAGGAAGAGTCTTCCAAAAAGTTAAGCCTGCATCTGTCTCAGGAAATGTCATGCTGGAAAGAACTTAACGGCAGTGTAGCCTAAGTGTGTGTGTCAGGGGAAAGATGATTTGAGTCATTTCACCTGTTGCCTTTTTGGTTCCTGTGCCTAGCAGCTGTGGGTCCTAGAGAGAGAGAGAGAGAGAGGGTGCACAGCTGAATGAAGGAAAAGGTCATAACCCTAAGTTCCTGCTAGCCTTAATGACATGGGGAAGTTTATATGTGATTGCCTATTTCTGAAAATTTTCAGAAGCTATTTTGGCACAAGATCAGCTAGTCATTAATCTCCTCTGACCAACTCTCTTGCTTACAAACTCCCACTAACGTGCACAGACACACCCATTCAAATGTACACATGCATGAGAGTGACAACTTAACTTTTTTAATTTATTTTGATCAGCCACTGAAATGTTCCATTAGCAATCTCATTTTTGAAGTTTGTGCAACAACTCTGGAAGTCATTATTGTGGTATGCATGTAATCAATGAGACCTACGTTTATTCCTTGCACCAGAGTTTATATTATTTCCCACTTGTTTATTTGAAGTAACTTGGTGACCGATCACGTTGATTTCCTCTCCTCTTCTGAAGTCCTGCAGAAAAAAAAACAAAAAAACAATAATGCATGACCCAGTAGCTTTGTAACACTTGTTTGCCTTATTTTTTTTATCACATGTGAGGGAAGCCAATGAGTTGCTCCTGCATAGTAGGCCTAAGCTTTCGTAATTACACATTATCAGGTGTCGTCTGTGAACCGTTGAAGTTCTCCCTGCGCTGCGTGTGCAGATGTTTCTCTGCAGAGTGCAGGTGTCATTGTCACACTACAGTCAAAGTGAGAGTTTCACAGTTGTGCTGCCTGCAACAGTTGTCTGTTCTAATAGCCATGTATTCCACCCTTTGTTGTCTCAATGGTAAGCTAAGTCTTTAGGAAGTTGTCATAATTCTCAGCAATGTGTTGTTGCATGCAGTAAAACAATATCTGATGGTAACCTGAGGGTAATCAACATTAAGGAAATTAGGTAGTGCAAACTGTCACAGTTTATCCTCATTGACACACCATATACATTTATACACATTAGGCATACTATCAAGTCTAGGATTAATGCAATGTTTTGTACAGTGTAGGCTTACCATTGCTAGGTCATGCATCTAAGAAGGTTGTGTTAAGTGTTTGTGTGCCCCTGCTAATGATGGGTTAAGCTAGTTATGCTGGGATGGCGATATTGACCCCCTGACCCTCTGGCCTTCAGAAAAGCTAATTGGATGAAGAAAGATGAATTGGACAAGAGTAAGAGACCAGCTCAGCAATTTGGAATTGATGGTGGCGCTTCAGCTGCCAACAGTAACGACGCTATTAAAAGAGTGTGAAGGGGCCGTTTGTAGCAGGCCTCTGTTAGCCAGAATGCTCCTTTCTCTCAAGTGCGGTTTTCCTTTCATCTGCCGACCACCTCTGAGAAAAAAACACTATTCAGAAGGTGAAGACGGAAGCCTAGATAAACATGAGCCCTGTTGCATTGCGCTGCTGTTTTTGGTTTTGAAAGTTTGTCTCCTGAAATGGCTTAAAAGCTAGAAAGCAAGTAATCTCCCTGGTCTAAATGCATTATACAGGGGCTATCTCCACCATTTAATTAATTTAAGGCCTTTTCACTCATCCCTCTCATCCCATGTACACAGTGTTTCATTTGCTTTTGATTTGAATTGAACAAAAGTAAGCAGTCAATCCATCCACCCCTAACACAACAACAACAACAACAAATAACAGAACTTGTTTTAAGAACCATCAGAAAGAAGAAGAATCAATTTTGGTCAACCTGAATCATATGCGAAAATCTAGATTGTGTAACTGAGTGTGTGTCTGACTGTGTGTGTAAGACTGTGCTGTGGGGTGCCAGTCTGTACTGTAATGGGTGATTTAAAAGATTTGGAGGCCAGAGGACCACATTGGTGGTTGGGGGGGGGGGGGGGGTACTTGGAGCACAAAGATTTAGCTTTCTTTTTCTTATTCTGTCCATGTCTTGTCACTGCTCACAGGTCATTAGGGATGGGTGATATCGCTCTCAAATGATAACTGCATCATTAGGGCATTTGTGTGGTAATGACATTCATGACTGTAATTTCTTTAAACTATTTTGCAAATGGTAATTACACTGAGAAAATGAGTAGGTCAACCTTTATTAAGCCTACAAGTGTGCTTGGTATAGCAAAGTTTGTTAGGTAAATAAATGCATTCAAATAGCAAATAACAGCTTTATTTCTAACACATTTTTGCAGTAAGCTTAATAAAAAGATGACAAAAAGTAATTTCCTGTAAATCATTACAAGTGACAGCAGAACAGGTTAACCTGCATCTTCAACACACGTGGCTTTGTTTACATACTGGTCTTTAACTTTCTAATGCATTGGGGGCACACTGATGTAGGCTTTTGCACCTCTTCCCGGCAACACAGTTCCTTTAGCGTTCTTGTTTCTAGTGTTGCTATTTCATATCAGTGGTACCACGATCATGATAAAAGCGTATTGATACAACTCTGAAGCAGAGTGTACTTAAACTGCTAGATAACCAGTCTTTTAATATTATCAAGCTATAATTTATTCATAGCCCTTTTTCATCACAGTGGCAGGATTTCTCAAAATTACACTGTCTTAGAAATTGTCAAGGGTTTCTGGTGAGCAATACAGTATGGCCATTCTCTAATGTGTTTTGCAAGTGTAGCTCATATGGGGCAGCAGAAAGAGGATTAACGCTTGCATGTGCCTAGTCTTTCTTTAAGCAGGAGCTAACTTGCACTCCTCCCTATCTCTCTTTCCCTCTCTCCCCCTCCCTCTCTCCCCAGGCCGACCTGACAGGGATAAAATGGAAGCGGTACGTCTGGCAGGGGCCCACCTCGGCGCCTATGCTGTTTCCGGTGACGGAGGAGGACCCCATCCTGGGCAGCTTCAGCCGGTGCCTCCGCTCGGACGTGCTGAGCGTGTGGAGGAGGAGCCAGAGGCAGGGCCGGCGCGAACTCTGGCTCTTCTGGTGGGGCGACGACCCCAACTTCTCTGAGCTTATCCACAATGAGCTGACCGGTAAGTTTGTGTGCGTGTGTCTTAAGAGAGCACTTGCAGAGCTGCTCAGCATTCTTGTGCATCCTCATACTGTATCCATGTGTTTGCATACTGTACTGATGCTTTTCATAGGAGCGCATATGCAAAGACATTCATGCAATGTTTCACACACACACACACAGACACACACACACATACAAAAACGCACGCAGGCAAGCAGGCAGGCAGGGAGCCAGGTTCTTAACTTTATTGTGTAATCCAGTGGTTTGCAAACAGTGGGTCATGGCCAGGGCTTTGGTTGCAGGATATTTATTGGGCTATAGAATCATGTCAACAAAGATCTGTAATGCAAATGTGCCTGTTTGAACAAAGCAACAAATGAAGTCTGATGAATTAGCCAGATACTTTGAGAAAGACCATTGCAAGCTTAAGAGATCTTTTTTTTCAGACAGCTTTTTCACTTGACATGTCTTTTTGAGTACTAAAGTTTGAGTACTGACAACTCTGCCCGGATTCCTGGCCCGTCTGCCGACCCACCTCATGCCCCTTGACAACTCCCTTCCCCTGGACAAATCCAACGCTGGACTATTTGAACTTTCTGTCACTAAATCAGGATTAATGAATTATCAAACCGGATACATAATCACCCCACCTCTTGTAACTTTCAGCTCAAGTGCTTTTAACACCATGTCTTATTCTCTACACCTGACTATCATATGCATTTGTCATGTATACAGACCTTACTGTCCTGTATTGACCCTAGGCAGATGGGTCAGGCCCTTGAGTCGTGGATCTGCTCGAGGTTTCTTCCTATATGTATCTCCAATTCTAGGGAGTTTTTCCTCGCCCCTGTTACCCATGGGCATCTCTCTTTTCTTTTCTTCCTTTCTTTCCCTTTTCTCTGATTGCCTACATTCTGTAAAGCGCCATGATACATGTGTAATGTTTTGGCGCTCTATAAGCACAATAAATGGAAATTACTAAGCTGAAGTTTTGCTGATATCTTCAACCTTGACGTTTAGTCTATTACATTTGCGATGAATAGACAATGGCTGTTATATATCCGTTAAGGATCACCACCACGGAAATTATTCTAGAGATGGCATTTCATTTGATTAGTTTTTCTGTTTATACGCCTATATATTTTCTGTGTTAAATATACAAGTTATTAAAAATGATGATTTTGAGGAAGCTAATAGCTTGTTGATACTTCATTGATTGAGTATTCATTATCATTACCCTTGTATAATGGATCAAGATACTATACACATACACACAGGCACAAACAAACGCAACAAGGCCATCTGTTTCGAACAAGCAGTGATGATGAAGGTTATTTATGCCACCCTCTGCTTGTGTGGGAAAGCTGCGTCATATCATTCGACTGATTTTTCACCTCTAGCCACAGGGCAAATCCTCCGAATTTGTCTTTATTTTCTTACATTCTGTCCATAAAGGGGATAAAAAGGACAAAAGGAATGAAAGTGAAGGAGAAATGAAGGTCTCATTCACCTTGTAACCAGGGCTGCTCCTCTTTGACTCCCAGGGATGGAGGGAAGCAGGAAGAGGAAGAAGAGAGCGCAGCAACAAAGAGCACATCATTGAAGTCCGCTCAGAACCATTTTACCCCCTTTCTTTTTTCCACCGTTCGTCCTTTCTCCATTATCATGGATGAAGCCGACAGAATCCCCTGTCTTTGTTCATGCTCTGTGCCTGAGTGAGGAGGGTCGAGAAAACGGAACGGAACAGGAGAAATGAGAGAGTTGGGGGTGATTGTGTCTGTCCATTGGGCATTCATCATTGTATCGCTGCAAGTCTTGAGTTGGAATGGAATTTTTGACGCTTGATAGCCACGAAAATCTTCCCCATTTATGTCAGCTACATAGGTGGACTGAGTGTGTACGAAGGAAATGCCTTTCTTTGTCCGTTTGAGAGTATTCAGTATTCAGACATTTTCCTCGCTCTTTCTAAAGCAAAGCAGGTAAATGTTAAGCGATTATTTACCTCAGAAGAGGTCGTTTTTAGCCTTGGCCCTGTTTGCATAGAGTGTATTTACACTAGTGAAGTAATAGTCTTATCAGTGTGTAATAGTCTTTTTTTGCTTTTAATGTCACCAGTCTTTGTTATTTGCATGAGCGTTCCCCTTGGAATTAGCTGGACTTTGGAGTTCCATCAATAACAAAGGCTTACTCAAAAGTATATGTGGAATGTGTCCTCCTCTGCTCTGTTATCAGAGCAGCAGCGATCGGCAGGATGGCGTGCTTGCCACAGGTTCACTCCTTGGTGTGCTGGACAGTGAGAGGTGGATCAAGCAAAGGCAGAAGATTGTGTGCTAAGATAAAGAGGACAGGAGAGCTCTGACAGTCATGGGAAAGAGAAGAAGGAGGAGGAGGGAAAGGAAGCCAAGAGGCCCTGTTTTACAGGAGAGCTTTGATGGGTCCAGGAGGAGCACTTGAGACTGTAAAAGAGCGAAGAAGGGGTTGGGGGGGGGGGGTGCAGGGATGATCACTGAAAAGACACAGAGAAACCGGCTCCCCTCACCATATTAAATCTCAAGTCTTTAAAGTTCACAGGGCGTGCACAGGAACAGATGATGACTTCATTGATGGGGCCTATCGCAGTTTTTAAATACCAGTCAGACTGGACACACACACCTTTTCACTCACAGTCTGGCTGAAGGCAAGAAAGGGAGTCTCATTAGTCATAGCTGAAGTGTAGGAATCTGAAGATCCAGCGAATTCCGTTTTGTGCAAATTTTGGGACGATGCTGTGGGTGGCCAATGAAATCATGTCATAATGAAATGTAGATTTTCCCTGAGTGTGCGTGCATGTACGTGTGTGTATGTGTGTTTGTGTTTTGCTTGGCATCGCAAGCCCCCCCCTCTCCTCATCTGCAGGCATCAGATTAGCAGCTTGTGAAAGTCTTTTAATTTTGAGCTCGAGACATTTCTGCCAACCAGTAATCCCCTGCCTACAGAGCATGTGTGGTGAATGATGGCCAAACACAAGATCTCTTTTAACGTCTTTCGCTTAATCACCAGCGAAATGGGGGTCGAAAAAAGGCGCTGAGGGGTGCGTTCATTTTTGGGAGGAATAATGTGGAGCCACTGGTGTCACTGGCTTGCTGTGTTGAGTATGTGCCCTATGCTAAGGAATGTATGAGGCAGGGAAAACTGTTCTTCTGGTAATGCTTTGAAATTATCATGAGGATGGGATTGCTCGACAAAATGGCTAGCCCCCTAGTTGGGCCACAGGCAAGTAATTGTCATGCAGATGACTGCTAGCCTCATCTTGTCGCGCAGTTCACATCTCCACTCCTCCAAGCGTCATTGTGAACTGGTGTCTAAAGGCATTCAAAGAGTGTGCGCACTCAAAAGAGAACCCCCACCCCACACACATGCATACACACACACACACACACACACACACACACACACACACACACACACCACCATCATCTCCTCTAAGAACAACTTTTTTTGCAAAGAAATTGGGACAGGAAGCTCGTCTTTCAGGCTAATTGCTGTGGGGTTCATTTCTCCCTCCGTTTTTGGCCATTTGTGTACTCTGCTGCCTTGCACCCCCCCCTCCTCTCCCTCATCCCAGTCCCCTCCTGCACCTCCTCTGCCAGTCTCCATGGGCTGTTGCTCTCCTTCTGTTCTCCACTGTGAGTGCTTCACAGATCTACCGGCTAAAACACTGAAGAGCAGGAGGACAAATGGGCTGGGATGCCTTGTAATAAGTCACCTGTTTCAAACGCCATTCCTGTAATAAATGTGTAACAAAATCGCTGAAATTAACCACAGCTTCTGTAGAGGTGGTTATCTGGATGTTCTTTGCGGTGACGTTATCACCATTGTAGCATTTCCTAACAAGACTACCTCATACTCCGTAATAGTTTATTACCTAATTTAAAAGTTAACAGCGGCCATCGATTTGACAGAGTGAGCTGTAAAAAGCAGAGAAGGGAATTTTGAGTCAAAAAATCCAGTGGTAGCAGCTTTTTGGGGTTGGTTAGCTATTTGAGTTCAGTCAGTTGGCAAGACATATTTTAGTAGACAGATCCATTTCAATCAAGTCATTCCACAGCCTATAATATCCAGCTGTGACTGTGTAAAAGTTTGGTCAGGTAATATTCAATAATGAAACGACTTGATCATAAGAAGGCATGCATGTACATTTTCTATGTCAAGTTTCCATTCCCTCAAACATGCATTTTGATGGATTATCGAAGGCAGAGACTGTTTTGTTTCAGCCTACCCCAAGCAGCCTTACTTAAAACATCTGCTGGCTTCTTGGCTCTCTCGTTTCCTTTTCCTGTTGAGTGGTTTTTATACAGGCTTCATGAGGATATTTAAATATTTAGCCTAATATTTAATTCATTTGCAATGGTTAGTTATTCAATTACATTATAGCTGCCCGTCAGCTAATATGCTGTCCATGGTCCATTCACCACTCCTTATGCCAATATATAATCTTCTAAGTTATGCATAAAAGCAAGGGCAGGAGAGGGATAATATTTCGTAACTAAGTCATTATCCATTGCAACACTTAATATATTATATAAACATATCCCATACATTATATATGTAAATGCCTACCTATAGTCTATAAGGAGTTGAGGCCTTATTTGGGTTTGTTCCCTCTGCGAAGGAGGTAATCTTTTTAGTGCCGTTTTGTCAGAAGGATTGCACAAAAACTAGCAGGCTGATTTTCATGTAACTGTGGTAAGTGTGTGTGGGGGGGCATGTAGCTCTACTGGGCTGATATAGAATAGAAGCTTTCAGTCCCTGTGAGCCACTATTGACATCCTTCATCTCTAGACATGTATGTGCTAATATCATATTAAAAGTCAAAGTTCAAAATTGTACATGCACACACATACACACACACACACACATATTGTAACATGGCAGTGTGCAAAAGTTTGGACTAGGGCTGTCACTTTACGTTCGAAAATCGATTGCACAATCGATTGGACCAAACAACACAAGTTGCGAAAACTAAAATAGGGAATCGATTTTAACCAAATATTTACACTATTAATTTTAAACGAAATAAACAAATAAAAAAGATAGATGTAACAAAATTCACAAACAAGAATATAAGAATATAAAAGAATTCCGACGTGCAGTAAACATTGCGAAAGCTAAAAAGAAAATTCCCACCAATTTTATGCACTGGGAACAGCTGTTTCAATCAGCTGCTGTGCTGCTCGTGTTTTGCCAAAAAATGGAGGACAAAGCGCGATCAACCTGTGCGACATGTAGAGAGACGAGTGATAGGCCCTAATAACTTGAGTTCGATGTGGAAGTACTTCGGATTTTTGGTATATCCAAGTATGGAGAAGAACAAAGCGGTAGGCTACGCAAACTGTGCAATCGAGTTCTACGTAGGCGAAATTTGTTTGACATTTCTAATCGTAAACACAGACACAGCTACGTTGAAGCCTGCAGTTATGTCACTGATGTAATGGCAGTCCACTCGGCTTACTGGTTTTCGAGAATGTTGCACTTCTGTTTGTCATTGTGCACGAAACTTCGCCAATAAATCATCAGAAATATTGCTGGCTTGCGTCTACAAGCGCCCTCTTTACGTTCGTCCTAATGCCTGTTAGTTGTTTGTGGATTGGCCTATATTTGGCGTTGAAAATGGAAACGTCTTTAGACCTAAAAAAAAATCGATTTTACAATCGATTCAATTAACACTTATGTCTCAAAAATCAAACAGGATTTTTTCATAAAAGTGACAGCCCTAGTTTGGACATGCATGTATGTACTCACGCATGCAGACACGGGCACACACGCTCAACACAATCTAGACATACCGATGTTACCATGTATAATATCATAATCACAGAAGTATACATGTTCAGTGCAAATGCGGACATACATTTTTGTTGTAGACATGTTTTAGTGAGTTGGTGCACACAAGTGTGTGGCTTTGCAGAGAATATGAGTTTGGATGTGTGTGGCTTTAGAACACATTTGTGCAAAATCGTAACATTTTGTGGAATTTGTGTATAGAAAAGCAAAAGGAGTTGCAGGAGTAGTGGATGGACAGAAGTTGAGAAGTGTGATTTTATTTTCTTTGCATAGTGTGTGCAGCACTGTATGGCAGTCATACTATGCACCACTCTGCAGTACATCTAGTGCATGGTTGTCTTAATGGCCATTATTTTGTGAATCCATTGCCAGTTGTTGTCTTGTTTGACCTTGCACAGTTAAGGAAGAACAGGTTTGGAAGATGTCCCTTTCAAAAGGGCATGCCTTTGAAGCGCTAAGGTCTCTAAATTACTCGAATGGTCATCTTATCTTACACCTTCGGAATGTGTTTACCTGGTTCTGCCTGAGGAAAGATTTAAAAAAACAGACAATTTGTCTTTTTCTCAGTCTGTTTTCTCAGACAAATCCCCTGGTCTGTTTGTTCCCCTTACGCTCTCTCTCTCTCTCTCTCTCTCTCTCTCTCTCTCTCTCTCTCTCTCTCTCTCTCTCTCTCTCTCTCTCTCTCTCTCTCTCTGTCTCTGTCTCACACTGAAAAAGTGAAAAAGATCAGGGGGCAGCCATGCATGCTCTGGTCTTCCGTCTGTATCTCTCCTTTTTTCCCCTTTTCTTTATTGTCTTTTTTTCTCTTTCTTCTTCTTCATCACCCCTACCTCCCCCTCAGGAAGTCTTCATTAATTAGTAATAGAGACTGTGCAGTGGCAGTGAGACTGTGCTCACGAACAGGGAAAAGGGGAACGAAGGTGGCACAGAGATGGAAAGAGCGAGATAACGAGAAAAGAGAAGGGTGGAGAGGGACGAAAGCACAGGCAGAGAGAGAGGGAGACGGAGAGAAAGGAAGGAAGGGACATCTAGAGAGATGACGATAGGAAAGGAGGAGGGGGAAAAAAAGCAGAAGGGAGATGAGGTGGAAATTGAGAAGCGAAGAGAGAGCAGGAGAGAGGGCAGAAGCGGCCGCCTCGCATCGGCTGCTGCGCTGCGCTGCGCAGTGGCCAGGTTGAATCCCCTGGAGCCCTGAGGATCAGTGGACATTAATCTTTCTGTTTAATGACCCACCGCCGTCTCTGCCTAGTCCGCCAGAGAGACCTGTGGCTGCAGGGAGTGCCTCCTGCCTCTGCAGAGTCTGCCTTTCAGCCAGCCACCATTACCAGCCTCTCCAGTGCCCATTGTCTCCAGGGTTTAGGTCTGGCTGCATTCCTGTGTGTGTATGTTTGTTTGCATTTGTGTGTGCGTGTGACATTTTGTGTGTGCGGGCACGTGCATGTTTTTGTTTGTGTAATGCACTCACCACAGTGGCCAAATGTCAGTGGTTTTCAAAGTCCTGCCTGCGGTCCGATGCGCATTGTAGTTTTTACACAGATCTACAACATAGATTGCCACACGACTGTCTGGAATGATGGAAATGTAAGCAATGCCCCACGTGTCCTCTGGTTGTGTGGAAAATTGACTGACTGTGGTTAGAAACAGCACTGTATAAAGCTGTTGAACATGCCGTTATGGAAAGGTGCGAGAACCTTGGGAGGGGGAGGGGGACACCAAGTAGGAGCGCCCATGTGCTGCTAGACCCCCCAGCCATGCCATGTCTGGCTGCCCTCAGCAGTCATGTCCGAGGTAGATGAACTGGAACATGTAGGTTCAGAGGCCCCTTGCTAACACCTAATTTGACGCCTAGGCTTTTGCTGTAGCAATGTTTCAGACTGTGTTTTGTGATGCTGAAAGACTTTTTTTTTTTCGCCCTTTATTCTTTTGTTTGTAATTTTGTTTATTAAGCAAGTCCATGGTTGCGTGGGAACTCTGATGTCAAGTGTTCCGTGTATGCCCTCAAAAGAAGTCTGTGATGCTATGGGAACTCGTTTTTAAGGGTGTGAAAGTGCTCATTATTCACTTACCACAGTTCAGAGGCATTTTGTGTGTGTATGTGTGTTGATTTTGAACGGGGGAGAGGAAAGAGGTTGTACCCTTTGTATTGTTGTGGGTGTTGTCCAGAAGGCTCATGGACTTCCTGTGATAACTGCAGTCTGTGTGAGCCTTAACCCCCACCCCCCACCCCCCACCCCCCACCACCGCAAACAAGACTGTGGTTTTACCTCCCCTAGTGCGTCAATTATGCTTCATACGTATGTCACGGGGTTTGTGTGTTAAAATATTCAATGTTCCACTGCTTGAGCGTTGGTGTGGTGTGGTGTGTAATCTACTGTGATGGCCAACTTCAGGTGCTCAGTTGCTGTGTAGCGTGCGATGCATCTCCCTGTGCAGTAGGTTGCTCGACCGCACGGAGTTTGTGTGTTCAAATGTTCAATGTTTTTTTTTTGGCTGCATTCTTTTTCCTGCAGCCTGCCACTGCTTGAGCGTTGGTGTGGTGTGGTGTGTAATCTACTGTGATGGCCAACTTCAGGTGCTCAGTTGCTGTGTAGCGTGCGATGCATCTCCCTGTGCAGTGGGTTGCTCGACCGCACGGAGGGGAGGGGTTGAACTGTGATCGACACGTCGGTTAGGAAACACTGACGGAAAACAGACGTTCCGTCCCACGCGGGCCCGGCTGTTGACAGAGGAGGTGTCTGGGCGCAGGGGGCGTGAACGAGGAAACAACTAGGGTCTGCTTGCTCCGTGCCTTGGCTTTTAACTCCTCTTGTGTAGCAGAGCATCTTTTTAATGATCAATTATCACAGACCCTTGCAAACATCAACAAGTCAAACCAGTTTTATTGCAACATGCCTCTTGTGGCATGGTAATGTAAATATGCACACATACTGTACATCTGACTCTTGAACCTTAGCCAATCTCATTGATTCAATAACACAGGGCTTTGTTGAGTGCAATTACGGGGGGGCCTGAAGCCATAACACTCGGCCCAGCTCCCATACAGAAGTCACTGCCTACAGTTGATCTGAGAGCCATAGAGTCTCAGTGACTAGAGCCTCCATAGAAAGCAACATCAACCTGCATGAATGAGTCGGTGTCTTAGGTGTTGTAAAATGCACACTGTCCATGATAACAGCAAGAAGTGGCACACTGTGTGTGTGTGTGTGTGTGTGTGTTCTGATGAAATGAGTAGTGATGTAATGCGGTATGCTGGGAGGCTTACGCCAAGTAGCACATATTTACTGTGTCTTTTTATAATATGGTTACGTAATCATCCAGCCTATGCCGGCGTTAATAAGTATGCTTGCGCAGTGTACATTTTTAAAGCTGCAGACAAGTGGCAGATGGGAGCGGCGGTGGATGTGTGCGCTGCGGAGCTTTTGATGGAGGCAGGCACAGGCTTTGTGGATACTCTCCAGACCCGCTCTGCGTTCCAATTCTCTCCCTATGCTTGTGGTGTGGAGGTTGTCAGCAGGTGTGAAAGCAGATTTTCTGTGTGTGTGTGTGTGTGTGTGTGTGTGTGTGTGTGTGTGTGTGTGTGTGTGTGTGTGTGTGTGTGTGTGTGTGTGTGTGTGTGTGTGTGTGTGTGTGTGTGTGTGTGTGTGTGTGTGTGTGTGTGTGTGTGTGTGTGTGTGCGCGTGAAGATATGTACTGATAGGTGGCTGCATGTGTGTTGAGAAATTGTGCAGATGGACCTGTGTGTGCATTGCCTGTGTCTGGTGAGGGCTTTGAGTTGAAGAACAAGGTCAAACATTCCCAGGGCGCTCCATAGGAGGAGGAGGAGGAGGAGGATGGGGTGAAGAGGATCTTTCGCCTCAAGGACGGCTGTTAAAATTTCAGACCCTTTAAGTTTCTCTGCAGCTTGTTTACAAGTGCACATGTGAGCTGGAACTGGCCCTATACTTGTGCTCGTGAAAAATACATGAGAGACTTTCTTTCTGTTTTTAGCTCCCCCTCACCCCCCCCCCCCTTTGCACGCTTTCTCTCTCTCTCTCTCTCTCTCGCTCTTCCTCTCTCTCTCTCTCTCGCTCTTCCTCTCTCTCTCTCTCGCACTCTACATTTCGCTCCCTCGCTCTCCTGTTATGATGGCTCAAGACACATCGACTTCCTGTTGCGAGAGGGGGAGTAGTGGAGTCGTGGAAGGTCTTTTAATTGGCCCCGTCACAGACAGCCATCTTAATACACTGCAGATAATTATCTCTGCAAGTTATTATATTTGCATTTAAGGACAGCAGAGGGAGGCCGTTTCTTATTCAATAAGGTTTTATTTTTAAATAAAGGGGACTCGCTGTCTTGGCTCCTGCTTCCATTCTATCATTGCTTTGTGTGAATCCAGTGGGCTATACGAACATGGCTAAAAGTGATGCCATATAGTCCTTCTCTCTTTTTGGGCACCCTATACCAGATCTGAAGTACTCACACAAATGACTGACCTTCATTGTAAGGAAGCTGTGTGGTTGTGTGCTGTTGGTGGTTTTTATTTGAAAACTTGGTTGTTTCATTATTTTTTTCTTTATTTCCTCTGTGGTGGTCTGGGGTGTGTGTGTGTGTGTATATATGCATACTTACTCTGTAACTGCTAAGGTGGAGCGCGTTGTGTCTGAAAGGCGCTTAAGAGCTCTCAGATCTAAGTGGTGGCCGTTAATGAGATCAGTGGTGCATGGAGGCCACAGTCGACCGCGATCCAGAAACAGCCACCCTACCCCCACCACACACACACACACCACACCCCACCCCACACCCCACTCCCCCAACCCCCTTGGCACTGGTACCCCAGGTTGAGCGTGCCCTGCCTATTGGAGCCCCTACTGCATGGGCCCCTGCAGCCTCGCCTTGCTTACCCACACTGCAGCTTTTTTCACTCTGTTGTTTTAAAGAAAAATGCTCTTGCGGAGATGTAGTTTAATTTATTCATGCATTCCTCCGTGTACTGAGGGAATAGAACAACAGTTGCCCTAATCCTTGTGTATGAAGATGCAATAATGTAGGAAAAGATGTTTGTGTGTGTGTGTGTGTGTGTGTGTATATGGGGTGTTTTTGTATGCAAGAGTACCAGCTATATTCCCTTTCAAGGAATAGGTGGGAGAATAGTGGGGAAAAAAGGTAGAGTTTCATCCTGCATTTCATCAGTTTGGATTTTCTGAGCCCCCTCTATTTCTGGTGCTACCCCCCCCCCCCCCCCCCCCACCCCCCACTCCATCTTCTGCTCCGGGCTCATCCCTCTGTTTACCTTAATCTCTGTATCCTGCCTGGGGATTAGAGATTGATGATCAATAGAGCTGAGCTTTTTTGGCCGCTGTCAGTGAATGAGATGGAGTCGCACATTTTACCCCCGATCTTCTAACTGCCCTGTCAGGACTGCCAGTCAGGCGCTTCGCTGCGCTGCGACGTGTGCGCCTGTCACAGAGGGTGCGCTGGAAAGGTCTTGATACGCACCAGCGATGCTGCTGTTGCTGAGGGAACGTTCGACTGTGTGATGTGATGACGAAAGAGCTCGCTGGGAATTTTCTCAGGTTTCGTTGATTTTCTTTCACATGTAAGCGGCAGCATGATTGCTGTCGGATCACTGTAGGAATATCACTGATGCTGCCAGCATTGAGTACACTGAGCTACAGTCAGCAGGTGTCTGTATGAAACACATGGCCAACACACACACACACACACACACACACACACTGCAATAGTGTGTCCCATTAATTGACTAGACAGTGGCGGCCCGCCATAATGTAATTTGCCCTGCCATCATGGACAGAAAATATTTAAGCAGACCGCATACTGATGTTCGATTCATTTGTTGTCATTGTTGTCAACTCCCTGCCATTTTGGGTTTTTGTGTACAAAACAATATGCAAATGAAGTGGTAATCAACAATTGGTAGTCCTTTACGGTGTAGTGTTTGCAAAAAAGATGCAGGGAGAGTATTGTCTGTAAAGTACTGGTCTATACAGAAGTGATAAAATAAACTAATTGCCACAGGGAACCACTTGTGCTTGATGTCATTTATGCGCTTGTTTTTGTGGGGATGTCACCATTCATACATCAAGTGCAAAATATTTTACATATAACCTCTTAATTATTCTCTTATATGTTCATATTTATTTATTTTATGCTGGTCTCTAGACCTTATTCTTGCACTGACGCACTGTCGGACTTCTTGCATCTTCACCATGACACTCACTGTCTTAGAGCACCTTACCATGCACACAAAATTACAGGCCCAGTCCCTGCCCTGTCACTGCAAGCACCTCATGCTTGATCATCCTTAAGCACACTTGGATTTTTGATTTAGTTAGTATTTTAGTTTTTCTTATCATCTTTTCTTATCTATCTATCTATGTAATTGTATCTAATACATAATACATTGTGTCAGAAAATCCTGTGGGAAACACGGATTGCAATCGTAAAAAAAAAAAAAAAAAAAAAGCTTTGTTATTGACGGTCCTTCCCCCTGTCCCTCTCTGTGTGTCTCAGCTGAGGATGACGGCGTTTGGGAGAGTGGCCTGTCGTACGAGTGCCGCACGCTCCTGTTCAAAGCCATCCACAACCTGCTGGAGCGCTGCCTGATGAACCGCAGCTTTGTGCGCCTCGGCAAGTGGTTCGTCAAGCCCTACGAGAAGGACGAGAAGCCCATCAACAAGAGGTGAGTCTGCATCAATGTCCACTTTTCCCTTTTCTCTCCTCTCCTCTCTCTCCCTCTCTCTCCATTTCTCTCTCTCTCTCTCCCTCCCCCTACTCGATTGCTGCTCACTTCCACCACAGATATGATTGGCTGTCTCAGACAGAGCGCTGTACTGTTGCAGGAGGCCTGAGAGAAACATGCTACAGGGACATGTCCTTTTGTTGCCCATTCCCTCTAGGTCCAGTAATTACTTTGCTGATTGAACCAATTAAACACACACTCTTCCTGATCCAGAGATGTTAAAAGAAAGTCTCATGTTCGCATCTCTAGTCAGGCTCCATGCCCCCCCTCCCCACACACACACATACCAGACCCTCTCTAGAGAGATCCCTCCATGTGACGCACAGCAAATAGCATTTCCCCCATCCTCTTCTTAAGAATGCAGTTACCTGGCTCTCAGATGGCTTGTAATGCCACAGTAATGTGGAGAGGCCGTGTCTAATATCCATGCTGGCGTACATCCTCCCCGCGACTGAAAGAGCCGAACATAAGGAGGGCTTGTGGGATGGGCGGGGGGGGGGGGGGGGCGGGTAGTGACGCAGGTGGTTATGACCGATGTCTGTCTCTGTTGTTGGCGCTCTCATTCGCCTGTGGTACAGCAGGTACTGCAACATCATGACCCGTGCTGGGCAAATTGGCTTGTTCAAGTAAACGGTTGTAGCTGGGGGAAATAAAACCCCAAACTGACATGGGAGTGTGCCAAGATGTGGAAGTTGTGTTCCTTTTTCTCACATTTCTTTGTTTTCTTCCTAGCAGAGGGTGGATTGGTCTCTGTTCTCAAAACACTGCTCTAGTAACACAAAAGATAACAGACGTCTGGAATATTTTTGTCAGATTTTATGTTTTGAGTTTTTTGATCACTTCAATGAATTTATGCAGCTCAACTGTGAATGTAAATAAACTTGAAAAAACTCAAGTTCATTTAGCTCATTCTGTTAGTTTAAATGTGTGGCTGTGGTTATTGTGTGTATCAGTGTGTGAAATCTGAGAGGCTGGTTTCTAATATCTTAGCTCATATACAGACATTTTAGATAGATATGTTTCAAAAGTTAGTGATAAAGGTGTAGGATGCAAAGCTTAAAAAAAAGAGAAAATATTTTATTGAATTTAAAGACAAAAAATGCAACACAATATATAGCTGCTCAAGTTCTTCCCCACCAATATTACACTGCCATACAGCACAGAAGTAATACATAATAAAAACAACTATAATGATTTAAAATATAAGTTAGATAAATAATACGCAATTCTACTCCAATACACTCGTCAAGGTCCTCTACCTTGTTCGTTCTGTGAGCACCCTCAAGGGTAACACTTTATTTTACACGGTCCTTGTTCCAGTGTATCTACATAATGAAGTACAGTGTAACAACCTGTGTAACAATATGTAATATCACATACTTATGTTGTCCTACAGATCATTGTGGCCAAAGTGGCCTTTAGGTTAGGATTAGGGCACTTCTCATTACACATGTACTAATGTACACTAGGTACACAAAAATACATTATGTATGGACAATATAAGTATGTGATATAATACATATTGTTACACAGGTTATTACACTTCATTATGTAGCCACACTGGAACAAGGACCCTGTAAAATAAAGTGTTACCAAAAAAAGTCCAGGCTCTGTAAATGGGGATGGAGCAAGGTGGCTCGGACCATGCCATACCCTATCCAATGTAGTGTTTTGCTTTCTTGGCGCTGAAGGGAGGGCTATGACATGATCAACAACCCTCTGGCACAATGACGGACTGCTCCTTCAAGTGGAGGAAACTGCAAGTGCAGGTCAGAACATGCTCGTGAGAAGCATTCATGCTGTATGGAGATAAGATTGGGAACACTCTACGCAGGACACACACACACACACACATTCAGACTTGAGTATTATAGATGCACATAGTCTGTGTGTGTTTTGGCACTTGCTGCACCTGTACTTGCCAGAGGGTAATGCGGCCCAGTTTCGGGCCTGTAGCTCCTGTTAACAGCGTCATTTCCAGAGCCTCTTCCGATTCTTTGACCAAGGCCACAGGAACAATGGAGTTTCCTCTGGAATTTGCGCCACATTCATGTAACTCTCACTACTTCAGTTATAAATAACCTCCACGAGAAGTCCTTTTCTCATTCTCTCACCCGCTCTCTCGCTCCGTCTTGCTCTCCCCGTCTCCCTCTCTCTTTCATATCTCTGCATTTATTCATGTGGCTGTGGTCTCTTAAAGCCCAGCATGTTTTTCCCTTTTTTTTTTTACGACGGTAGTAGTGAGCTCTCTGGCTCAACGATAGTGTTCAGAAAAAGCCAAAAGGCTTTTAACCATGCAGAGTCCGCTTTGCCTTTGATCCGACTTTCGTGTCTCTCACCGCACGATTATCGTCTCGTCTTCCTGTTCCTGTGTGGCGTCACTGTCACTGAGAGAAGTCAGCGAGGGACAGGGGGGAATGTGAAAGGGGAGATTGTTTGGATCTCCAGCGCTCAGAGCCGGCTCGTACGCCGCTCCCGTTAGCCTAAGTCCTCCTTTTGTTTTGGGGGTGTGTGTGTCCCACCGGTGGTGCAGTTGATGGCTCTGAGCTGTGTGTGTGTGTTTTTTTCCACCACAGTGTCTTTTTAGTTTCATCCCAGTGGAGCCTCTGTAGAACACTAGACTTTGCTTGTGTGTGTCTCCAGAGACCTCCCACCACAAGGGCGGCGATATCACATCATTATCCTCTCTTTGCATCATTAACCCCCCCCACCAACTAACTCCATTGCTCTCCCTGTCACTCTCATTAACTTGAGCGTCTTGTCATGGTTGGGCGACTGTGGTGCTTACGAGGGCAGACGCCGTCAATGAGAGAACATGCTTGGAGCGCTCGGTGGGATTACGTCTGTAAACCTGTTAGAACAGAGGCTGTGTTTTTCCTGGATGTGCTTAACGTGACACTGACCTGCTAATATCCTCTGCATCGGAAGTGGTGTGTGTGTCGGTGTGTGTGTCGGGGGGGCGGGTGGTTGGGTGGTTAACCTGCGTTCCCACAGGAACCACAAAGGAGACTTTACAAATCCTCCTTCTCTGCTGGCCAACACGTTTTTGGCTTCCATTTTGTTTAATAATTGATTTTTTTATTTTTTTATTTTTTTTGAATGGTTAATTCATAACCTATCATTTTTTCAAAAATCATTCCTTCTGCTGTCCTGACTTGTAAAACGGGTTGAACCTCCGTCATTTCTCACTCTCCACCTCTGCGTCCTGAGGGTGTGGTAGTATTGACACAGGGCCTGAAATTGTAAGTGTTGCGGCCTCACCTGCCCTATGTTAATGCCATAGAGAGGGATGGCTCTCACTATGGCCCCCGGGTCACCCCAGTGGACTCTTGTCGGCCACACTCTGTTTACACGATGCCTGGCTGGCGGTCTCTAGCTCGTGTTGGTACCTGTTACAACTTCTTGACATATCTGAACCTAATAGCTGTATGTTTTTAATCTTCCTGACAATTGTTTGACTGGGTGATGTAAACTTAGTACTGTACACACATACTACACATAGTACTTTGCACCCCCTCTCTCCTTTGCTCTTTCCTCCTCCTCTCCCTGCTTCCTTTCATGAGCAAGTAGGGAGGTGCTCCTCGCAGTCCTCTAGTAAGAGCCACAGACACACACACACACACACACACACACACACACACACACACACACACACACACACACACACTCTGTGGCACATTGTGGACCGCTTTCTCCCCCTCATCACCCCATCCTCTGCCCATCACTGCAGGTCACCTCCTGACCGACAGAGGACTTTAAACACTCTTCTCCTCTTTTCACTTGGCCTCTGTGTCTTAGGTAGATCATAAATTCTCTGAGCTGCAGACTTGCATTCCTCTCTCAGTGCATTGAGTAGAGTGAGGCAGGCACATAAACAGCCCTATTGCAGCAGTCTCACACAGGGTAAATATGTGATGACATCCTCACCGAGCTGCTTCCTCTTCTGTACTGATCCTAAATGTTGGCCTGACCTTTGCATTGATGTGGTCTGTAGATGTGTTTCTGCTATAGGATGTGGTATGCTTTGTTTACGTTGAGGTTGTGTTTGCGCAGGGTGGTTTAGACAGAGGTGTAGGTGCAGGCTGCTGGCACTAGTGTCTGACTGAAAGCATAGGCCTGTGTGTGTGTGTGTGTGTTTGTTGTTTTCTGTTTTTGGTCGCAGATGGCGGTTGGGGTTGTGTGTGTGTGTGTGTGTGTGTGTGATGATGATGATGATGATGTGTGTGTGGGGTCAGGGTTAAGAGATGAGCAGTGTCCTGTGTTAAGTGGGACAGCACAGACACGAGCAGGAGACTGTGTGGTGCGAGCTGGCAGACTTGCTAAAGCACTAAATTTATCCCTAGTCCACACACACACACACACACACACACACACACACACACACACACACACACACACACACACACACTCACTCTCTCTCTCATATACCCTGCCTCTCCCAGGCAAAGGCAGGCACTGTATGCCCTGTAGACAGCTAGGCTGATACACATTCATTTCAGACATTAATGCACTCACACTTAACCGTCTGGAGACCAACACAGACACAAACTGAGACACACACACACACACACACTTACACACCCCCGTACCCATTTACACACATTCATACAAACACACAGACACACACAGACACAGACACTCACAGGCAGTCTCTCTAGCAACGGGAATTACTTGGAGACGGGCGTGCCATGTGAGCGGCTCTGTCTGTGTATCGTGTTTCTGAAGGGCTCCAGGAGGGAGGATAAATTGGCCTTTAATATGGCTCCTCAGCGCAGGAGAAAAAATGCTCCCCTCCCACCCCAAAGATGCCCAGTACACATGCTCACTCTCTTGGACCCCTGCGCTTCCCGGGAGGGGTTAGCCCCAGCACATGGTGTCTAACGGAGACAGGAGGGAAACAACCTTGTCCAGTGTTTTTTCTTTTTTTTTGAGCTGAGCAGAGCACAACGATACCTCACACATGCCTGTGGAAGAGACACAGACCAAACCCAACACGCCCGATGGGAATTCTTTATCCAGAAAGTTTCAACCATTTTTTTAACCCCCCCTCCCACACACACACACACACACACACACACACACACACACACACACACACACACACACACACACACTTCCCACCCCATCCTTATAAGGCATCCAAGGAATTGCACAACTTGTTCACTCGTCTGCCTTCCAACCGCCTACATGCACCACGACTCCAGTCACAGACCTGTCCGTCTCTGGTTACTGTTGACCTCCATCACCCCCCCCCCCCCACCACCACCACCCCCAGGGCCCTTTAAGCCACTCCCCTTGCACCCACTGAGTCCTTCCTACATCCACTGAACGAGCCAGTCGGAAGCAGATAGCTCTTTAGAGTGACAGGGTGGCCCCTTCTAAGGCCCTTCTATTGGTTTGTTTTTCTTGTCAAGTGCTGCTGGCTGCTAATGTCTATGTTATGCCTTTGAGGATCCGTGTCTTTGTGGAAGAGATTAAGAGATTGATGTTAACGCAGTGCTTTTGGTGATGATGAAGTGTGTTTTGGCAGACACCGGGTGCTTGGTTGACATCATGTCACCTCTGTCATTCAGAGTTTGACAGCTAGAGTAGTCGCTGCACAGTTGCGTAATTGAATTTAGAACATCTCCCTCAGTGGTACATACAGTGAAGACGGATCAAATAGAATTGTTAAACTGATTCGACACATACTGTACATATACACTGCATTTATAAGAGCACACATAATATGACAAAATATAAAAGAACATATGAGTTAAGCAAGCCTAGTTATAAAGCTGTTTTTTTTTTAGATTTCATAATAAATGTTCAAGCAGGTATTATTTGAATGGAGTATTGCTCTGTGCTTCCGGGTGCACCCTAGTCCTGCAGGTGTGAGGGCTCGCTCTTGCCCTACTGTATATTGGATGACCTGGTCATCATTGTCTGGACTTGTACTCCTACTATTCAGACATATATGGGCTTGACACACACACACACACACACACACACACACACACACACACACACACACACACACACACACACACACACACACACACAGTGGGTGGCACATGTTTTGTTCCTGTAAATCACCGGAATGTTCTTTATTGTGATTCTTACCTTGTGTGTCCCGCTGGATTGTAATCAAATGCAGATGACCAATTTCTGGCCCACTTACAGCACTGAACGAGCATTTTCAGGAGCACAAAGAAATCAAAATGAATGATGTGACTGATGAGCACTTCAGCAGCCCAGCGGCAGTCAAACCCACCCGAGTTAAAAACCCATCCTTGAATAAACTAGAAAGCACAGTGGGGAAATAACACCAGGCAATCTGGAGGAAAAAGACGACGTATTTCTAAGAACCTTGTGACCACAGCCCTCCTCTCTGTTCTGACATCAAAGGAGTTTCATTCAGCCCTAGATAAATAAACTGTTTTTGTGTGTGTGTAGACGGTTTACACTTGCTTGTGCTCCCAGTGAAAACACAAGCGATCGGTGGAGGGGAACCAGGGACTTTGACAGAATTAGGGTGATGATGTGGCCTCTGATTTGGCCTCCTCCAGATGAATTTGTCTCTCCACATCACAGCCCCTTTCTCTCGGTGGCTCTCTGGACTACACTTCCCACAGTCCCTCGGGGGGAGAGCACTTGGAAGTCTTTACTCGCTGCCTGTGAGCGAGCGGGTCTTTTGACAGCGCCTTTTCCTCACAGTTCCTTGGCGTCGAAACCTGTCTGCGGTGGATCAAGCTCTGGCGGTTGTAGCCGGACCAGTCTGACCGTCTTGACGTCGGATAAAACCACTCTTACCTCTCTGTTGTGGCTGAGGGGAGCGCGCTCTTCAGTAGTGTACAGTAAACGAGTCACTGTGAGTGTTGTTACAAGCCTCTGTCTTAAGAGCAGGACTGAACACTCATATGTTGACTGCACAATGGTGTGTTGGCGTATAGCGTGTGAGTTTTAATGTCATCTTGAGGCTTTGATGTACAATGTGAGGAGATCATATGGGGATGGAGAAAGTGTTTGTTTTTTCTTTTTCTGATTTGTGAAAAGTAGGTTATTTCTGTGTACTTGTCTCAGGATGTGTGTGTTTTGACATTCAGTTCTCTGATGAGTGTCCATTGCGGGTGTGTGTGGGTGCATGTGTTTCAGAGGTTGGCTGAATGGACTATTCTCGGTGTGTGTGAGAGAGTGACTATGTTCTAGAGGCTCCTCTGACCGGAGGTGTAGGCAGGTGGGGCAGTGGGCAGCAGGCCTGTCATGCAGGGAGGGGAAATGACATCAGTCACTAAACATCCCTGCCGCTTGTGTCCGCATGATAAGCGTGGGATATCCTCTCTCTCTCTCTCTCTCTCTCTCTCTCTCTCTCTCTCTCTCTCTCTCTCTCTCTCTCTCTCTCTCTCTCTCTCTCTCTCTCTCTCTCTCTCTCTCTCTCTCTCTCTCTCTCTCTCTCTCTCTCTCTCTCTCTCTCTCTCTCTCTCTCTCTCTCTCGCAGTGGAGGAAGAGAAGGGAAGTTGGCAGGGATTTCTAGCAGCTCTTTTTGGCAGAGCGGTACACTGACCTTTAGCAGCAGGCACGCTATAGATGGGGATTCCTCTCTGGGACTGACCAGACCACGTCTTGTGGTCTCTGTGTGTGTCTTAGAGACACTTTAACTTGATATTTGATTGTGAAACTGAATGTCATTGTGTGTTTTTGGTTTGGCTATGTCTTTGATGTTTTGTATGATGCGTGTGAGAAGCTTAAGCTGGGTTTTGGAAAACGAAACTGAATGTGCGTGAGCGTGTTTGTGTCTGTCACTCGGGGCCCAAATACGGCTAGTCAGGAAGTCTGTGGTGACTGACCACACCGGAAGCTCTGCTGCACAGACTTACTGCCACTCAGCAAACGAGGAATCCATTGTGCATTCTTTGTCTTTGTCTCTCCCTCCTCTCTTTCTCTTCCTTCTCTTTTCTCATCCTTCTCTCGGTCTCTTCCCTTCTCTTCCTATATTAGTCTGCATTTGATGATGCATTTCTGCGAGCATCTCTGTGTGTGTGTCTGTCATGATGGGTTGTCATGACGATTGGCTGATTGGCTATCTCTGCTCTGCTCTGCCCGGTCCTGACCTCATTCACTACTTGTTTGCAGAGGCATCACTGACTGCCCACATCCATCTGCTATGTAGATCTCTGCTGAGCTGTCTGTGTGTGTGTGGTTTTATTATGCGTGTGAGAAAGTGAAAGAAATGAGTCTCTCCAGCTTGTCTGTTGTTAATGTAATCTGAATTTGGAGGCGGATGTGGAGATTAGTCAAATGATTTGCTGGGTGGTGGTGGGGGGGTTGTTTTTGAGCTGTTGAGCTGTGTACATTGTTATGGTCGATCTGGAGAGCAGGATTGGTCTTCTAGCACCTATGTGTGCTAACTGTATGTGCACGTGTATGCTCTGTGTGTTTGTAGGCGTGCACGTGTATGTATGTGTGTGTGTGTGTGTGTGTGTGTGTGTGTGTGTGTGCCTGTCTGTGTGCCTGTCTGTGCGTGTGTGTTTGTGTGTGCATGCCTGCGGTGCTGCTGTGTCTCTGTACTGTGTGTCTCTACGTGCGCGTGAGTTTGCGGCCCCAGTAAGAGGAGCAGCATGCCTGCTGGCGCGCCTTGTGACTGAAAGTGATTGTGCTGCAGTTTTCAGCAGGGCTGGCCTCACTGGAAAGCCTGTGTGTGTGTGTTTTTCACAGATGCAGCAGCGCGACCCGTCACCATTTCGTGTTTGCAGCGTGACTGCATCCAGGGATCGCAGGTCAACTGTACAGCGAACAGATTAAAACAGTAGATGTAGATGTACATTTAAAACTGTGTGGACTAGTCTAGAAAACTCATGTGATTGTTCTGTTCTCCGTATCTGTTCTGTTCTGCTCTCTCTCCCTCTCCCTCTCCCTCTCCCTCCCTCTCTCTCTCCCTCCCTCTCTCTCTCTCTCTCTCTCTCTCTCTCTCTCTCTCTCTCTCTCACACTCTCTCTCATGCACGCTCGCTCGCTCGCTCTGTTCTAATCAGTGGCACGCAGAAAATAAAACAACACAGCCATGTTTTTAGAGCTGGTTAGCTGTGCAGAAACACAGCGATTTATATGAAGTCATTCTAGCCCTCTCTCACACATGCACACTCCTTGGAATAAATGGCGTGCTATTGAACTGTGGTCCTGGGACTGTACTCTAGCGTCCACTCTCAGAACCACTCTCGGAGTCAACTCACTTCAGACCTCCCCCAGACGCCTTCACTGTGCGGCAGACCCTCGGTGTCTCACTTAAGCGGTTCCTCCCAGGAAATGCGACCTGAGGTTCCGTGTTTAATTGGTTCCTGATGAGGCCGAAACAACTTCTTACGGCCCCAGGGCCGTGAGGGGGAGTGCTGTTTGTGCGAGCGGCCCCGGTCAGATCTTTCCTCTGGGCCCCGTTAGACATCCCCACCCCCTCCTCAGCCCTCCTCCACAGTCCGGGCTCCCTTTTCTTCTCTCCCCCTGCTCGTCAGCTCTGCCAAACTCAAAGACGGCGCTCTTTTGTAGTTTATTGTTGCATCGGACTGTGTGTTTCCCTCCCTCCCTTCCTCCCGGCTGCTGGCCTGCCCGCTCGCCTGCCCGCCCGTTCGCTCGCTCGCTCGCTCGTTCGCTCGCTTGCCTGATCCGGCCCGTGCGCTCCGATGCATTCAGATGAGGGCTGGGAGCGGGAGAGGATGCTCTGCGCTTTGCCAAGGGTCTGGGAGCAAGCACTTCGCTTTGATCCACTCTAGAATTCACAAAGCCCAATTTTCTGTGTGTGTGTGTGTGTGAGGGAGAGAATGATTTCAGGAGAAAAGGAGTGAAGTGGACACAATAGCCTTTCCTGTGTCTAGTCTGCTCTGTCTTCCTTTTCTTTCTCCTTCCCTTGTATTCTTTTTCTTGACACTCTTGTCAGTGCACAACTGTGATTGCTTGCTTTGGGTTACCGGCTGTTCACAAACCCCTGTTCCGTTCCTCGGCATTCACTCTGTGCCGTGTTTTAAATGTACTCTGTCAATGCTGAATTCACACCAGCATATTTATATTACGTTGCAGGGTGTTAATGATGTATTTTCTTTAGCGCTGGTTTTGTGTTGTGTGTGTGAGCCATATGTGTGTGCGGACAGCAGGAAGCTGAGAGGGAATGTGTGAAAGACCACATAAGGTGTGTGTGTGTGTGTGTGTGTGTGTGTGTGTGTGTGGGCAGCATGGGAACCAGATGTCCCTCTGCTCTTGCCCCCGGGGGCAGTGGCAGAGGACACTGTTTACGTTACTCCTGTCCTCATTCCCCTCTCTCACACACACACTGCTGTCGTAGTCGTCTGGTGGAATGTCACGCTGTCTTCTTTTACGGCAGTGTTTCTGTGCGTGAACCGCACTGGAAGGGAGGAGCACTGGCTGTTTTTGATTAGGGTCTGCATTGATTGGCCTCTTTGGGTTGTTTTTTGTGAGACAAATTGAAAACGAGTCTCTCATTCTCTCTGTCTCTGTCTTTCCCTCCGTAGTGAGCACCTCTCGTGCGCCTTCAGCTTCTTCCTGCACGGCGACAGCAACGTGTGCACCAGTGTGGAGATCAACCAGCACCAGCCCGTCTACCACCTCAGCGAGGAGCACCTCACCCTGGCCCAGCAGGCCAGCACCCCCTTCCAAGGTACTGCTGACCCCCCCCCCCCCACACACACACACACACGCGCTGCGTCCATCTCCAGTACGCCTGCCTGCCTGCCTTGACTCCTCTCACTGCGGCCAGTCTTGCTCGTGACCTCTTATCAGTGTCATCAGCAGTAGTCCATCATGCAGGGGTCCCAGTCACCTGCAAACTACTGGACATCCAGTTGTCTTTTTAAATGAAATGTTTTTTAATCAAAACATGTGCACACTAGAAAATTCCACGTGCATGCATGTACTGCTAATACTATATGCAGTCAAAAGGCAGTGAGGGATTGGTCAGAGTGTTTTTATTTAGATTGTTGCCTGCCCTCAGCTCTGTTGGCTCCTCTTGACGTCAGTCTCCAGTAGGCCGGGATTAGTGCTGAAGATATTGTTTACAAATTTTATAATCACACGTTTGCATATGTCTGAGGCGGGTGGATGTAATAAGTGTGCCATGTTTAAATGAATAATCCAGATTTTTGTGCAACCTAATCTCCATCTGCTCCGTGGCAAACAAATGGCAGATTATCCCAGACAATAATTTCATTTCGTCTTCACTCGGAACTGAACAGAAAACTAGTTTGCACCAAAACACTTTTGTAATGGAAGGCAATTAGTAAGACTACAGCGCCATAAATAAACATTTTAAAAATCGGAAAGTGCTTTTGTAGAACAGACTGTCTGTAAAGCCCTGAATTGTTTATTCAGAAATATGCATTAATTAAACGCCAAAGCCAAGTAATTCCTTCCGTCTGAATTGGAGCTATTTTTTTTCTCCAGAGGAAGTTATATGAGGCCACCCGTTACCAATGAGTTGGTTGTGGATACATTTTTCTAAACACTGAATCACAGAAGTACAAAACCACACTGTGAGCCAGAATAGCGATTCAAATAAGTTGAAATGAATCATCAGTACTACTTTGGCTTTGAAACGATGTTCAGCCACTTTGATGACTTATACTGTTTACATGAGGTAGTTTGAATTTGAAACAGTCATGCTGCTTCATATTTAAAGTGTCATTGTACATCCTGTTTATGTATTAACTTCCATTACTTGGGATTTTTTGTGATGTTATTACTTATTGGGCTTTTAAGGTGGTTTCTAAATAACTTTACAGTTAATTGTGCTCTCCTATATTCAACATCAACACATGCTACTCATACAGGAGATGGAGATGTGGTGGGAAAAAAACTCCAGATTGTTTATGTAGACAACAAAATGAGACACTCAGATGCACTTGGTTACGGGGTGCTTAAAAAGTCCCTTTTATCTCTGATGGTGGGTGTGGGACCCGCAGCTGGCATTGCTCTGTTTGTATTCTTGTTGGTCTCGCTGCATTATGGTATGTCAGAGTGGAGGTGCAACCCCACCCATGTGTGCTGCTTCATGCTTTAACCAATGGAGAGAAAAAAAAGCTTAGAGAAACATGTCTAAGCCAGTGTCAGTATGACTACAATGAAAGTGTTCTTTTGCAGATGCAAGTCTTCTATGTAAGTGTAAAAACCTGTATTGTGGAGAAGGACAGATGCACTCATGCCTTTGAAACACGGGTGCTGTAGGGTTCTCTTTGTAGGTGTGTCTTGATGTCTGAACAGGGGGGGATGCATTATGCATGCTGGCGGCCCTATAAAGTAGGGATTGTTAATGTTAGTGTTTGTTTCTCATTTACAGAGCCAGGACTGTGTACAAACACTTTGGTACACTTTGAGAACAAACACTGAGTGAGGAGCAATTTGCTGATCCTGAAATGGATCAATTGAATCTGATTTGATTCACCAGTTTGAATCTGGGAATGAACACTCAGGTCAAGAACTCACTCTTATTCACCAGGGTGGTTCCTTGTTAAAATAATTTTAGTATAGTAGTAGTAGTAGTAGTATAGTAATTGCAAAAAAAAAAACACAAATTGTTGTGAAAAGTGGATATGTAACCCACGATCATAGTAGAGCATTATTTTATGCACTGCCTCCTATGTGAATATGTGAGACATATGTAGAACACAAGAGATTTCTGCAGCTTTAAAAAGAAAAAGAAAAAAGATTTCAGTTCTGACAACCTGGGGCAACAGCATTGAACCCGGAGTGAAAAGACAAACTCTTTAGAGGTGTCAGTAGGCAGGCCAGAGTCGGCCCCAGAGGCACAGGGGCCTGGAGCTTCGACATCCGCAAGCTGAAAAAGCAAAAGTCAAATAAATGTGGCTGAACTCGGGGAGCAGCCGGGTAAATGAAAAGACCTACGGGGCACGGAGTCATAGCCTTGGAATTCCATCACTGTTTTAAGAAGAAAGACAGAGAGAGCGAGTGTAGGTCCATTTCAGCATTTTCACAACTTTCATTTACTACCCCCCCCCCTCCCCAAATGAAATTTACAAGCTGTTGGGTATTTGTAGCACTTTTCCTTGCAGTATGATGCAAATGTCATGACACCACCACCACATTGTTTCTGTCTCCGGACTCCATCCGAAAGCTCAAAGCTCAAACAAAGCGTTGCAGTCTAAACAAGTAAGTCAGTCAAAATAGCTGCTTTGTGTTTATAAACGGAAATTAAGCAAATCTGTATCTAACTGGCATTCACAGTGCAGTGTGTACTTGTGCCGTGACAAACGTGTAATCAACACCTGCATCAATTGGAGAGGACAGTCTGGCATCTGGAGACGTAGCCCAGAGCTTACCTAATGCATCAGCGAGAGAGCCATGGGATTTAAAGAGAGGGGTTTTTTCAGGCCAAGGGATTTCAGAAAAAGCCACTGCTTTTCACTTAACCCACCTCAATAAAAAGTATGATGAGAGCGAGGGTGGATGGGTGGTGGTGGTGGGGGGGGGGGTGGATGGGTGGTGGTGGTGGTGGTGCTGGGGGGAGGGTCGTGAGTTCCGCCTTTTCCTCGTCGCTCTTCTCCCCTCCCCCACTTCTCCCTCAACTAATTTCCTTTCCCTTCTCCCTCAACTAATTTCCTTTCCTCCATCTCAGACATAGTTTTTTTTTTTTCTTCTCCTCTCTCCATCTCTCCTCTGAACATCTCTCATTCTCCCCCCTCCCCCATCCCTCTCTCTCCCTCTCTCCCCCATTCCTCTCTCTCTCTCCCCATCCCTCTCTCTCCCTCTCTCCTCCCCATCCCTCTCTCTCCCTCTCTCCCCCTATCCCTCTCTCTTCCCTCTCCTCCCCATCCCTCTCTCTCCCTTTCCCCACCCCATTAGTTGTATTCGGTGGTGGTGGTGGTGGTGTTAGTGGTGGCCTGAAAGGTGTGTGTATTTAGTAGGGCTGAAAAGCAGCATGGCAGTCGGGTTGTAAGAGCAACGTCTCGACAACAAAGCGGGGCAGAACAAAGAAGGAAGATCAGGGCAGAGTCTGCCCAGCTGCAGCCAGAGAGCGAACGAGAGAGAGCGCGTGAGGGAGAGAGCGAGAGAGAAGGAGAGGGTGAGCGAGCGAAAGTGAGCCCCAGGAACAGGATGTGTTCATTACACACGGCACAATCCCTCAAGCCCTCCTGTTACCTTCAGTCCACAATCACCATCTTTAGTAGCCTTTCTCTTTCTCTCTCTTTCTCTCTATTTCTCTCTGTCTCTCTCTATCTATCTTTCGCTCGCTTTCTGCTGGCTCCATCTCTTGCTATCCCTTTCAGAGTAGAGGAACTATCTTTTCCCGCCTTTTTTATTGTGTCTCTTAAAGCAATTGGACACACTGGCCTCTCACTCCCCCGCCGTTATATCAATGCGTGCGAGCTCGCTCCGGCCATTCTCAAGCAGCGGCTGGTGAAAGGCCACATGCTGTTGCGATCGGGGGGTTAATGAGCTCTGGCCCCTTTGAGCGAACTGGCCTCAATTGCGTCGGCCATTAATACATTCATCTGAGCTTCGACCCTCTGCGTCTTCACAGCCCTGCTGTCTTCCCCTCCGTCCTGCCCCCACTTCCTGTGGTGTTCGCAGCGGAGGAGGTGTCTGACCCGCCCATTTGCATCGTAATTAATAAAAGAAACTGAATGAAATAGCTCTGTGCTCAGGCTGGTTCATTTCTAAAAGGTTTGGTCTGTATTTCGGTTTCCGTTCTGCAGATGCAGTTTTGAAGATTGATGATGACATTTGAGCTGAAGCACCTTGTTTGATTGGCTGGGATTGTTTATGGTAGTGTTTGTTTCTCATTTACAGAGCCAGGACTGTGTACAAACACTTTGTTACACTTTGAGAACAAACACCTGAGTGAGGAGCAATTTGCTGAATTTTACAAAACGTCTCTGGGATTACAGTCGGAGAATATGTATAGCCCAACCATTGAAATGGATCAATTAAATTTACCCTCTCCCTTTCGAGATTTTGTGGATTGTAGAAAGTGTTGTAGATCAGGAAATTGGTCGCTCCCCTCTGCCCAACAAATTTTTCCGTGCAAGGTCTTGTGTCTACCACCAGCCCAGATCGAGACGAGCGTCTAGTTTCCCCGGCGGTGTTTACGAGTCCCCTCTCTCTCTTACTCTGACAGGCCCCTTTTAGTGCTCAGCAAAGCGACAGACCGTTTCCAGGATATGACCTCATAAAGCAGCGCAGTGCGAACGTAATGAACTCGCAGCTCATTTAACTGATCTTAGCATATTTGACATGTCTTCAGGGTGCTGGGGTTAAGGAGATGAAGATGGAGATATGGGGGGGAGGGGGGGGGGTGAAAAGACTGATAGAAGACAACTGAGACTGTCCTGTCTGGATGAGATCTCTCGCAGGCTTGCTTTTTATGAGCAAATGAGAGCACATTAAACATGCCTAGCCCCTCATTCCCCCTCCTGCCAAAGGAAAAAAGATGGCTTCTGAAATGCAATAAAGGCAGGCAAGGAGGGGCAGGCGTCTGGCCTGTGGAAGAACCCTGTGTTCTGCCGAGATGCAAATGATGACCTTACATCTGTCACACTTGCACAAGGGACCCGCTTGTTTACCGTCAATAGTGTGAATTTTTTATTTATTTTTTTGACCGAGCCAGAGCGGGCACATACTGATGAGACGCGAGGCTGCCAGGACCGGCCGCCGGAGGGAGGGCAAGGGGGGGGGGGGGCAGCGACTCAGGGATTCGGGACACGGTGTCTTGTGTAATCACCAGCGTGTCAAATATTAAAATGCTCTTCCAGTGCTGCCATGAGTTCTGGGCTGAGCTGCCCCAGTCCTCCCTCCTCCTCCTCCTCCTCCTCCTCACACACACTTGAAACACTGTCACACAGACACACACAGTCAGTCAATCAGTCAGTGAAATCCTGCCATTGCATGTTGATTGTGCAAACACACTTGGAAGAAAAGCCAGACATGCTTTACCCATTGGCATGTAATTCAAAAATGGGAGGCCTGTGTATGCGTGCACTTTAGGCTAAAGGTTAAGCTTCTTTAACGCCTATGAGCAGGACATTCTATCGAACTGCCCCCACCATCACCACCCCCACCCCTCTCAACACCAGTGCAGAGGAATGCTCCCAGCAACGGGCCTCCTTTCTTCTTCTCTCTCTCGCTCTCGCTCTCTCTCTCATCTCTCCTGGACACACATATGGATTTCTGTCTGAAGGACACGTATGGAGCATGCTAATGGAACCTCATGGGAAAGGATGGATGGATTTCTCTCCCCCTCTCTTCCTCCCAACCTTCCTCCCTCTCTCTCTTTCTTCCTCCCTCCCTCTGTCTTTGTCTGTCTCTCTCTCTCTCTCTCTCTCTCTCTCTCTCTCTCTCTCTCCCTCTGTCTCTCTCCCTCTGTCTCTTTATCTCTCTCTTTCTCTCTTTTTTTCTGTCTTTCTCTCGCTCAGGGAAGTGCAATTTTGACCAGGCCCCCGCTGATCAATACCCAGGCATAAGAATGGTCAGGAGAGGGGGAGAGCAGAGGACAGGGATGAAGACTTGAGGGATGTGAAGCAGGGAGAGAAAAACCTAGAGATGCAGTGGACAAGAGGAGGAGGGCTGGACTAATGGCGTCGTTCATCTCCCCCCCCCCCCCCCCTCCCCCACTACATGCACACACTCACACATACACACTCGCACACTCACGCACACGCACACATATGCACACACATGCACACACACACACTCACACACACTCACTCGCGCACACACACACACACACACACACACACGCACACATATGCACACACATGCACACACACGCTCACACACATTCACACTCGCACACATCTGTACACTCACATAAACACCCACTTACACACACCTGCACTAATTTCCTCAGTTTGAGGCTTTGTTTTAATTCCCAGGTGTAATTTGGTCTGACAAACCAAAAAGCTCATTTTAAACATCCGCAATGATTTTTGCTAGTGGCCATGTAGTTGCAGCACCATTGTATTTAATACAGCAGAATCAAACAATAACAGTTTGGTCATAAGTGACCTAAAATAGGATGGGAGATCCAGTTGAACCAGGATGCCCTCCAGGAGGCGCCGATTCCCACACCGCTCAGAAGCCGCGGTCTCCGCTCCTGCGTGGGGGCTCAGTGAGACGGCTCCGTTTATGGGCTGTTTTGTGTGTTTATGGGCTTTGAATGGGCACTTCTGGCCAGTGATCAAGGCCTGAATGGCTTTCAAAAGGGCCGCTCTCCCTCTGTGGGTTTGCGTTGTGTGTGCGGAAAGACGCTCGCTTGTAACTTTTGTGGGGGGGGGGGGGAAACCCCTCTGAGGCGAAGGGCTTTTCGCAGTGGCCTCGTCTAACCGCGCGCCGGTGGTGGAACCACGGCTACTTCTGCGAGACGTGAGGTGACCCCCGGTGATGGTGGATCGAAGGAGACAGCGTTTTTGTCCTGCTTAGACTGACACTGAACTGCTATTGTAGGACACTGCATTTGGCAAGTTCTCTCCTTCTGTTTTGTGTGGCATACTCACGCTTAATTTTTCTTTCTCGCCCCCCCCCCCCTTTCAGTGATTCTCAGTCCATTTGGACTGAACGGGACGCTGACGGGACAGTCCTTCAAGCTCTCGGACCCGCCCACCCAGAAGCTCATCGAGGAATGGAACCAGTTCTATCCCATCAGCCCCAGCGCCAAGGAGAACGGCGAAGACAAGACGGAGGACGCAGACTGGGAGGACGACTCCCTGGCTGCGGTCGAGGTCCTCGTCGGTAAGACTTGTGTTTTGTCTGTCGTGTCGCACACTGAAACGGCCCACAAATCAGCGTTAGCCACTTTGCAGTGACCAAGTGTTATTTGAGGCACCCTATGTGTTTGCATAGCTTCGCTGAAATAAGAATGAGAGTTTGACTAATGATTTGGTTAATTTAATGAATAATTTATTTCAATGATTAAAATAGCTTAATTATTCCGCCACTAATGAAACTAATTATCCTGGTTTGAGCAGGTGGTGTTCGGATGGTGTACCCTGCGTGTTTGGTGCTGGTGCCCCAGTCGGACATCCCCATCGTGGTCCCGGTGGGGGCCTCCCATGGCTCGGCCGTTTATTCGGGTGGCCACCAAGTGCCTGTGTCCCAGCGTGACCCTGCCATCTCGTCGGTCACCCTCACCCCGCCCACATCACCTGAGGAGGCTCAGACAGGTAGGAGGAGCTTAAAGCTCATCTGAGAAGTATACTGGGTATGGGTTGAAAATGGGCACCCAAGTGCTGTGTTTGGTGCACATGCCAAATTACATTTTCAGAGTGAAATTGAAATGTCTCTTCAATGAAAAATGATTGTGTCTAAAGATCACTTATTTTAGCTACATCTTTGCTTGTTGGGAAAGCTTGTTGCTGGTAATGCTTGTTGGGAAAGCTGATTGGTTCACTGCCCTCCTTCTCTCCATCCCTCTCTCTCTCTCTCACTCTCTCTCTCTCTCCCCTCTTGTCCCCTCCAGTGGACTCTCAGTCGGCTCAGAAGTGGATGAAGCTGTCTTCTGTGATGGACGGCTTCAGCACGGACACCACCAGTCACCACGGCGGCAAGATCCCTCGACGCATGGCCGGCCAAGTGGTGGAGCGCGTCTGGCAGGAGTGCAACCTCAACCGCACGCAGAACAAGTAAGGCAGGCCCGCTCAAGCGATCACAGAGCGATGAGCGATTTATGCCTCTGGGTAGCGTTGAATCTTTGCAGAGCCTACGCCACATCCTACGCAAGTGGCCTACACCACTGTGAGGCTGAGCGGTTTTACTTTTGCGATGGTGCGTCTGCGGAGCTTTGTAGTTCAACTTCAAAACTTTTGTTGGAGAAAAAAAAAAGCTTTCTCTGTACCAAGCTCCAAAGGTGGCCATGTTAGATACTGTGTAATCTGATAATTGTTGTAAACGAAAATCACCTGAGGCTATTTGAAGAGACGTCTACCAGGCAACTATCAAACATTGGCGTACGTCAGCAAGCTATTTCCCAACAAAGGAAACAGCTTGCTGGATAAACACCTGTTGTGGTTTGGCGTCACCTCAATATGAAGTTACATTTTTTGAATGGTGCGCATCAGTCGTAGGGTATGTTACTCTGCTATGTCCCTGTGGCATAGATTAGGCACAGAAGCCTAAATCAGCCTCAACATGCACAGTGTTTAGCGTTCTATTTTATATGCACCAGAGCTAGTCTGTAAGGCATGATCAGTCAAGCCCAGAATTCTTTATTTGGTACGACGTTGTAGGTACACTGAATTCACCTACAGCATACTTGAGGAGGTGTATAGTCTGACACGCTTAAGTGACCCCTCTGACGGAATGATGTATATGTGGTCAGTCATGCTCAACTGGGTCTAGACTATGTGCCATAGCCAGGCTCAGATTTGCTTAGTTTCATCTGGTTTGTTCTTGGGCACAGATGTGTTTCAACCTGACACAGGCTAAGAGAGTCTCACACACTCATACACATGGCGAGTCCACCAGGAGGAACATATACCTGCTATATACAATTCATTCAAACCTTTATTTTCCTTCTCGGGTGTACACTTGAGGGCAGCCCTCCTTTTCAATGTAGCCGAGAGACCCCTTGAATCAGCATTCTTGATGAATTATAACACAAAAATGATATAGCAGGAATTCATAGCATGTACTGGGGTATCAGCAAAATAGTGATGACTGACAGCTTTTTTTAAACGTGATTTTTTTTTTGTTGTCGTTGTTTATCGATTGATTCCTAGAAATGGTCTCTGCTTTGTTGTAACCCTCATTTCATCTTCCTCTCGCCAGACGGAAATTCTCAGTGACGACCAACGGTACCAGCGAGGCAGACGTCCCGGAGAAGGTCGGGGCGTGGGACTTTGTGGAGGCCACGCACAGGTCCACCTGCCTATGTTCCAGGTACGAAACCCATCAGATTATGACCAGTTTCACCCAGCTATTGTGTAAATAAAACCACTGAACTACTCAAAGTTGCTCACCCAGGCCACTGCATAGTTGTTTGGAAGTAGGGTCTAGGACATTGGCAGGCAGTGATGACCATCTCCTGTTTGGAGGAGATGGACAGTACAGGAGGAATAGGTAGCTTTCACACATTGCAGTTCAATTACCGCACTGGTGTAAAAAAAGACGAAAATGAACCCGGAGTAACAATGCAGTCCATGTTTTTAGCCCATGTTATTTTCCCATTGGAGTTGCATTGCGTGTCATAATTGCGAGTTCCAAAGGTTCCACTGACCATGTTATGTCCAGCTGCTTGGTGTTGTGCTGCATTGCGTGGCTCAGGATGCTGCTGGTAGTTGGGGAGCCGGGGTGTATTTATTTTATGTGTTGTGGGTCTGCAGCTCCGTCGACGCCCCCTGGGGGCTCAGGAGCTCCCTCGCATCTCTGGCGGCAGGCCGCCAGGCAGAAAGCCTCGAGTCAGCGTCTCGCTGTCCTCCAGAGGAAAAACACCCATCCACCCATCCTAACCCCCCCCTCCCAACAACACACACACTACACCACCACTACTGAAATAGACCCCTCTCTCCTCCTCACACATCCTCATATACTGTACACACACGCACAATGGAGATGCACTGCACCGTCAAGGTATTTTTAGAAAGCATGTCCTGCACCCCTCTGCTTTAAACGTCTGTTTATGTGTGGGCCATGTCCCATTTCTCCCCCCTTTGATTTGAAGGAGATGTTGGAAGTGGCTGCGTTGCACAACAGAGGCTTGTCTCAGTCTGGCACTGTCTGTTCTGGTCGCGCGAGCTCAGCCGGCGTTGCACGGACGCGCCTCAAGCATTCACCGGCGCCGACTCAAGGCCACCCAGGGAAAATAGCCACGCGGGCACCAAATGAGATTCCTGTCCATCTTGGCCTCGCCTGAGTCACCGCCGCCGCCGCTACCACCTCCGTGGCCACTGTTTGGCGAGGTGTAGCAAGTCTGAGTAAGAGGGCTGTCTGGTCAGCACTGGCCACTTCTTAGCCCCTTTCTGTAAGGGGAGAAAGGGAGAAATTGGAAGTGAAACTGTCTATGAGTTGCAGCTCTCACTCCAAAAGCAATGAAAAAACGGAAAGAGCGAGGGAGGGAGGGAGGGAGGGAGGGTGGGGGAAAAGCGTGTAAAAAGACACGCAGGACTCAAGGTGAAGATGGCCGATGGCTGGCTGTGAGGCTGGACATGAAAAACGCAGAGGGAAAAAAAAGCAGGGCATCTGAAGATGGACACGAATGGCCTGCAGCAGTCTGATTGACGTCAGCCTCCTCCTCAGCAGAGTTGGAGGAACAGAGAGGCTGTCTTTCCTATGGCGCGATCTCAGCCACATTTATTATGGCTCTCTGCAGTCAAGTGCATTTTAAGCAAACTCGGATGTGCTTAGCATTTGATTCCTTCCCCGTTGTGTGTGTGTGTCAGTACTTGTTTATACACTGCAGTAGTCTAAAGTAGGGTTGCCCTATTGAGGATGTTGCCAAGGGGGAAGTCTAGCCAGGTCGTACTGCATAGGAGGGGACCCAGTGTCCAAAGGTGACATTGAAAAGGGATTTCCTCAGCAGAAATTCAGTGAAAGGTGTTTGGGTGTATGTATATAGACAGAGACTATTGTGTGTGTGTGTGTGTGTAGAGTACTTGACTTTGGTTTGTGCATCTTTGGATATTCATAGCTCTAAGTATAGCACATACAGTGTCTGTACTTTTAATATACAGTATGTATGTGCACATAATTAGGTGTATATATGACATGCTGGTTATGTGTTTGAGGAGCTCTGAAACAACTCTTTGGCTTGCCCACACACACACACACACACGCACATACATACACAGACAGTTGTCTTGACCACAAGGCCTCTGTGGTTAGGTCGTGACACGTATGCCCCGTCTCAGGGTCTAAAAAAAAGAGCTGCTCCCCTGACCCCAATACAACCCCCTTGAAGCAAACATCAACACCTCCTGTCTCCAAGCCCTCCCACGTTCACACTAACCCTCATGTTAGTCATCCTGTCCAGTCATATGTGTGGACAAAGGGCAGTGTGTTCACAAGTAATGGCATTACACTTTAGTACTTCTCTGTAGTAGATCATAAAAAACAGCTATCAATCATTGTTCTAAATCGGTGTACATTGGAACTTATTTCGATGTCATTCATTACCTTCTTTTTCTTGTCATTTACGTTCTGTGATTTTTTTTTTTTATTTTCTTTTCTATAGACATAAAAATCTGAAGCAGCGAGCAGGCGTTCCCCCCGGGCAGCCACCCAGTGCAGGCCAGGCCCCCCAGCCGCCCACCAAGCACAAGACGGGCGAGAAGCCCGAGAAGTCGGAGAAGCAGCAGAAGCGCCCGCAGACGCCCTTTCACCACCGCAACTCCACCTGCGAGGACGTGGCCCTGGAGCCGGACGCCTCGGGTCAGCGCCTGGCCCTCCGGGGCTCCGATGGCAGCACCAGCGCCGCGGCGGCGGCCGCCCGCTTCCCCGGTCTGCGGGCTGCCGAGGTGGGCTCCGTGTCCTCCAAGCCCCCCCAGCTGCACGGAGGAGCCACCGGAGGAGGCGGCGGAGGGGCATCGGGCCCCGGGGGCCCCTCGGAGATGGGCGGCTCGCCCCAGCCGCCCCCGCTGAGCCCGCACCCGTGCGGCGACCGCAGCGAGGAGGCGTCGTCCGACGCCCTTAAGAACCCCTCCACGCCGCACAGCCAGCACTTCTACCCGGCGCCCCCGTCCTCCGAGCCCTGCTTGCTACCGCAGCAGAAGGGCGCCTCCGGTGGTGGAGGCGGCAGCGGCGGAGGCGGTGGCGACGAGCCCCGACTGGAGCCGCCCTTCCACTCGGCCGCGGTGGCCGCCTACCCCGAGCCCCTGGGGCCCACCGTCTACGTGGGCGCCGCCATCAGTATGGAGGAGGATGTCGGAGGAGGAGGGAGCCACGCGCCGTGGCGCTTCTTCAACCTGCCGCGGAGGAAAAACGCCGAGTTCCCCACACCGGCGCTGCCCGGCGACAAGCTGCGTGAGGAGGCCGCGCTGGGCCAGGACGGCATCGTGTCCGTCACTGAGTGAGTGGAGCCGACGAGATCTGATGTGTGTGTGGGTGGGTGGGTGGGTGTGTGTGTGGGGGTGTGTGGATGTGGGGGGCGCTGGCCCTCCCTGCTGGAGGCTTTGTCAGGTCAGCGTGAGCATGGCAGTTGTTTACAGAGGAAGGGGGAAAAAACGGAGGTGACCGTGTGGGATAGGAGCAGCTGCACACACACCCCTCCCCTCCCATCCTCTCCCCTCCCCAACCCAGCCCACTGAGAGAAACACATACACACACATACACACACACTCAACCACACACCCTCAGCCACACACCCATGTCGAGTTGGTGCCCCTAATCCCCTGTACTCCAACCCCCCACAACTCTCTACATTCCTCTTGACCCTGCCAATGAGTCACCTCCCCCCCCCAGCCCTTAACAGTTAGACCCCCCCCCCCCCATACTGCACTTCATGTTCAAAATGTTCTAACCAGAGAGGGAGGAGGGGTGGGGATGGATACAGAATGTTTTTGAAAGAGCAGTGATGCACACACACTCTCTCTCCTCTCTCTCTCTCCCTCTATCTATCTTTCTTTCTTTCTCTCTCTCTCTCTCTCCCTCTATTTCAAAACCTGCTCCCACTCAGAATGTGTTCTCTCTCTCTGTCCAGTGTGTTGGTCTCATGCGCTACGTTAATCTGCTGCTATGCACTCTTTTGACATCATACAGCACTAATTTGCAGGGCCAGCACTGCTGCTCATAGAACAGGCTTATCGACCACACACACACACACACACACACACACACACACACACACACACACACACACACACACACACACACACACACACAAAACAAAACAGAACCAAATACACCCTGCAAATATACAGTTGTTAGTAAACACACACTCCAACACTAGTATGTGCAACTACGTCTATGGAGTCAGGGTGCCTGAAGTGGACCTTGATCCCCACCAGTTCAGACTGTACTTTTAAGTGTTGTGGTATGAATGTGTAAGCTCCTGGACGGTTGGTCTGAATACCATCTGTCTGAGCCACGGCTGACTGACATGCTATACAAATCAGTCATCTTTTATGGTCGCGCTTGCTGGCTGCATAGAAATAGAGTTCTTGGAATAGCTGCAAGCATCATACTTCCTCGTGGGATGCCCAGTAAGAGATTTCTAGATGCTATATATGCTATGAACAACAGATTATGGATATGGCCGTGTTTAAACACGGCAGCCTAATTTATTAAACTGCTGTACAGAGATCAGACCGATTTAATAAAAATGGGTCATTCAGTATCAAATCAGATAAGGTTGTTGCTGCACCGTGTTGCTGCACCAGATTTTGTTCAAACCTTGTTTTTTTTTTTTTTTATCATGAATGGGTCCCAAAACCAATGCCTGTAAAATATTTGTGTCGGAACCCAATGTCTTCATATTTTTTGCAGCCCTTGATATTATTTCAGTTTGTCTACATAACGACTAGGTCCCCAAACACCAAATGCCTCATCTTCTTGCAAGTAATGTTTGGGCATTCCCGCCGGATGCTGCACGACGCAACATTCTATCTCCCGCCGGTTGCTGCATAGCGCAACATTGAATCTCCCGCTGGTTGCTGCGTAGCGCAGCATGCTTTTTATTTCATGTTTCTAGGTGCTACAGAGGCTTAGATATTACATTTTGGTAGACGTTGACAATTTTTAGTATTTTTTTCAGAAAACCCTCAGGAAATAAGGTTATTTAGTCTAAAATGCCATAGGATTCTATAGGTGTTTTTAGCAGGCATTTTAGGAGTAAATGGGTTAATACCATGAAAGTAGTATTCCTAGCCTGACTAAACTTTGTAGGATGGAAGAAACTTCTTCTCAGTGTGACTTGACCATGCCCATTGGTTTTCTAGAAGGCCCCAGATTCAGAACAAAGAGATATCGAGGGTCTTCTAAACCTTTTCAGGCTGTAAAACTGTTTTTCTGATTTTACGCAGAATGACTCAGCTTTAGCATTTATTTCTATTCACCACTGCTTGTCATCCTCTTAGAATAACCACTGTTTAGTTGCCCTGTAAGCACTGCAAAGCATGCTTAAAACCAGTATCATAGCCAGCATATACTGTATGCCCCTAGGGGAGTGCTTAGCTTAGCCTGGCATTCGACTTGGGGTCGAACATGGAGTGTGAAATGTATAACCTTAGGTGTGCATGTTCTCCCAGGCCACCTTTACAGCTGTTTTTTTAATGCAGTTATGTAACCTACATGCACATTATGGTCTCCCCCATTGTTGTGGGAGACGGTTGTCATGACTACATTTACTACACACTCCAGCATAGTGGTTATGTTTGTGTTTTCAGCAAAAAGATGGGCGAATGTTTTTTTTTTTAATTATTATTCTCGAATCTCGACTTCAACTCTAATTAAATGTTACCCCCAATCCCCACCCCATTGCACTGTTTGAACATACCTTTATGTTCTTTACATGCCAGCAGCTTTAGATCGACCGTTGTTTCCCATCCATACAACATGAGCAGAAAGATCACTTTTCTAAAGAACTACAGGAAATGAACAGCAGAAAGATCACTTTTCTAAAGAACTACAGGAAATGAACAGCAGAAAGGGCAGATCACTAATGGCACTCGCCCGTGTTTGTGGACAGAGCTCTCGGCCATGTTGCTCTGAGCTAAACCGTTGCTGATGTGTCTCTGTCTGGACAGAGCATTTTCTCTCCTCTGTTGTCTTGTCCTCCCTCTCTCCTCTCACCTCCCTCACACACCCCTTCACCTCCCTCACACACCCCCTTACTCTCTCTGACCCTCACCTCCCTCACACACCCCCTTACTCTCTCCTCCTCTCACCTCCCTCACACACCCCCTCACCTCCCTTACACACCCCCTTACTCTCTCCTCTTACCTCCCTCACACCTCCTTACTCTCTCCTCCCCTCACCTCCCTCACACCTCCTTACTCTCTCCTCCCCTCACCTCCCCCACACACCCCCTTACTCTCTCCTCCCCTCACCTCCCCCACACACCCCCTTACTCTCTCCTCCCCTCACCTCCCTCACACACCCTCTTACACTTCTTGTCTCTCAAGGATGTTGCTCTCCTCTCCTCCGTGTTTGGTTTTATTTTCTATTATTTTGCTGACCTCTCTCCTCTCCTCTCCTCTCCTCTCCTCTTCCCCTCGACTCCCCTCTGCCCTGCTCTGGTTTAATCCCCGGGGCAGTAAACTATGAGTGAGTAAAACTGACCGGAGATTAGTGACCAGTCAGCCCTTATCAGGATCCGAGCCCTCTGGTATTGTGTGTGTGTGTGTGTGTGAGCGGTCCGAGAGACAGGACATAAGCTTGAGTAGTCTGTCTCATCCTCTAGAGGAATTTGACACCATCTTCACTCCTGAGAAAACCCAAAAGCAAACCCAGACAACAGGCTATGGGCCTGTGATCACGCGCCTCTGCCAGTGGTGTCCTTTATTGCAACTCCAAGACTATTACTAGTGTTAATAACCGGTTATGCTCTTTGGGATGATGCCACTCGTTCAGACATATCAGCACATGGACCAGTTTCAGTCGCATTGCAATTCTCATCATAGCCTTTTATCTGTAATTGATTGATCTGCCTGTTGAATCCTCTGCCAATGTAATGATGGATGATGTGGAACCTAATGGTCTATATTGAGCAGCTCTGCTGCTGCTGATATGTCATCTCTATGAAACACCTGTATGAGTTTTTAACTGTGCGTGTGTGTTCCTCAGGTTGATGGCCACGTCCAAGAGGCCTCTGAAGGTGTCGGAAGAGCGCGTGCAGATGTACGTCCAGCAGCGGAACAAGTACCTGTCGTCAGCCACCATCTCCGACGGCGACCTCGAGCCCGAAGTGGACCCGTACGCCTTCGAGGACGGTGACGTCAAGTTCTTCTTCCCCAACGAGCGCAAGGACAAGGCAGGGAGAGAACGCGAGCCGGGGAAAAAGCACAAGGTGGGCCTGAACCCCCTCACCTAGACATTAAAGCCATTATCTTTTCTCTTGTACTCTTTCCCTCACTCCCTCGTTCTCTCTCACTCCCTTTCTCTCTCTCTCTCCCTCATTCTCTCACTCTTTCTTTCTCTCTTGCTCTCTCTCTGTTCTCTGACTTCTCTCTCTCTCTCTCTATATATATATATATTTTCCCCTTCTCTGTCTTTTCTCTTTTCTCTCTCTCTTCACTCCATTTTCCTCATTTGTGGTGCTCTCGCTCCTTCCTCCACCCTCACTTGCCCACCTGTTCTCTCTCTCTCTCACTCTCTCTCTCTCTCTCGCTCTCTCTCTCTTTCTCTCTCTCTCTATTTATCCAACTTTTTTCCTCTCAATCTTCAACCTTCAGACTCTATTCCTGGGCCTCTTATGAAAGCAGATAGAAAAATCCCTCGCAGAGGACGACTGATGGAGAGGCACACTGCTCTTTTTATAGCCGCTCATTCATTGCCTCGCTCGTCTGTACAAAAATATTAGCTGAATGCGAAGCGGCCGTGCGCTGCTATGTAGATGTTCTCTACGCATTAATGGCATTCAGAGCCACTCTCAAGGTGGGCCCAATGAATGCTGTTGACCTAGATAATGGAACAGGACTTGCCTGTCCACAGAGAGGAAAGGGAATCATTGCTCAGAATACAGCAACACTGGGAATTGTTGCTCAGAGACTGCAAGGCTAAAAAGGGTTATGGCTCCCGAGTCTGTGTGTGTTTTTTCTTTTTTTATTTATAGCAGTTCACTGATCACTTCATTTAGACGCCGCAGACTCCTCTTAAATGAGGCCGTGGCACCTGTACTTGGGAGTTCTCTCCAGCCGAGACAGACAGAAGGTGTGCGTGTCGGCCACCGCTGCTTCCGCTGTCCTCCGCAGTGCGGTCACAGGAGCCCCAGATTAGTGTTATCCAGTGGCGCTGCTGGTCGGGTCTGTCAGCAACAGACAAAGAGGAATCTGGACAGAACAGAGAAAAAAAAAAAACACCAATGGGGAGATAAACTAGAGGCCTCTAGAGCAGGCACACAGCACATAAAGCTGCAGCAACAAGTGTAGTGAGTCATCCGGGTGGTCGTGTGTGCGTGTGTGCGTGTGCACCGTGCATAGGCAGTAAGCTAGCCTCATAATTAGCCACTGGACAGCAATCTACCCAAGGATACATCTGTTTTTTGTTGTTTTTTTTATCTTCCTCCCCGGGCTCCATCATTAGTGCTTTTCTGTGCTTGCTGGTGTTTTGTCCTTCTTCTCCGCCGGCTGCTGGTTGTGACAGGGGCCTGTATGGACAAACAGATTAAAACCCTCTCATACTGATAATACCCTCAGGCGTAATGAAATCAATGGCTGGAACATAGCATTCCCTCTCGGCACTGCTTTCTCCCTGTGTGTGTGTGTGTGTGTGTGTGTGTGTGTGTGTGTGTCTGTGTGTGTGTGTCTGTGTGTGTGTGTGTGTGTTGAGCGAGCGTACACACATCTGTACAGGCAGATCTACACACAGCAGCAGACCTATTAAGAGTATTTTTTTGCCCGTGTTTATCTGATGGTCTCTAATTGTAGAAGCACTTCTACAAAAGCTGGAGTTTGTTTTCGTCTAGCTTGTTCTTAAGTGTATTGATAAACAACGCAGGGGGATGCCTCCCTTTCAGTGCTCAAAGCAGCAAGGATGCTCAGCATCAAGAGTGCTGTTAGTTTGGTAGCAGTAGAGCCAGGCTGATGTACTCGGAAGGTTGAAACAGACTAAGTACTAGGGCTGTCTCCACTGTTGTTATGCACTGGTTAATAAAGCAGTTGTAAGTTTGATGAGTAGAATGCAGTTATTTGCTGAAAAGGCTCATGCCATCATCCATTTCTTTGTGTTTGTGCATCACCACTCTTTTAGTCTTGGAAGTATTAGTGTGTGTGTGTGCGCAGTGTGTGTGTGCGTGCGTCTGTGCGTGTGCGTGCGCGCAGACCATTAATCATATGATTATCTTTCTTCCAGGGGGAAGATGGTGGATCTGGATCTTCAGACGGTGAGAACTTACTTTTTTGACATTCTCTTTCTTTTGGCCAAATTTGGGTCAGAGGAGGACCTGTACTGTCCCAGCAGCCTTTGCAAACGCCCCTTGCAGCATTATTTACCTCGCTCACCCCTTAGACTCCTGCAGATAAGGCGAAGCTCTACTGAGATACAGAATGGGTCAAAGGTGACCGTTCTCCATTGCCAAGTTAAAGTGTTGTGTACTTAATAAAAAGCTTTTTGCTTTTAAATGCTATTCTTTGTGGAAGAGGCCATGCAAGGTGATGTTTCGTTTCGAGAGCCAGAACTTGAAGGCTTCACAGTGCTTGTTTTACAAGTTGGCCTTTTCATTTTTAAATACTTTAATGCCTCTGGGATAATCTTGCGCAGTGATCATAATCTGCTGGAAGGAAAGGAGTAGCGAGTCTGGAATTCAGAGAGGAAGTGAAAGCTTTTTGATTGGCTTAGGCACTTAACAAAAGCCTCTGCTGGTTGTCTTCTGTGAATATTTGTATAGCTGTGAGTGCTTTGTGTGTTAATGCCCCGTGTGTGTGTGTGTGTCTATGTCTGTCCTATAGACCCTCAGCGTACAACACCCCTCAGTCGCACCGCCCCAGCCAGCCTGATCCACGATAAAGACCTGGCCGTCTCCATGAACGACCTGGACAACCTCTTCAATTCGGACGAGGATGAGCTCACGGTCAGTGTCTCCATCCCCTCAGCGGTGCTTACCCCCCCCCCCCGCCCCCCCAATCCCCCAAACCCACCCCACACATGCCGCTGCCAAACCACAATAAATAGCCCATTAGCTGTAGTGCTACCCAACAAGCCTCTGTGATATGTAGGTGTTAGTTCACGGTTTCATTCCCGACACAATGCAGTGACGACATCACAGATAAGTGGCAATCTGAATGGGACCAATGTACCAACAACAAGCTATACGAAATCCATCCTACTGTAAGGAAGAGACTATTTTTTTCTTTTCAATCCAGACACGATCAAATAGTCTATACCAGATGCCATATAGGACATTCAAGATTCACTCATAGCTTTCTATTGAGTGGTGAAAATCTTCTATTATGCCAATTTTGCAAAACGCCCCTGTCAGTGAGACATATTTTGATCAAAATTCTATAGCTGATGTTTTTAGTAAGGTCCCACCTTTGAAGGTTTTAGAATATCTTACTAGCATAGATTTTAAAAAACATATTTAAGTTTCTATAATACACAATGGCCATTAAATAGCCTTAGTTGCGGAAATGGCCTTAAATTAAACAAACAAACAAACAATACCGTGACGTGGTGGCTACTGTTCCTGTTCCAGTCAGGTTCCCTGGGCCTTAGGTGCCCCAGTGAATGGGCATGTGCGTAAAGGCCTCCACTTGGCTGGGTGTGAGGGAGGTTTCAGTAGTGGCGGGCCAACCTCCGTACTGAGCAGAGGGGGCTATACCAGGCCCAGCCAACACTGAGCAGAGAGCCTCCACTGTGAGGGCCCTTCTGATCCAGCTCCCATTTTAATCCCTCCAAATATCATTCACATAAAATGCCACGTCTTGGCAGCTCGCTTGTGGGAATTTCTTTTTTCTTTTTTTCTTTCCCCCCCCCCCCCTTCTCTCTGCCCTTCTCAGAATTTCCGGTCATTTTTGGCTCTATCGGCAGCTCTTAAAGTATAATTAATTACTTTTCTGCAAATCCGCTTTATGGACGGGAGATTTCATTTGATGTGTGTGTGAATGGTCGCTTCCGCAGCCCGGTGCCAGGCGAGGCGTCAACGGGACCGACGACAAGTTCGGCACCAAGGAGCCCAAGCCGGCCACGCTGGACCCTGTGTCCTGCATCAGTAAGCCATCTCTTTCTCCGTCCCCCTCTCCTTTCTCATTCTATCTCTCAGTCTCTCTATCTCTTGTGTCTCTCTGTCACTCATTCTCTCTCTTTCTCTCTCTCACTCTGTTATTTTATCACTCAGCACAAGTCGTTTATGCCGGTGTTCATCAGGGAAAAGCGATTACACAGTACAATGGAAGCTCTTCCCCCTGTGCCCTTCTCAGCATCATTAATTATGTGAAAACAAACTTGGCGGCTTGGGAGGGACTCCTTAGTTAGGGACTCGCCGGTACATGGCAACCTTGTCCCCGCATAGCCCTCTCTCTCTCTCCCAGTCCTCCAGAAACAGGTCACCTCAAGCGAGTGGCCTGATGAGGGATGTATCGAAATGTGTTTGTTGCACATCTCGAACTTTCGAACTTCTCGACTTTCACTCGTAAACAATTACACTAATGGAGTCATCTTATATGCATATACTGCTTAATGTATGTTGTTGCTGATCTGATTAGATTGGAGGGCTTTGCAAGTCATTATACAAAATGAACCTTGAGAGTCTGTACTTAAACACTGCGTGTGACTTGGTGCTGTGGTGGTAACTAGTAAATGCAGGTTCATAGGATAACCTCGGCCTCTCCCGTTTGCATACATGCAACATGATTTGTAGATACGTCTGTGTTTGAGGGCACAGCAGAGTCATGAGAAGACATGAACAGATTTCATGTAAGGATGAGAAACGTCAAGGGTGAGGTCACAGTGTATGTCTAGGGACCGAAAAAGCAGGCAGGGATAAGGGGAGAACAGCGTCTGTGGTAGCAAGAAATAGGCAAATAAGTTAAGCACTCATACTGTTGCAGATTGTTTCAATAACAACTTAGGTTTATTGTGACTTTATAACTGATGCAGACTTCTCATACTCATCAGCTATTCTGATATCTCTCTCTCTCTCTCTCTCTCTCTCTCTCTCTCTCTCTCTCTCTCTCTCCCTCCCTCTCTCTCTCTCTCTCTCTCTCTCCCTCAGGCTCTGCCGACCTGCACCAGATGTTCCCCACGCCACCTTCTCTGGAGCAGCACATCATGGGCTACTCCCCCATGAACATGGGCAGCAAGGACTACGGCAGCAACGACCCCGGGACCGGCATGACCTCGCTGGACGGGGCCGCCATGCTCGGGGGCCAGTTCAAGATGGAGGTGGAGGAGAGCTTCTGCAGCCCCAAGCCCTCGGAGATCAAGGTGACTCTTGACTACATCTCCCAGCATCCCCCCTTCCATCTGGTCAATCTGTCCAGAATTGTTTTGTTCTAAGTGTTATGCTCCCCATAGGAGGGAATAGCACATTAACCAAGGAATATAGTTGTCACTATAGCCAGTTGTTATTATAGCCATTATAATTAGCCTCATTGTAATATGGCCATTAGGAGTGATTTTAAGTGACATTGGATACAAGCATCTACTAGACAGATTTAGGCTTAAACTCGTTTGACCAGGAAGCATGACCAGGCAAGCAGTGTGTCTGTCTGTGCTGAGATGTAATGTGTCAGCCTGGTCATCAGTGAGTGCCACAGGCCCCCTCTGCTCCACACTTAATGGACTGATTAACGGAGCTGATTGGCTCTGGAGTGGCCTCACCTCTGGTTCAGCGGCCTGATTTGTGGCTGATTGAGAGCTTAAGCTCAGAACCCCGTGCGCGACAAGAGCCTGAAGACAAACGCCACGACTCAAGCTGAGCAAAGACACTGATCCTAATAGGTGCTTTAAATGAAAGAGTGTCAATCAGATTAACACATGAAAAATGAAAAGGTTTTGAGCTTCTCTGGAATGTGTCATAAGGTGGTGTAAAAAAAGGGCAGTGCTGTGTGGTCACCACCTCCTCTTCTCCCTGTGCAGGACTTCTCGTTCGTGTACAAGGCAGACCTGTGTCAGGCGTTCGTGGGCTGCTCCATGTTCGCTCCGCTCAAGATGCTGCCCAGCCAGTGTATGCAGCCCATCAAGGTGCCCGAGGAGTGCATCTATAGACCCAGCTGGACCGTGGGCAAGCTGGAGCTGCTCAACTCCATACCATCCATGACCTTCCTCAGCAAGGATGGGTAAGCAGCACACTGTGTGTGTGTGTGGGTGGGTGTGTGTGGGGGTGTGTGGGGGTGTGCATGTGTGGCTGGCTATGTGTGTCGGTGTTTGTGTGTGCGTGTTTTGTTTTATTTATCAGCAGTATTCTACAAAAAAAAAAACAAATCTCATGTTGACACGTTAAAAAATCAAAAAAGCAACAGTAAATCCATACCCAGACTTTGTACAAATGGCCAATGCCTTTTTGATGAATAAACCAAATCACCAGAGGGCTCGAATTGAGAAGCACAGATGGCTAGGTCAATGGTGAATGCTATACATATTGCACTTTTTGGTTCAGCCCTTAGTTTCTTACCTGCAAAGGCAATACCCTGGAGATTTGCCCTCCATTGGCCTTCGATCCTCCACCCTGTTGAAAAAAATGCTTTGCTGTATTATTCAACAGCTTCTCAGTAAAGAGCTTAATTCATCAGGTAAATCAGTGGGACAATGATGAGGCTCAAACTCGAAACCTTTAGATATTAAATCTCCTGGGAATAGATGGAACTGCTTCTCGGGGATAATTTGTCATTTAGATGGAAGGTGGTAGCAGTTGGTGTTTCAGGACCCTGATTGCCAGACACTAAAGTTATGCCGCCTTCATCAAAGGGTCAATTAATTAGCTCATCAAAGCGGTTTCCCCCACTGATGTGCCCGTGACCTGAGAGAGAGAGAGAGAGAGAGCAGTGGCTGAGATTGGGCTGTTTGCGATTCAGTTGAGTCGCCCAGTAGAATGTGTCCCCAGTGCTGCTCCCACCCAAACAATCAGCCTCTTAGATTCTTAGATGGCAGCTCGCACACTCGTTTAAAGAGCCAAGCCACAGCTAAAGCTTCAAATGACACAGCACGAGCTTTTCAAGAAGAAAAGGCTAATAAGTAGCACACATAAAGTGAAGTAACCAAACTCACCCCGACTGCCCCCCCCCCCCCCCCCCCCCCCCCCGCCTGCCCTCCGCACTCTAGTGGTGTGGAGAGAAGAGGCGGCAGGAGTGACTTAGAGTGCGCTGTGTGAAAGTGGTGCTAAGCCCGGCAGTAAAATCTCGGGCAGTTAAAGTCAAAGGCAGATCCTTTATAAGCCAGTCGGACTGCTTTTATAACCTGCAGCTGGCACACAGTCTCTGCTTCAAACACTGAGGACCCTGGCTGTGTTTAAAGGCCACCAGGAAGCGCACACACACACACACACAAACACACACACAGTTATACTCAATCACACACTCATACACACACAATCTGTGGGACAAGCTGTGCTTTCACTTCTCCCAGCTGCCTGCCTGCCTGCCGCCTGCCTGTCCAAAAATAGCGCTTTCCTCATGGAGACTGCGTCGGCTTGAGGGCGGCCACCCCCCCACCCCCCCCCACCGCATCACACGGTGGCCCCGGTCTCCGCGCCTCATGTCTCCGGATCCTCTCCGCCCCCTCAGCCCTCGCGTTTGTTTACATGTTTACAGGCTCTGGTCCACTTTATATTAATAAAACCACACACACACACACACACACACACACAGAGAAACACAGAGAAACACAGAGAAACACAGGTATGCAGTTTTTTTTTTTTTTCCAAATACCATCTCTGTTTGGTGTGGTGATCTATGTACGTGTAACAGGAAATTAATGGGAATGGGGGAAGCATGTCGCGTTGGACAGCGTCCAGCAGTATGCGCTTTTGTCCTGAACCAGAGGCCTCAAGAGCAGAAAAGCAGCATTGTTGAACCTTTTTTTTTAACTGTGCATGCTACTGGTATTCCCCACGGTCTGTAATGACCCCCTGCACACACCGTTTCCCTGCAGCCGTGTGTGTGTGTGTGTGTGTGTGTGTGAGTTGGGATGGGGGGGGGGGGTAGCTTTCCTGGCTCCAGCTCTTCTAGCTCCTTAGTCATTCTCATGTATGTCAACAGCGCCGGTAAACAATGTGCTAGAAACCCACTCGCCCAAACCCCAAACCCCAAACCCCAATCCCTCATCTCACAACCATTCTTCTCAGCCAGACATTCTGTTGCCTTTGAAACAGACGCTGGCGGCATGTTTACGAGCCACATGGACCTGTGCCTGGCAGGCAAACAGTGGTTTGTTTTTAGTGAACTAGCTAAAGCTAATAAGCAACTGATGCAGAGGGAAATTCTGAAAGATAACAGCATCACGGAATAATTACGTGAGGTGATTTGGGATTTTTCAAGTTAACAGGAAAGGTAAAGAATTGAAGGGGAATTCTCCAAGCTGTTTAGCAGATGTCAACACAATAAAGCACGTTGGTTCCATGAGAGTTGCAGTGTGAATACATTATCATGAATATTGTTATATCATCAGTAAAATGCAAATTGTGCAATAATTTTTTTATTGCATCATCTGACAAGCTGCTTCTTTGTTTACCTTCCCCCTGTCTATCTTTATTTCTCTCTCTCTTTCACCCTATCCCTCTTTTGCCACCATCTCTCTCTTGCTCTCCATCTTTGGTCATCATCTCTCTCTCTCTCTCTCTCTCTCTCTCTCTCTCTCTCTCTCTCTCTCTGCAGTAACATCCCCAGTGTGGGCAGTGCCATGGAGCAGGACTACAGCCAATCATACACGCCGCAGACGCACACGCCCTTCATGTCCAACAGCGCGCCGCCCAGCAACAGCGCCGCCACGGGCATCCTGCCCTCGCCGGCCACGCCCCGCTTCTCGGCGCCCACGCCCCGCACGCCCCGAACCCCCCGCACGCCCCGCGGCCCCTCCAGCGTCCAGGGCTCGCTCAAGTACGACAACTCGGACCTCTACTCGCCGGCGTCGACGCCCTCCACGTGCCGGCCGCTCAACTCGGTGGAGCCGGCCACCGTGCCGTCGATCCCGGAGGCGCACAGCCTCTACGTGACGCTCATCCTGTCCGAGTCGGTCATGAACCTGTTCCGCGACTGCAGCTTCGACAGCTGCTGCGTGTGCGTGTGCAACATGAACATCAAGGGCGCCGACGTCGGCGTCTACATCGCCGACCCTAACATGGAGGCGCAGTACCCGTGCAGCTGCGGCTTCAGCGCCGTGGTCAACCGCCGCTACGGCAACGGCTCGGGCCTCTTCCTGGAGGACGAGCTGGACATCATCGGCCGCGGCTCGGACGTGGGCCGCGAGGCGGAGAAGCGCTTCGAGGTGCTGCGCATGTCCTCGCTAGAGAGGACGGGCGGCGTCGGCGGCAAGGACCGCGTGCCGGACGAGCTCATCCTGCTCCTGCAGGACCAGTGCACCAACCCCTTCTCGCCCATCACGAGCGTAGAGGCCGACAGCACGGGCAGTGGTGGTGGTGGCGGCGTGGGAGTGCCCGGTGCGATGCCCACGGCGCCACCGTGCGTGCGCGTCGAGGAACGGGACTTCCACAGCGACTGCTACATGGCCCTGGAGCACGGCCGGCAGTTCATGGACAACATGTCGGGAGGGAAGGTGGACGAGACGCTGGTCAAGAGCACCTGTTTGCACCACTGGGCCAAACAGAGCGGTGAGCATGTGATCATGACACTTTTCAGTTGAAGGGCTTTGGCTTCATACTGTCACAGTTGTTGCTTTTTAAAGGACTTGTTATGCCAATTGACTCTTTCTTGCAAAATTATTGACTTTGTAATTCCTTATATTCCTCCAATATGTTATTGTCTAATGTTCCTTCACCTTCTATTTCTCCCCTCTCCCTTCTCTTTCTCTCCCTCTTCCTTGCTTTCTCCTCGCTCTCCTTTTCTTTTCTCCTCTCTCTCCTTTCTCCCTCTCTTTCTCCCTATCTCTTTCTCCTTTCTCTCTCTCTGTCTCTCTCCCTCTCTCTCCCTCTCTCTCTCTCTCTCTCTCTCTCTCTTTCTCTCTCTCTAGCGGTGGATGTGAGTGCTCTGTGCTCTCAGGACGTTCTGCGGGTTCTGCTCTCGCTCCAGCCTGTTCTTCAGGATGCTATCCAGAAGAAGAGGACGCTGCGCTCCTGGGGAGTCCAGGGTCCTCTGACCTGGCAGCAGTTCCACAAAATGGCTGGACGAGGCTCGTATGGTAAGAGATCAACACACACACACACACACACACACACACACACAATGCTGTGAAAGCTTGCAACAGAGGATGTTACAATTCCTCTCCTAACTGGCTCTGCCTTGCCAGATTTTTCACTGTAAAACAAAGTGCCAGGTAGATGAAAAGCAGACCGCTCCATTTCTGGATCAGTAGGCCACTACCGCTCTCTGGCTTGATTTTCGCAAAAAATCACAACTGAAAGCTCTTAGCTCTGGCTTTTATAACCAGCAGTATCAGAAGACCATTTAATCTTTCCCTTTTCCTCTTTTCTCTCTCTCTCTCTCTCTCCTACTCTCTCCCTCCTTCTCCTTCACAGGCACGGATGAGTCTCCAGAGCCCTTGCCCATCCCCACGTTCCTGGTGGGCTACGAGTATGACTTTGTGGTGCTGTCCCCCTTCGGCCTCCCTTACTGGGAGAAGCTGCTGCTGGACCCCTTCGGCTCGCAGCGAGACGTGGGCTACCTGGTGGTGTGTCCAGACACTGACGCCCTACTCAGCGGAGCCAAGAGCTTCTTCAAGGAGCTCACATCCGTCTATGAGGTGTGTACACGCTGTCTGTCTGTCTGTCTGTCTATCCATCCATCTGTGAATTGTGTGCATACAAGTGTGTTAGTGGTTGTGGTCTGAAGTATATAAATATATTTCTATTAATATAATTAACACAGAAATATATTTCAATAGATCAAATGTATTAAGGCTTTGGCCGCTTGTTTACATCAGTAGCTGATAAAGTAAACAAGAATATTTTGACTTTTGGCCCGTGCTGTACTAACAGATGTTCTCCCCCCCCCACCCATCCCCCCGGTTAGTCCTGTCGTCTCGGCCAGCACCGGCCCATCTCCAAGCTCCACGCAGACGGCATCGTCAGAGTGGGAGGGGCTGCCGCTAAGAAGCTCTCAGACCAACCTGTCAGCGATTGGTTCTTGAAAGCAGCCAGTGGCAACAACGACTCCTTCGCTAAGCTCAAGCTCTTCGCTCAAGTCTGCAGGCACGACCTCGGTATGTTGACTGTGAGGAAGCACATCTGAATAAATCTACACAGATGGCACCAGTTCAACATCAATTACCCTGAATACTCACTCTTACAGCTACATTATGATGATGCATGTTGCTGTGTAGAAATGTGTTTGTTTTTGCTGCATGCAACACTGTTTAAGTTGTTGACTCTTTTTTTTTCTCTTTTCTTTTTTCCTGTTCTCTCCTGTAGCTCCATACCTCTCTGCTCAGCAATTGGATGCCTCCCTCCTCACCCAGCCAAACCCCGCCCCCGCCGCCTCCAGCCAATCCTCAACCGCACAGTCCTCAGGCTCCACCGGCTCCCAGGGCACGACGACGGCGTCTGCGTCCGCGGGCGCCGTCTCCAGCAACGGTGCCCCCGGGAACAACGGCAGTGCCAACGCCGCAGGCCTGGCGTCGGGCACCGCCGGGGGCACCCCTGCCTCGTCCAACACCTCGTCGTCGTCGTCGTCGGGCCCCCAGGGCGCCGGTGCCATGCAGTCTGCCAAATCCAGCTCCTTCGCGCCCTTCGGGAGCATGGGCGCACAGGCGGGCTCCATGAACCAGCAGACGGGCGGCCAGAACGCCGGACTCCCCGGAGACGGCACGGCCGGCGTGAACCAGACGCCAGCGCCCACGGAGCCCCCTGAGAGGTGAGGCGCGTGCTGTACACAACACCTTGCTCAGTTTCACCACCCGTGTGTGTGTGTGTGTGTGTGTGTGTGTGTCTGTGAAAATCCACAGGGTTGTGATGTGGGGATTGTCTAGTGATTATTTTACACCCTTGTCTCTCCCAAGTATGTGGAGAGATCTGCTGAACAGCACAAACAGCAAGAGGTTAGCTAGTGGCAGTGATGTTAAAATAATTAGATTACATTCAAATAAATTAATTACAAATGTAATACATTTAAATAAATTACTCCAAACAGTTTCAGCATTGGTGATGCAGAATGACTTAAAGTCTGAGCAGTGAGCACTCTCACTGTGCTCTGGGAACCTGGACAAAGGCCGGTTAAAAATATGCATACGCTTGCCAGACCCAGGGAGCTTTTCACTGCCTTTGGATTAAATTGACATGAGTGTTAACATGACATGAGTTCATGGACTGCCTATCATTGGGTGTGCAGCAGTAAGCCTGCAGCTGATTTCACCGTGGAGTTCTGAGTTCCTGAGTTCAATAAGATCGTGATACTGATAACTGAGTGTTAATATGTGTGGTAATGCAATCTGTTTTTGAAAAAAGAACAGTGATGGCTTTATGAGAGACGGGAGGCACATTTTATTCTTTTCAGTCATTTTTCATAATTGGATGTTCTGTGCACAACTGCTCAATTGTATTGCTGTATTTCTTTTACTTTGTTTCTTCGTTATTCAAATCATTAAATCTGTCCTAATTAGCTTCTGTAACTCTGTAACTTCTCTCTCTCTCTCTCTCTCTTTCCCTCTCTCTTTCTCTCCCTCTCTCTCCAGCACCATGGAGAAGGAGAAGGTGGGTGTGCCTACGGACGGCGACTCCCACGCCATCACGTACCCGCCGGCCATTGTCATCTACATCGTCGACCCGTTCTCGTACGAGGACGCGGACGGCACGTCGGCCCACTCAAGCGTGTGGACCCTCGGCCTGCTACGCTGCTACCTGGAACTGGTGCAGCACCTGCCGCCCCACATCCGCAACTCCATCTCCGTGCAGGTGAGCCTCCGTCCCCTACGCCCACTCCCGTCCACACCGGTCACTCTACTCAAAGGCTCTCAGGCCACCCGTGTTCAGAGGTGGGAAACTCTGGGAATGTCCTTTGCACGTAGGCCCTATCATGAGTGCGGTGCAGTCTGCTTTCAGCGTTCTATTACATTAGATTCTATTGTTTTCAGTACACCCCTACACACCAGCATAGAACTCTGCCACAGGTGCTGATGCACATGGCGTACGTAAGTGTTGGCGCACTCATGTTGGCGGCTGTATACAGAGTGCTTAAAGGTCCTACCACCTATTCGTTCCAACCATTCACTAAACCAAACTGATACTACTTAGCTCAACCTTTCAGCCAGCGTTAAGTGCACAGGTAGAACCAATGCATGGTAGGACTTTCATTATTTCACCCCCCCCCCCCGCATGCATGGCCTAGAACACTATTTCCAATAGTGCCAGGGAAGGCTGTGTAGCAGTGTTGTTGGCTGTACTGCTGCGTATGAAAGATGAGAGTAAGCAGATCTGTAGTCATAGTCTTTCTCTGGCTCTGTCATACGGTGTCACTGTAAGGGAATAAATAGCCAACGCGTGATGTAAGCAGCATTGCTTTCGAACTGTTATGCTCACCTCTGAGCAAGCCCACCCCACAAATATATACACACACACACACACACACACACACAGTGTGCCCTGATTACTCAGATTTGAAGTCGTGTGAAGTCTATTTCAGAGCTGTAATAACCATTGACTTTCAAATGAAGTTGTATTTTCATTTTGTGGCGTCACACACACACCAAGCCCCTGTGTGCAGGAAACTGCCTCTGCTCTAGTAGCTATCTTGCACCTGTGAACTCACACTCCAAATATAACTGCATTAAGATCAGACAAAAAAGGAAGTGTCAGTTGTGGTTTTCTAAGCACACTAGCATGACCTGTTTTGCTCACTTAATTTGATTCAAAATCTTGTTTCACTTTGTCACTTGTCTTCATGTGTTCTTGGACAGGGCTGGTCTTAACTCGAATAAGTTTACCTCATTGGTCTAAGTTGTATTTGGTGTTACCTCATTGGTCTAAGTTGTATTTGGTGTTACCTCATTGGTCTAAGTTGTATTTGGTGTTATGTCATTGGTGTATATTGTATTTGGTGTGTGTTGGTATGTTAGCATTTGTTTGTGTGTTGGCATGTGTTTTTTTTTTTTTTTTGCACTTTTAGAATTTAATGTTTAATGTGATTATTTGTGTGTGTGTGTGTGTGTATGTGTGTTCAGATCATCCCATGTCAGTACCTGCTGCAGCCTGTGCGGAGCGAGGAGCGCCACATCTATGCCCAGCACCTCAAGTCCCTGGCCTTCTCCGTCTTCTCCCAGTGCCGGCGGCCGCTGCCCGCCTCCACCAACGTCAAGTCACTGACGGGCTTCGGCCCGGGCCTGGCCCTGGACACTGCCCTCAAGAGCCCAGAGGTACCGCAGACCGATTCTACTGAAGCCTGATTTACGCAAACTTTTCATACGAAAACACATTTGTCTGTTTGGCCGTGTCTGTTAGCTTTCAACATGCAGAAGGACATAATGAACACAGATTACAGACTGAAGGCTCAGTCCGTATCCATTTTCTGTCTTGAGTACAAATGAGTCCCTGCTGACCCCCCACCACCACAACCTCCACCCACCAAAAAACATTTCCAAAACTAATTCCCTCAACACTGAGTCACTGACATATTATTCTTGCCAAATTACACACAGGTCAGTGGAGTAAAAAAAAAACCCAGCACCCTTGTAAACTCTTTAAGAATGAAACATCTCACACCCACAAGCCTGACTTCAAGAGTACACCCTGTCCACACAATGTTCTCCCTAAACGGTGAAAGCCTCAACTGCGCTAATTTGGTTTCACATAACGTCCTTAACCGTGAATGCCACACATGACAGTTGGTTTATGTCTGTGAAGTGGTTTATTTGGTGTAAAAATGCGCTCTAAAAAAGGCAGCCCCACAGCCCAGGATTCAGCGTTAAGCAAGTGAAACTAGTAGACAGAAAGCACTGTGGGCTACAAGCTATGCGTGTGCAACACTCCGCGCACACACACACACACACACTCAATCTCTCTCTTTCTTTTTCTTTTTTTCTCTCTCTTTCTTTCTCTCTCTCTCTCTCCCCCACACACTCGCTGTCTCTCCCACACACTCACTGTCTCTTAACACACACACGCACACCATCACCACTCCCAGAATCACTCTCTTTAGCCTTCCCCCCCCCCCCCCCGAGCCTTTGTGCAGTGCATTCTTCTCTGAGGGGGTGGTGTAGTAGTTGTTGGGGTAGAGCAATGAGTTGTGGAGATTGTTACACTAACCTCTCCGCACCTGGAAAGCGACCAAGGCGGCCTCAGAGCTCCGGCCTCGCGCGCGTTTCCTTTCCATTATCTGCTTGGGTGGCTGGCTGGCGCGAGCCCTCGCTAATGGGATCGGGCCCGCATAGTCTGGCACCCCGCTCTACTCCCAGGGCTCATCCGCCGAATAACTCCCACAATCCAATTTGCTCCAACCCCCTACAGTCTCCTGTGTTCTAGCCTGCCCCGCTTATTTGATAAATGAATAAGAATGAATGCCTTGCAGGCCTCTTTGCCTTAAATGCTCACACTCCTAGAGACCAGCCCAGACCTCCAGCAGTTGATATGTGGTTACAGTTGCTGTGTTTATGTTGAGGTTGGGCTTGACCTGTGTCCTCTTGACCCCTTCCCTCCTGCGGCAGAGGCCAGAGTGCTTGCGGCTGTACACGCCGCCGTTCATCCTGGCGCCAGTGAAGGACAAACAGACGGAGCTGGGCGAGACGTTCGGTGAGGCCTCGCAGAAGTACAACGTGCTCTTCGTGGGCTACTGCCTGTCCCATGACCAGCGCTGGCTGCTTGCCACTTGCACCGACCAGTTCGGAGAGCTGCTGGAGACGTGCATCATCAGCATCGACGTGCCCAACAGGTGAGGTGTGTGTGTGTGTGTGTGTACACACACACACACACACACACACACACACACACACACACCTCTTAATCACAGACTTAATCTCATTAGACACTCTAGTTCTGGTTCTCATTATAGACAGTCTGGTTTCATACATTCATAATATGGACACAAATTCAGGATGTGTCTGTGTTTGAGATATAGCCATTGTAAACTGCTGTTGTGTTTTTGACTCCGTTATAGCCATTATGAGCTGCTGGTGATGTATTGTAAATTGACTTGTAATTGATATGTTGCTTGTGTGTGTTTTTAGGGCGAGGAGGAAAAAAGGCTCTGCCCGAAGAGTGGGCCTGCAAAAGCTGTGGGATTGGTGCTTGGGTTTGGTGCAGATGACATCAGTGCCCTGGAGAGTCGTGATTGGCCGCCTCGGGCGGATAGGACACGGCGAGTTAAGAGGTGAGCAGACACACCCACTGTGCGGCGATGCTCGTTATGCCACTCTCGCTCTCTCAAGTACGCCTCATTGCTGGAGACGGCGAGTAGAGCGTGTGAGGGTGTGTGTGTGTGTGCACTTCTAGTGCATTTCTCCCGCTTTTTTGCATCTTTACTGTGACTCACACAGGACTGGAAATGGTGTGTTCCGTCTTTTTTTTCCTCCTGGCCCTGCCTACGAGATCTCCCAAGCCACTGACGCATCAATAATACAGCGACAAAACATTACCTCGGCGTAATAACATAATTCCCCCCCAGTGAGGCAGGCAGGCAGGCAGGCATCACTCGACTACTCGCTACTGCACTCCCACTGATGGAGTTGTTTGTGTCGTTTCGTGATCTGTTCTGTTTGGCACCACGCAGTAATCGCATGTTTTGGGCCCGCGCCGAGGCTGGCTAGGGGAACGTGGCGTCTTCGTCTGTGATGTAGACGGTTATTTACTCGACTATTATCCCGCGAGCGCAGCTTTGTTTGGCTCTGTGTTTTTCATGGCCTGCCAGAGCTTGTCATGTGAACCGTTTAGAAACCAATACAGAGATAATGGTCTCTTTGACATGTGTAGCCATTTTGGAGAAAAACAAGTTATGTAGCAATTACTAGCTTCATACTTTTGGAGTTTGGCTACTCTGATCAGTCTCATTTATTGGCACTACAGCCATCCTTTTTTTGCCCCTTATGTTTTTAATTTACCAAATTTAATCATTACATTACTTCAAGCATTCTAGCCGGTAGTCAGATAAAGGGGGTTAAGTGGCTGTTTTGTAACGCAAAATAATGTATACCGGATGTTTCATAATGAACAGAAGAACAAGTGGCACTCTAGGCGGGGGAGTCACCATGTCAGCATGTGCATGCGTCATCAGTTGAGCTATAACAGCACATAAGCCTGTAGCTAGTGAGTTGAAGCTAAGCACGGTGGTCTACTGCTTGACGCTGTCTGTTGTATTAATCCCATCCTTCTCCCCTTTCTCTCTTCCCTCTCTCCTCTTGCCCTCCGTTCCCCATCACCTTTACCCTGTAACTCTTCTGTTCCCTGCACCCCCTCCCCATTCTCTTCCCTCCTATACCCTCACCACCCCCTCCTCCTTTCTCTCTCTCACTCTCTCCTCTTGCCCTCCGTTCCCTATCACCGTTACCCTGTAACTCTTCTGTTCCCTGCACCCCCTCCCCATTCTCTTCCCTCCTATACCCTCACCACCCCCTCCTCCTTTCTCTCTCTCACTCTCTCGTGCTTCCTGCCCCCCTATCCCATGTGCCTCCCCTGTTCCTCTCTCTTTTTCTCTTTTCTGCACTCTCACTATCTCTCCCTTCTCTCTCTGTCGTTCTCTCTCTCTCTCCTCAGACTGGAGTATTCTGCTGAGCAGAAGGAATCTGCAGTCTCTAAGCCGCCGGCTGAAGGACATGTGCAGGATGTGTGGCATCTCTGCCGCCGACACACCCAGCATCCTCAGCGCCTGCCTCGTTGCCTTGGAGCCCCAGGGCTCTTTTGTCATCATGCCAGGTAATACAGCTTTCCTTGTGCGTGTGTGCGTGTGTGCGTGAGTGCGTGTGTGCGTGAGTGCGTGAGTGCGTGTGTGTGTGTGCGTGTGTGTGTGTGCGTGTGTGTGTGTGTGTTGAAGTGCCAGTGTTTGTGTCCGTGTGAGTGATGGATGGCAGCAGCATATCATAATGCATGTAACTGCTGTCCCTATCAGATCCACTGCAGCCAGACCAGTGTTGAGGCCAGCCATAAAACACCTTTTGAGGACCACATTGATTTTTCAGATGATGGGATGCTGTTGAAGATCAATGGGTTTATTTTGAGAAGTGATGAAAAGTTGTCAGACTGTGTGTGTGTGTGCGCGTGTGCATGCGTGTGTGTGTGTGTGTGTGTGTGTGTGTGAGAAAGCGAGGGTGTCTGTTTGTGCATGCGGGCGTGCGTACTTTCCTACCATTCAGATATAGCAGATTTTTCTTTAGTTGTGGGAACGCATTTGTACATAGGTGCAACAACGGGTCGATGAGGCCAGGGCTCCAGCCCACAGATTTATTTTTCATACGGACATTTAGACAGTAACGGTCCACGGACACCATGCGTAGTTGACAGGAATGTGGAGGAGATACAGAGGCCCTGTGACCCTGACTGCCTCATGATTAACAGGTCGGATTCGGAGAGGTTGGAATTGTCCATGGTAATAGCATGATACTAACGCAGGTGTAATAAAAAAAAAAAACTTTTAGCTATTTGTATTTCTTTGTTAATGCTTTGGTGGTTTAGGTGTCAATGAAATTGCTGTTTTAGCTATAGCAGATTAGACAATGTGCTTGTAGGGCATCCCTAACCAAAAATCTCTCTCTGTCTCTCTCTCTCTCTCTCTCTCTCTCTCTCTCTCTCTCTCTCTCTCTCTCTCTCTCTCTCTCTCTCTCTCTCTCTTTCTTTCTTTCTTTCTTTCTTTCTTTCTTTCTTTCTTTCTTTCTTTCTTTCTTTCTTTCTTTCTTTCTTTCTTTCTTTCTTTCTTTCTTTCTCTCTCTCTCTCTCTCTTCTCTCTCTCTCTCTCTCTCTCTCTCTCTCTCTCTCTCTCTCTCTCTCTCTCTCTCTCTCTCTCTCTCTCTCTCTCTCTCTCTCTCTCTCTCTCTCTCTCTTCTTTCTTTCTTTCTTTCTTTCTTTCTTTCTTTCTTTCTTTCTTTTTCTTTCTTTCTCTCTCCCTCCCCCTGCGCCTTTCAGACTCGGTGTCGACGGGTTCGGTGTTTGGCCGCAGCACCACCCTGAACATGCAGACGTCCCAGCTGAGCACCCCTCAGGACACGTCCTGCACGCACATCCTGGTGTTCCCCACCTCTGCCTTCGTCCAGGTGGCCACCTCCAACTACACCACTGAGAACATCGACATTGCCTTCAACCCCATCAACGGTGAGGCCACTCGCCTCTACCAACCTACCCCTCTCCCTGTGTCTTAAGTTCTCACCTTTAGAGGGTTCTTCTAGAAGATTCTTTATTCATTATAGACCTCAGTTTCTAGCCTTCCTAGAAGGTTCTTCCATACATGTGGACTTGAGTCACATGACTTGGACTCGAGTCAGACTTGAGTCGTGATTTTAATGACTTCAGACTCGACTTGATAAAATTAGGCATGACTTGCGACTCGACTTGGACTTGAATACTATTCACTCGAGACTTGACTTGGACTTTGCCTCTTTGACTTGTAATGACTTGACATGTCTCGAGTCAAAAAATAAATTTCCTGATCGTGGACCAGTTACCCCAGAGATGCTTTCACTTCCGCGACGAAAAAAACAAAACACATAGTGGACACAAATAGGCAGAGCACAGTGATTAGTGCTGCTGTTACCACCACACGCATCACGCACTGTGTGTAGGGCACCAAGAGACAGAGCACAGTGATCAGTGCTGTTACCACCACACGCATCACACACTGTGTGTAGGGCACCAAGAGACAGAGGAAGGACCAATATTAAATAAAGATTATAGCTTTACTGCAAACCGATTTGCATTCTTGTTAGACAACGTTTACAATGTCAAAATGCACCAACAGCATGTTACATAAAGATGATACTTTTCGGGTCCTCTCCATTAAGATCCAACTTATGCTAGCCTACTCCATTTAATTGAGAATGCGTTTCAGCGCGCGCACGGAAGGGAGAGAAAACAAGTGGCAGGTTCCAGATGGCTTCATTGTTGATGATGATTGATATGTCCTTTTTAATATAAGAAACGTATAAAGGGAAATCATGAAGGAAACAAAGACGAGATTAGAGGAAATTGCGGATTTATCTGGTTCTCACTAGGCTACTGTTATAAACTGTGAGAGCCAGGGCACTTTGACATAAGCTGCGCTCACTGTGATTTGGAAAATGGACAAGAATATGAAGAGTTGTCTTTGCCTTTGTGTAATGGAACTGGTGAGTCTTGAAGTCTTCAATAATTCGTTTACATGAAGCACATGATATTATGCCGATTGAAACGCATTCCACGTAGCTAGGTGGCTACTGGCTATCAAGCTCATAATTCACTTTTAATTGCAAACAGAAAATGTCTAGCAAGCATCGTGTCATTACATGCTTTTATTTCCAAAGGAATGAAAGCTGTTTGTGCCAACTTAATATCATGCTTATCATTGTTAATATTGTGCTATACATGTGGCACAAACAATGTTAGAGTTTGTGGACTAGCTCTGGCCATAGCTATATTTGAATGGAGCTGGTAAAAAAGATCATTAGGAGAACGTGTGGACAGTGGCACACAATGGGCTTAAAGTGACAGTGCACCATTTACAAACGAGTTAAACAGCATCACATGTGTAGTATTTAAGAAATGAATACTTTAAAACAAAATTACTGTGTCATTATTATCATTTAAATAATATAGAAGTGTTTTACTTTTACCTTTGTGGTTACTCAGTAATTTTGTGATTTATGCTGTATTTAATATGCCATATAAGAAGCTTAATCTTTAGGGAGAAAATTTACTTTTTAACCGCAATTAATCGAGATTTATTCATTTCAAAATATGAGATTAAATCGTTTGACAACCCTAACAAAAACGTAAAATATTTAACCGCAGCAATTTACTAATTTAGCAGGCAAATCTGTGGCCTAGCACAGTGAAATGCCATCAGTCAAATTATTACTCATCCTTACAGTGGACGCTGCAATTTGGAAAAACAATATATATTTGCTGCTGTGCTGAGTGTCTTATAGCTATCTTTCGTACAGATTACTCAGGTATGCTCATGCGTATATTTCACAGGTATGCGTATGCATATATCATAAAAGCTTTCAAGACAGAACCATTGAACATATTTTAATCTGTATTTATAAAAAAAAATACTGTAGATTAGATTGATGTGTTAAAATTATGATCGATAGTCTAATAATGGCATTATTAAGTGAAGAGTACCTGATGACTTGTTCAGGACTTGAAAAAGATTGGGACTTGGACTTGGATTCGACTTGCCCTTCTCTGTATTTACTTGGGACTTGACTTGGACTTGACTGCTAAGACTTGGGACTTACTTGTGACTTGCCAAACAGTGACTTGGTCCCACCTCTGGGTTCTTCTTTCTAGAACCTTCTCTCTAGGTTTTTCCCAGAAGTTTCTTTATTCGCTGCAGCCTTCGCCTAACCTAAACTCTCGCCTCTTCCTCTTGTCTTTCTTTCTGAAACATGGTTTCCTCAGATGGATCAGACGCAATAGGTGGCATCTTTGACCTCCTGGAACAGGAGAATGAAATGGTGGACCCCGACATCATCAACATCCTCCCAGCCTCCCCCACCACCTCGCCGGTGCACTCGCCAGGATCTCATTACCACCACGGAGGAGACGGCAGCAAGGTAGGCCCACTGCACTATGCTACATGGATGAAGTCTTGGGCTTATATTCATTAAGTGGCCATACCGTGCATGTGAAGTTTTTCCACTCATGATGAATACATCAATTCATTGAAATAATGATACATGTTTTTGGCCATATGGACATGGTTAACATGATTCCTATAGTCATCAATAAAATCATGGATGGTAAGAAATGAATCACAAAGTTTAACAGGATTTCTCAGATGGACAGGATATGCTACGTAATCCAAAATTCCAGGGCATTATAAGTCTCTGGGCAGATGAGATCTCTTTTGGCCTTAGAACTCCTAAATTCAGTGCTAAAGAATGTTATGAGGCAAGAATAATGAATGATAGTGATGTCTGCCATTGTAGATTTATGACAACCATGCGACTGTGCAGACATTGTTATTGCAACAGCATAAAGTTTCTTTTTCCCCCTCAATGCGAGCTGCTTTATTGTGCCAGTGTTTTGATCCATTTCTTCCTGCATCTTCTTCTAGGGCCAGAGCACCGATCGCATGGAGTCTCATGAGGAGACCCCCAACATCCTCCAGCAGCCCCTGGCTCTCGGCTACTTTGTGTCCACGGCTAAAGCGGGCCCACTGCCCGACTGGTTTTGGTCGGCCTGCCCGCAAGCCCAGAACCAGTGCCCTCTCTTTCTCAAGGTGAGCCCCCCCCCCCACAACTCTGGTGCCCAGTGGTTTGCACCTCTCCAGTATTTCAGCTGCCATTAGGTTAATGTCAGCCAGGGCGGACACAACATTCTGACAGGTACAAGGCCTAAATCAAAAGGTGTAGGTTGATGAATTTTAAAAATATATGCAGTGATAAAATATTAAATGGAAAACGTTACTGTATAATAGAATCCATCTTGTGATCTCCAGTAGCATGTGAGTTTGGGCATTATTTTAGAGCAGCAGTGTGAGCTTTGTTAGGGGGATGTTTATTAAAGGCAGACTCTGGAGTCCCCTGGTGTCCCCTGGTCTCACAGCGCACGCTGTGCCTGAAGTGATTTGTCTGGGTGCAGTCAGTAACGGACCTTGCGTTTATTGGGCCAGTTTCCGTGACAACTTCTCATCATACCTGTCCCGACTCACGTGACTTCATGCATTATTGAACAGGCCGCCCGGTAGGGGAGGACTTAAATAATTTAGCTCTGCTCTCTGATTGGCTCCAATGTACAGTCTGGAGAGGAAGGAGACTCCGATTGTGATGGCATGTGGCGAGAAGCGCTGGCCCCCGTGTTATGAGTCAGATTGGCGCATGAGGATCCCAGGGTCCTTTGCTGAAGTGCCTAGCCCTGCATATAACCCCACTGCCTGCCAGTCCGCGTCTTCAGATTTACAGCTGGTCTGGTTACACTTAGCCACAAATCTCTAGTGATGTGTTCTTGGCCCGTTTGAAGGAGACGGGTTGCATTTTGCCCATCGACTCCTTTGGCAAGCATGTGGTTTGGAATATTGAACCTGGGAATGGTTTCAAGTATCTCATCACTGCACTATTTCCTTTTGCCTGGATCACATGATGGATGTTTCTAAATTCACAAAACATGCCCAATTCCCCCAAAAGTATAGGCTTGTTTTTTTTTTTTTTTCTGAACCGATGACTTGGATGTGTTTTTTTTTTTTTTTTTTAACTAGTTGATACATTTGTGGCAATGCTGTTGGTGTGGTTTGGTTGTACACCAGTGGGGTGCTGTTGGTAAGTGTTTTTGAGAAAATGAAAAACATTTACTCTCTTTCTCCCCAGGCCTCTCTACATATTCATGTATCCTCAGTGCAGTCAGATGAGCTGCTCCACAGCAAACACTCTCACCCTCTCGACTCCAATCAGACCTCAGACGTACTCAGGTAACCACATACTACCTACACACCACATGCTGCCTTGTTGACATGAAGACTGTGTGTTTCCAGTTTTACATTTGGGAACTTAGTCACTCATTTAAAAAACTAAAACAATTAAAGACTTAAAAAGGCAACAATTTGTTAATTTCTAAGGAACTGCACCTGGTGTGTTAAGGTTTATACTATGTATGTATTATTTAATTATGTATGTCAATACATCTTTTTGTTCTTGTCTAGATAATTGTATCTATATGTAAATATGTATGCCTTACATATTAGTTACCTTACATTGATTTGTGAAAAGTGATTTGTCCTCATAATAACGTGACATTTCCCTCTGTTTTCCCCATCTCAGATTTGTGCTGGAGCAGTACAATGCCCTCTCCTGGCTGACCTGTGACCCTGCCACACAGGACCGCCGCTCCTGTCTGCCCATCCACTTTGTGGTGCTCAACCAGATGTACAACTTCATCATGAACTTGTTGTGAAGCGTTACAAAGGCTGTGAAACAGCCGAGCAGGATTTTTGTTTTGTTTGTTTTTTTTTGTTTTTTTTAACCAGTTGGGAACGAAGAGACCATCAGTGGAGGGGCGTGGGAGGGTATGGAGATGCACCCTGAAGAGGAGATGTAGCGTGTGCAGGTGCAGATGTGCTCTGGATTTTTCTATAATCGAAGATGATGGCTCAGGAGATGTGAACAAGAACGAGGGTTCCTGTTGGCTGGCTGTGACCCAGGATTATGCCTGTGGAGCAGCCTCCCCCTTTTGATGTCAAGGACACTCTTATGTAAAGAAAAAAACAAAATGCTCTCAGCAAGAGGGAAAGAAGGAGTCAGCGGGAAAACGGAAAGATGTGGTTTTGGGAGTAAAGAAGCTCGGCCACATGACACGAGATGAAGAACAACAGTGTGATTTTCTGCCGTTGGTGTGTTCATCATTGTAATCTGACCTGTTTTTAAAGACTCCCTACAATGAATGGAAATGAAATTGATTGTTGGTGATGGTGATGCTAGCAACACTGAGCATATTCATCACGGCTACCCGCAGGTGCTTTGACATCAGAATCAGCCGGTTCGTGTCGGAAATGTGTCTGTAAATTATTGGAAGCAAAGGGACATTTCAATCTAAAAGGAAACCATGGGTTTTCAACTCCCTGAAGTTCCCTGTTTGAATACCTGCATTGTTCTTATTTATTGTTTCTAAATGTATAATTTGTTTTATTTCTTAACTTCTTTTATATATGAAATGTTCTAGAAGGTTTATATTGCCTTCCTGCTTTAAAGCAATTGGTCTAAAATGCGTTATTGTCTTAATTAAAAAAAAATACAAACACACAAAAACAACAAAAAATATAATGAAGTTCCAGTAGGTTGCTTTTAGAATATTATTTTTTGTAAGGGAGACAGAATATTTGTATTGTCACATTGTACAGAAGAAATAGGTTGGGGTTGGGTGGGGAAAATACGTCCATGCCTCGGTGTGAGAGCTGGGGGGTGTGGGGCAAGGAGGCTGAATTGCAGCTAAGCTGTTGCTGAGGAGGGCATGTACAGCAATGATTTCACTGTGTTAAAAATAAAGAGGTACATTGTCGTATATAGTATTTTATACAACACATTTAGACCCAGAAAAAATGGCAATATATAAATAATTATATTTGAATTTCGTGCCAGACATGGGTGGTGCGGCTTCTGTTTTAGGAATAAAGTGCGTCAACTCGATTGAACCCTGTGCTTGTTTTTCTTGGGACGGGCAAGTGGGTTTGGAGTTCTCCCTTCCAGCTGATGCCAGATCTCTCTCGGCTATGATGGATGGATGGAGGGGTTGAGCTGTACGGAAAGTGAGCGTGGCCTACAGATTCCGTGTTTTAATGGTCAACTTCACCTCCCTGCCCTCATCACCTACTGCCCACACTTGTTAAAGGAATGGCAGCAAACATGAAGACAAGTCTTTATATTGCTTTACTGCAAAACATCATTGTGCATTGTAAATAAACTTTGGAGCCAGATTATGAGTGCTTGCAGAATATATGCAGTGTTTGTGCACAGAGAAAGATCAACTATGGTCTGTATCTTATACAGGTTTATTCTGAACAGAGTGAGTTGAAATAAGCCTCTGACTCCTCATACCATTTGCTCACATTGAGAACATAGAACATACTCTTACAATTCAAAGATGCTTTTTGGCTAGTTAGCAAAATGTAAAGTTACACAACCCTTCACCAAGGACTGACAAAAGCTGATGCTATATAGCCTTATATGTAAGCAATATAATGAGAATCTCAATGCAAACTACAGATGTGCGATTATATTGACAGCTCATAGGAATGTGCTATTTTACTGCTCTGGATGATAGTCACTGATGAGAAATCTGACAGCTACTTGGCTGTAAATCGTAAATACAACGAACAAATTAAAAATAAACGTAGGGCTGCATAGTTCAGATATTCACATCTCAGTGAGCAAAGGCACTTAGCCACGGTACAAATGAGTTCTATACTTCAGTATCAATTCATAGTATAATATAATGCTTTAAATATGAATTGTCATGAATCATCTTATACATGTACTCAAGTCTATTTCTTACAGCTAATTGATGTGTAATCAATTATTTTTGTTGTGTACACACATACATTTTTGTTTGCCGCCACAGTCCCCCCCCTCCCCTCCCCTCATTTCCCCCCCTCTAAGTTAAGTAAGGTTTCGGTTATCTTAGCCCTAACAATGAGTAAGTCACCCAAGAACTTTGTTTGAAATGAGTCACTTTTAGAAAATTCCACTCTGCTATTCTGACCCATCTGAACTGCATATAACCTTAACACATGCTATCAATGCAAAACAAGTTATTTATTAAGAACAAATAATGAAAATTGAACAAGTTTTCAAACAGGACAGTACACATTGGATGTAGACATTTAGGATGGTAGTGGTATTTTTCACCTGCTCTAATGATCATACAATCACCCTGACTGATCTAGGGTGCAGAACATGTCATTCTCCTGATCATACAAATCACCCTGACTGATCTAGGGTGCCGAACATGTCATTCTCCTGATCACTGTCAGCTATCTCTTCACTCGACTCATCCTCGTCCATGAGAATGTCCTCAAATTTCTCCATCAGATTATCTACAAGAGACCGCCTTGATGCAACCGATGAGACTGAGCGATCTCCAACCCCTGACACAGACATAAGGCTACTGGTGAAATGAAAATTCTCTCTCTCGTCGTCATCATCATCATCATCATCATCATCGACATCCCCACTATCTCCCTCTTCCCCCTCCTCTTCCTCACTGCTGTAAGAGACGATGGCTCTCTTTTTCTTAGTAATAATGACACTGTCTTCATTGTCATGTATCAGCTGGTCCTCCATGAGGGCAGACATGTTGACGTTGTCATCCCCAGAGATAATCCCATTAGAGTCAGTCAGCCTGGAATTTCCTGGGGTGGAGGATGTGTAACTGGCTGTTTTTGAAGATTGCCTGTCCATACTTTCCCCCTCCTCTTCCTCCTCCTCGCTGCTGTACGTCAGAAAGACACTTTTGTTCTCGCCCGAGCTGATGTCAGCTTCCTCCTGGCTTTCCAGCTTGTCTTCGCCAGGTTCAGACGTGTCTGGTCCGTTACTCGTCTCATCCAAGCGGGAATTTCCTCGCGAAGAGACACTGTCTGCTTTTGACCTCTCCCCTTCTTCCTCGTCATCTCCCTCCTCGTCGCTGCTGAGGATGACAAAACCCCTTTTCTTGTTTGTAACAATGTCGTCTTCCTCATCACTTAACAGCTGGTATTCCACGCCACCTGATCTATCAGGCTTGTCATTCATGTCAGACAACCTGGATTTTCCCAGCGACGAGAGATTTCCTGTTTCGTCTGCTCTGACAGACCCCTCATCTTCTCCATCATCATCTCCCTCATCATCACTGGAATTGATAACAAATGCCTTTTTCCTCCTTGTAACAACATGGTCCTCCTCCTCACCCATCAGCTGGTCTTCCTCCATGTACATGTCCGCCTCATCATTGACTGTGATGATGTCTCTTTCCTGCTCACGGTATGCAAGAGAGGCTCTTTTGCTCTCTGCAAAACTGACGTTCTCCTCATCCTCAACAACCAGGTGGTTTTCTGTGAAATCAGTGGACATATTCGCTTCATCATTCACAGACGTTATGGTATCGCCTTTAGCCAAGCTGGAATTTCCTTCAAAGGACTTGTTTATTACTAAGGACTTTCTTCCACCAGCCCCATAGTCTTCCTCAACGCCATTAGTATAAAAGTTCTGTTCCTGCTTGATAACCACATGGTTTTTTATTTGTCCAGTGGACACATTTGTCTCGTCATCATCCAAACATATGACGTCATTGTCATAACCCATTGTGGAGTTTCTCTTGAGTGACTCCATCTCCTCTGTTTGTGAGGAATCCAGTTCAAGCTCGACTTCATTTGCAACAGGGAGGTCAGGGGATTCAGTAGGTTCATCCAAAACAATGACTGGTTCTTCGTCTGTGAACTCAGAGGCTGTGACCTCTTCTTTAACAGACTGAAACGTGGGGGACTGATCCAGATCCTCGTATCTTTGTTTGCCAGAGTTCTGACGTCCTCTCCTGACGGACTGCTGCAGGGACCTCGGCTCTGTGTGCTGCAGCTCAAAGTCCTTCAGGTCCTTTTGGATCTGAGACTCGACCTTCATCAGATTCTCAGCGGTCAGCACTCGCTTCTCAATGTACTCGTGAGCCTCGTGGTCCTCCACATCATCCTCGGTTGGCTGTACACAGAACAGGAGGTCGTGGTGGGAGACGCCGAACATGTTTTTGGTGTACAGGTAGGCGATGTGCTCCATCAGGTCGGGGTCTGCGCTCTGCTGCTTGGAGTGAAGCTCCTCCAGCTGCAGCTGGGTGGTGGACGTGCGAGTGTCCTCAAGTTTGAAGAGTTCCTTCAGGTCCTGCTTGGTGAAGTAACGGAAGGGGTTCTTGTTGTCTCCTGTAGTCTGTCGGATCAAGGAGTCTTTGAAGACCTGAAGACACACAGGAGAAGTAATTTACGAATACAAATATGAATAACTAATTAGTTATTAGCATCTGTTACATCTCAGGTTGCTTTTCATGTAGATAATGTACATTTGCTATGTTAAGCACCACACATGATGTACTTAATTTACTTAATTTGTCATCATTTGAGCAATGGGGTTACTTGCATCTAGCAATTATGCAAACAAAACAGAAGACAACTTTATGTAGCAAATGCCTGCACACACAAACCATCTCACCTGTCGGCGGTAGATCTTCTCTTCCACGGTGCCACAGGTGATGAGTCTGTACACAATTACATTACGCGTTTGTCCAATCCTGTAGGCACGGTCCACAGCCTGGGAATCAGTGGCAGGGTTCCAACTGGGGTCAAAGATCACCACGCGGTTGGCGCTTGTTAGAGTGAGTCCGACGCCACCCACTTGTGTAGTCAAGAGGAAGACTGAGACGCTCGGGTCATTCTGAAAGCGTCCAATGCGCTTCTCTCTCTCAGAGAGATCGGTCACCGTGCCATCTATTCTCACTATCTTGAACCCTCTGTTTTTCAAAATGCGCTGTATGATGTTCAGCATCTTAACAGACCGGGAGAACACTAATGTGCGGTTCCCTTCTTCCCTGAGGCGCTCTAGTAACTCAATGAGGAACCCCAGCTTGCCTGACTCAGAGATTAGGGTCTCGTCTGAGACGCGATCGATACTGCTGGCTCCGCTGCTGTTCTCGATGTCAGGCAAAGCGTGGTCTTGTCCGCCCAGCAGACCGAGTTCACTTGCGGCTTTGTCTGAGAGAAGCCTTGGATGATCACAGAGCTTCTTAATAATGGTCAGCTCAGCCAGGGGGCTGCGTGTAGCCATCAGCACCTCCTTAATGTGATCCAGAGAGATAAACATCCTGTAGATTTGCTCTTGAACTGGACTCAGGTACGTCCACACAATCAGGTCATTTTTCTCGGGGAGCGAAGGCACCTCTAAGCCTCCATCGCCAGTAGGTGTCGGCTGGTCGTCTACCTCTGAAGATTTTTGATCATTGTTGTCATTCTTCATTACCTCTGCTTTGGTTCTCCGCATGAAGTAAGGGCTGATGATCTCCATGAGGTTCTCAGACATCTTGAAACCGAGCACCTTTTCGCCAGGGGTGGCATCTTTCTCACGTGCCCGAGTAATAGGATTTTCATATTGCGTCTTGAAGGTTTTATACGTTCCCAGGAGTGACCCCTGGCAGGCGAAGTCAAACAGCGCCCACATCTCTCGCAGATTGTTCTGCACAGGTGTTCCAGTTAGCAGCACGCGATGCTTGGCTAGGACGGCATTCACGCTTTTGGCCGTTTTTGTCGATGTGGTTTTGATCTTGTGTGCCTCATCTAGGATGACATAGTCCCAGAAAAACTCCCTCCCATCAATGGAGCTCAAGAGCTCCCAGTTGTTCATCACCATCTGATAGGAGGTGATGAGAACGCCACCTTTGACTTGGACCTTTCTCAGATTCTTGCTGCGGATGGCTTTGCTTGTTCCATGGAACTCTCTCACCCTCATCCCTGGCACCCATTTCTGGAACTCCCGCACCCAGTTGGTGATGAGGGTGGTTGGCATCACCAGCAGGCAGTTCTGCAGCAGCTCAGAGTCATACATGCCACACAGGAAGGAGATCACCTGGATAGTTTTGCCCAAACCCATGTCGTCCGCCAGAACTCCACCCGTCTTTCCATCCCTATGGAGACCATATAAGAAGGCCACTCCTTGTTTCTGGTGATCATATAGATTATCATAAATCCTTTTGTTGAGCATCAAGCCACTGTTGTTGACTTCTATGAACTCATCATCGTCATCTGAGGACTGCGCATCCATCTGATTGATGAACTCCTGCAGCTTCTGTATTCGGCCCTTAATCTTCTCATCTGGGTAGTGTTTGTAGGCCTCTTTCAAAATCTCCAGGGATTTTGTAGGGTTTCCCTGCTTAAAAGCCTCTTTTGCTTTCCTGAGGTAAACAAAAAATTAAATAAATTAAAAATTACGCATCTGCATCTGTAAATACACATCTGTAATATTTTGATCTGAATAATAACTAAAACTGCTTGTCCACTAGCATGAAAAGATTTATTTGATGTCATGTCATTTCCCACCTACTTTGCACACAAATGGGCTTTTCAGCCTGTCTCCATAATGTAGACAGTCATCAGCCACTCATCAGTGACAAACTTCTTGATAGGTCAGATTCATAAAAATACCTTAAAGTGACTATTGAGCATAATATGTTAATTGGTTGATGCATCACCACAGTTGGTAATGTTGATGACCCACCCACTAATCAAATTGTGCTTAAATACCAGAGGTGGAGAAATGAAGTGCTACACAGCTCATTTACCAGAAAAAAGGAACTTTGAAAACACTTTTATATACTGTACCTGGTGTATGTGTCAAGATCCACTGTGGCAATGGACATGGACCTGAAAAATGGGCATAACATGTTTTAGTGTCAAAAGCTTGCCCGCCTAAATTAAAACACCTTATTTGGTTAACCCATTTTTTTTTAAGTTATACATGATGCATCCCAGCACAGGGTATATGATGTTTTCTATCACCAGTAATTATAAGGTTAACTGGATATCTGTTATGCTACTTAATTCTACCACGTAGGCTAACTGTCAACCAAACATCGCAGATTAAGTTTTCATTAGCAATAACAACGTCACACATGTGGCTGTTTCACATGTATTCCCGATTATGTTCACCGGAGGGACGAATTCTGACATAACAGACAGTAGACCATCGTTGCTGCAAGTCATGAAACTGAGTTCCAACACTTCACCAGACTTTTGTAGGCTATTGTTTACCATTAAGGTGATCGGAATGGACTCAATAATAGCTACAATTATGGGAACTCTACATCACACCAGAGGTAGAAAGGCTAGCTAGAGTAGCCTAACTCAAGAATAACGTCAAAGATAGGCCTAACACTTGTCTAGCAGGAATGAAATGCTAGCAATGTAACGTTATCCAGCAGCTCGCCAAACCTGCATCTCACAGTTAGCTAACGTCAACTAATTTTAATCAACTGTACATCAGAGTGTTAGGTGTTAGTGTTAGGCCTACATCTTGCCGAGCGAGTTCACCGTGATGCAACTAACGTTATAACCGGTACAAAGACAGACTTACTTCGAGAACTTATTTGAAATGTCCTGAAGAACATCTACTTCAGATCTTCTGTCCTCCGGAGAATCATCCATATTTACAGCTGCCTTAAAACTCGACCAGCTTGCAAAACACCGTAAAGGTTAAGATAGAGTACAGAAAACTCGCACACATACAAAAGCAAATTCGTACTGCAACACTTTGTTTGAAAAATGGGTGTAAAACCACCGCCAATTCGACAACCAATCAGAGTATTGGATTGAAATGCGTATATCCGGTGTGGGTGTTTGACACTTTGTAGGCTTAATGTGTTTCTTAAACAAACGAAACAAAAGGACCAGGATGTATGTGCGACATAGCTTCTTCTTAAGTGGTATGGTATGCATAATGTGCATGGGTCGAAAAGTGAGAATTGTTAGGGAATTTCAAGAATCCATTTAGAGACTTCGGACTCTGCTACAACTCTGCTACTACAATTCCTTCTTCCGCATTCGGATAGGCTAAAGTCCAGTCACAGTGCCACCTGTGAGCATGGAATTTTAAATTCAGCCTTGAACATTACAGTTTTTCTCAGTCGCTTTGGTGCTTTTCTCAGATCAGAATGAAAATTCTCATAACTATTAGTTCAACCTCCACAATTTAGTCATTTTGTGCACATCATAGCAGCAATTTCTCCTTCCTCTGAATTGCAAATGCTTTTGAACATGTAGGCTATCAGTTGCTTTTGTCATGTCAGTCAAAATGAACTAGCCTATAGGCTATGGATGCTGAATAGTCGTTCCCAATAAAACTAATAGTCTTCATTTCATTGCTTGAGTCATTACATACAAAAGTGGTGAACTAGTTATCAAATTCTGTCACAATGCTGTAGAATTGTATAAGTAGGCTAAACTCTTTTGATCCCGTGAGGGAAATTTGGTCTCTGCATTTATCCAAATCCGTGAATTCGTAAAACACTCAGCACACAGTGAACACACAGTTAGGTGAAGCACAAACTAATCCTGGCCGGCGCAGTGAGCTGCCTGCAACAGCGGCGCTCGGCTGTGCTTTCCTCAAGGGCACTTCAGCCGTGCCTACTGGTCGGGGTTACAAGTCCGAAGCGCTAACCAGTAGGCCACGGCTGCCCCAATTGCAACAGTAAAACTGTGGCTGTACAAATACTTTATAGTGCTGTCTTGAGCATTTTCAGGTAGTGTCACCGAGTTCTGACCTTTTTTGCATTGGAAAACACTGAGAGAATAAACTGTCATAATGAAAACATGACAAAGCCATTTGACTATCTTGTTCATAAACGATGGTGTCAAGAATTCTCATTTTGATGACACTGGCAGTTTCATTGACATAAATACTTGCTTTTGAGGAATGGACTATCCATTTTGAGCAAGTGACGTGCTTTTGCAGGTTATCCACTAGGTTTTGCAGTTTGCACTAATTGTTTTGAGAAATGCACTAACTGCTGTGCAAATGTTAATAGTGATGTGAGAAAAGCACCAAAGCGACTGAGAAAAACTGTAAATAACCCACTAGCCTATAGCCTATTATTTGACATATTTTCACTCTTTTCTTTTCAATTTGTATATTGTCTGCTGTTAACTTACAGTGTTTCAAGATTTCCTTTATTGTCTTTTTATTATGCACTTGCATACATAACATTCTATGTACATAGCCAACAACAGACCCAGTAAGATACACAGACCTAGGCTTAAAACCCCAAACCCCTCCTGATGGGTTAAATGAAATGGTAGGCTATAGTGAGAAGCATCTTGCACAATTGGTGGTTAATAATTCAGTGTGTGTGTGTGTGTGTGTGAAAAATCTGCAATGCAATGGATAGATAGATAGATAGATACTGTAGATAGATAGATAGATATTGATTAATAGATAGATAGATAGATAGATATATAGATAGATAGATAGATAGATAAATAGATAGATAGATAGATAGATAGATAGATAGATAGCTTTTCAACATAAATACACACGCTTGTAAATGGATTGGTAAACGGTCAAAACAAACCAATTATGGTCTACCAACAAACCATGGTCAAACAAACCAATCTATTGACTTTTTCACCTTTTTAATGTCAATATGCATTATGTGCTAGGTGAAAGCACCTTTTGCCACTTGACCTATTGGTAGTACAGACCACAGGTTTTAGGTAGGTTAAGCATGCAGGCAGCTGGAGTGTCAGTTTAGCCAACCACAAGGATACTGAAGTGCTTATGTATTCTCCATGGCTTCAGCAGTTGCTGCACACTTGACACCAAAGCTGATAATTGTTTCTGTTCTGAAGGGCATGGTTCTTGAGCCATATTAATTTCCCATTCTATAATATCACCTTCCATTGGAATGATAATTGGATTGCACTATAAATCAAATACATGAAAAAAAAGCATAACCATATTGCTGATAATGCAAAAGAAATTGAGGCCATGTAAAATTCACTTTGCATTATTTTGTATTATACCTCCGGGTAGAAAGAGTCATTCCTTTGGCCTTTGTCATCCTGTATTTTAGCTGTAATTGGACATTTCAATCTTTAATAATTCCATGATGTCCCCGCTCCTGACATAATAGATTCCATCTGTGATAGAAACTGAATGTATCTGTTTGTTTGTAGAATGGTCCATGTTCTCAGTGGAAGGTGTGTGTGTGTGTGTGTGTGTGTGTGCCTCTAGTTTCTGCTTATCACTCCAAGGTCATTGATGGGTCATTGGTTTATTTGAATGAGGTTCACAGCAGAATAATTTGAAGGCAGCATACTCCAGAGAATATCACACAGTCATTATGGTTTCTTGCTGAAAGAGGCAAATATTAAAGCTACACCATTTCTGCACATGTTGTGGTGCAGCCATATCAGTCATAAACAACTTGCCTTTTAAACTGTCAATATAGTAAAACAAACAGCTGAAGGAGTAAGTTGTCATTCAGAGAGAAATATCTGAGAGGTATTGAATTGTTATTTACAATGTCTCATTTTTTCTAACAGTTGAGTACTTTCCCTGTAGGCAGTCAAACATCAAACTATAATTCCATCATAATTGATACACTTTAAGTGCAGTGAGTATTTGAAAGCAAACCCTGAATTTGTTATTATTTTTACACAATTTAGTCTTATTTTGCACTACACGAAAATGAAACGACAGCAAGAAAATTGTTCCCAGTGTACCATAGGCCTACATTGTTGATGAGCAGTGTTAAACGTTTGAATGAAAGTGTCTCCCAAATTAATAGAAATGTCATATGCTTTATATCATATGTAGGGTGGTGCATGGGCACAGTCTGATTAATTGTCCATACCTGGGAAGGCTGACATTCTTAAAACCATTCTCTTTTGTCTTCTGTCATTTGTCTTTATCCCCTAGATGTTACCTAAATATTTATTTACTGAAATAAAATTGTCTTTTTGCAATAGAGCAATCACATTCCTCAGATACCAGAGCCTTTGTGTTGCAGCTTTGAGTCTTTGTGCTGCAATAATTGACATAAGTAGAACCCTTCTAGTGAAAATGTCACCCATTCAATTTCAAATGCTTATATCCCCCAATGGCCTGAATGCAATGCAGCTACATGGCACACTTGTTAGCAAAGCCATTGCTCTTTAAGATGCAGTACTTACACTGACATTGGTACCTGTGTCTGGTGGTATTATTTAAGGCAAACACTGCACCACCGTGTTGCATAATGTGATGTTGGGCCCCAAGCACCAAGTGTGCCAAGTTTCTGCTGTGCTTTGCTTGATGATGCATGACCGTATGGTTGTGTGCATTTTGACCAGTGAATAACTGTCATCACATTAGACCCTTGTTGCATCCATAAGTCTCTGGTGGAATTCTTTTGTACAGTGCATTTGCAGCTACAATGGAAAATAATCCACATCTTCCCTCCATGTCGCTGCGGCAACAGAGTGGCACAGCCTGGACATAAACCCAACTGCCTTGCACTGGCTCGTTTTAATTTAATAATCTCGTCATGGGCAATGAGTTATCACTGCAGCAGCCAGTCTTGTGTTGTGTCGTGTGTGTGTGTGTGTGTGTGTGTGTGTGTGTGTGTGTGTGTGTGTGTGTGTGTGTGTGTGTGTGTGTCTGTGTGTGTGTGTGTTAAGCACAGTCCCATAAATCAGTGTATATATATCCACAGCAGGGGTGGGCTGTTGGTTGGAGGCATACATTTGAGCAGGACAGGCAGAGCAATGATGAAGTGCTGAGTAGCAGACACACTGATGCATGTGTTTGTTTGTTTATTTGTTTGTTTGCTTGCTAGCTTTTCTATGTGTCAAGTCAACATTAAGATGCCATCTTTTTCTTTTTGTCTCCAATGTGAATGTATTTTGACCCTCTGCTATACTAACTCCCTTCTGCATTTTCCACCTCCTTCAGTCAGCTTCCTCTGGAAAGATTCTATTACTGGTTGCCATGTACAGTATTTCCATAGCAACCAGCAGAGCACCATAGTGTTCCATGTTAAGGATGAGGATGAGAGATGCAGACTGATACAGTAGCAACTCCTCACCCTCAGCTGTTGCCGAAAGAGCTGAGAATATACAAAATGTACATGGTACAACAGAATGGCTCCATAGTAGAAGAGTCCAAGTGCTAAAATGGCCTTTCTGCAGTCCAGACCTGTCACATTGGGTGCATCATGGAATAAAAAACATGATTAAGAATACTCCGACTATTGAGCAGCTGAAATCTTATATTGGGCAAGAATGGGACAACATTTCATTCTTGAAACTCCAGCAGCATATGGTCTCCTCAGGTCTCCTCCTGCAGAATTTTGTTAAGTTAAGAGGTTAAGCAGCAATGTGGTAAACATGCCCTTGTCCCAACTTCCCAACTTTTTTGAGACGTGTTGCTGGCATCAAATTCAAGATTGTTGTCTTCCACCTATTCACAATTAAATATAGGGTTAACATGATTTGTAAAATATACTGTTTTTATTTATATTTTTCACAGCATCCCAACTTTGGGAGATTTGGGTTTTAAAATAGTTTAATAGATAGATTCAAGGCGAAAGTATTTGCTCCTCGTTGGGTTCCATGAATCCATGTTCTACTGAATGTTACAGAGAGGGGGAATCTATTGAATGTTGCAGAGAGGGGAGCATCCACCACACCACTGGAATCCTTCCCAGGACAGAAGGAACAGGGAGAGGAGATCCCATTGATAAAAAAGAAAGACTTGACAGGAGTTTGCTTAAAATATTTCCATCTGGCTCTTTTAAGGCCTTGAGGATAGTCTTCTCTTGTGAGACGATTATCATTAAGTCACACGATGGGTTAGAGTCACGTCTATGAATATTTTATTGTATCTTTCAAAATTGTTTTGTAAAGTTGTACCAAATGTTCTGTCTTTTACTCCAGAGGGACCATATGAAACAATAAGGTCAAAGGTCATGAGTCATTTTGACCTATTTCACTGCAGAAAAAAACATGTCACAGTTAAAAGGGTATATACCTCATGATGCTGGATTAAATCACCGGAGTGGTATGTTTCAGTGTTGTGGTGTTGCATGCTTGCTGAAACGGAAATGCATTACAGCAAGAAGTGAAATTGCTGATGGGTAGCAATTTACAAGATGGTGATTGTAAGCTATATGGCCATAAAAGGGTAATATATTTAATGCTTAAAGACATATGGTGCCTCCTTGGCCATTAATCCTGGGTGTCTTTATGTTTGGAGCCCATTCAAAGCAAACTGCTTCTAATATCATTTAAAGGCTCTCTGAATTTGGCACATGGGTTTTCAGCTTGCCACGGGTAATTGTGTTATACATCAGTAATGCAGTGGTGACACGTGTAATTGTGTTATATGTCATTAATGCCGTATCGATGCTCTGCGCTTGTCACCTAGGCAGTCCAACACAGGCCGCGCCATAACAAATAGAGCCATTCATCCGTTGCCCCCGGTGACATATGGCGCTGCCTTTCCTTTTAACCTGGCTCTGAACCTCCGTGGCTCTTTCTCCTCCTCTCGGCGGCGGAGTGGCGGTCAAGTGTGATCAGAGCAATGGCTCACGTCTCGTCTAAGCTCTCTCCTCCTGTCTGACTCCGGCTGTGTGAACCCTGCTGGTGATGAGGGGGTTTTGGCCAGCATTTGAGGGAACAGTGGTTAGCTAAACAATCACAGCGTATGACTGACTCCTGGAAGTGATGTGGGTAGAGGAGTTTTTTTCAAATGCTAAATTCAACAATTTCCAAATATTTTCAAACAAGGCTTGATATTTTAGGAATGTGTCAAACATTTAGATTTCTGCTATGATTAAAATGAAAGCTACCTTCTTGAATATAAAGAATTACTGAGGGTAATTAGCTGTATTGTGTTCGGAATCCAAAACAGTTTGTAGTTCTATTTTAATCTCATGCACTATTTGATTATTCACACTTGTTTTCTATAAAATGACAATGTAAATCACACTTTGATAGGTGTTAGCGGCATATCATATTTTATCCTAAACTGTTGCTGTTTTGAGGGGTTCAGTACATGCCATCCTATACCCTACTTCACCTGGAGATGATGAATGATTGTAAAGTATAGCTATTTTTTCTCTGCCCCTCTCCTACACTCTCCACCCCAGCCTGTAGTGTTTGTCCAAACTCATACATCTCCTGTAGCAGTGGTAATGATGTCTTTCCCTGCAGCTGTTAATGAACCTGCTCAGTGAAGCATCACTCGGTCTACACATGCTCTCTGAGCTCTCTGTAATGGACACGCTCACCTGGACCTCTCACACTGTCCTGCCTTCTCTGTGCCTGCTGTCTTTTCTTCTGTTAGGATGAGGCCCAATCCCTTAGGGACCTCTGTTTCCCTGTAGAGAATGAGCATCATTTCCTCCCACTGATCGTTGTTTGATTGATGCCGTGGTCTATTTTGATTTATTTATTTAATTTGTGATATACTAAACACTGAGGTGGTTTAGGATTTATTTTGCTGAAACTAGTATTTGTTATTCTTTACTACAGTGATCGGGGCATTCTCCATTAAAACGTACCTTTACGTTTACACTTTACTTGACAGTATTGACAAAAGAGTGACATGACACTGTCATGAACGTGTCATAAACAAGTCATAAACGTTTATGACATAACGTTTTTTGCCTTTCATCTGGAGACAGTATGAACATTTCTCAATGTTGTGCATTAGAGCAAGCTGGTTCTTTTTGATATGGACCGGCAAGCACACAGATTTATTTGTCCTGTTGTTTGTTTTGTTAATGGCTTTGAATTATTATTCAAAGACCGTCTGCTTCCTGTTTAATGAGTCTTATGCCTGTCTGGTCTTTTATGGTATTTTATTATTTTTAATTGATGTTAATCTCTTATGCTTGTGTCGTTGCCATGTCCTTGCCATAACTAAAACACATTTTTGAATGCTATTATTATTTTAACAAAATAAGTAAGATGAAGTATGAAAACTGCTAAAGTCTTGAGGTATGAAAAGTAAGCTAATGAGAAATAAACTTGTTCATTCAAATGAATGAGATAATAAACAGCATTTTTCTCAAGTGAATGCATTATGCTTAAGAAAACATATTTGCATCTAGACATCTAGAAATAAAGATAGAAATATGTTTGCAACTGCAATTACTGGGCTAGGGTTAAGCTAAATGGCACTTTTTACATTACTGCAAAAGGGGGACATGGGGGAACATTTAATCTTTACTCATGACAAACTATATGGGACACAGTATGTTACACACCATACATCAGTACAGCAAGTGTGCAATTAAACCCTTGCAATCGATTCTCACCATCTTCCTATCAGTCTCTGAGATCATTGCCAAACTTCCCCCTATCTACCCCTATCTAATCTAGCATCTGAACAAGACATGGCCCGTGAAAGTCAAAACAATATTTAATCCAGCCTCCCCGTTGAAGAGGGGAACTCTTCTGAGTTTTCACAGTAAATCAGGGGTGGAATCCAGACCTGGAGGTGTGTGTCTGCTGTGCTGTGCTCTAGATAAGTGATTTAATTTGGGTGATGAGAGGAGTTGCTTGTCCTCTTTTGTAGTTGATGTTGTTGTTGTTGTTGTTCTTTTAAGATAAAGTCACTGTGCGTCCCTTCCCTCACTTTGCCGATGAGTAGCCTTTGAAGGCCCCCTGTGCGACCAAGGTGCCGTTGCGAAGGCTCGGCATTTGTTAGGGCCACTGTGATGACAGCGGTGTCTGAGTTTGTTTTGTCTGACCTTTAATGTGGATGAGTCAGCCGTGACTGGTAGGAGCAGCTCTCTCTCATAGGTGAAATTACTTCAGAGAGGGATAGCAGGCAAGCAGGCAGGTAAGGTATGTAGCTAGGAAGCACTGCTTTGGTTGATGCTGTTGTAGAAGTTTGCCTTTGAAAAATCAATGTCTCTGTAGAACTGTTTTCTGATTGAACAAGGCTTTAGTGCTTTTTAATCTTGTATGGGAATGCATTTGAATATATTACATACAGAAACAAATAGTTCACCCACAGCAACATAAAAACCTTGACACATAAAAAATAAAGTAAATTGGAGTCTCTCATCAAATATTAAAATGTATTTTTTTCTGTGCTGTCACTTGTTACAAACTACAGAAAGAAAAAGGAAAATGATGTCCTGGAGATCCTGATAGTGGATAATAATGTGCTATCAAAGTAAACATACTCAATATAAAAAAACAAAGACCTTTGGTTGATGTCCTCATGGACATACTCCGCAGCGCCACTGGTTGGGCCCAAACAGTCAACAGTCTCTTTAGGAGGAAGGTATCCAACAAGGGCCCAGTCCTAAATAATTCAGTGGAAATGCATGGATTCCAGTTGCTGCTACTTATTATTATTTTTGGAATCTGATCCCTTATCATACCTGTTCATTCTTACTCGTCGCTCGACTTATCGTGACTAAATTCAAGATGGCTGCAAACGCTAAACTTTGTGAAGATACTGTCTGTATAAATCGTCTTGTAAGTAAACTACCAGTGCTTTTTCAAAGTTCTCAATGTCTCGTTTTAAATGTCAGGGCCTACGGTAGTCTACCAATGAAGTGTGGAGATACATTGAGCCTCGTAAATGGTGTAAAACAGTGATTTATTTGCATGGCTAGCCCGATGCCGAAGCACCACCATTGAAAAAGCTGTTGGTAGCATCGGCTAACTAGCGCCAGATTTTGGAGTGCAGGGGACAAGCCGAGATGGGCTGTGAGACATACGTTCACACTCGGTATCATGTTTCAACACACTTTAGGTCAATATCACACCGGAATTCTCCTTTAATGTTACACTGGTGAGTTTCACAGATGGCCTTAGATGAATCCTCCATGGGAACCCTGAGGTGGAATGGATTGGGAGTAGAGCAGCTTGTAGGGTTGACATCATTTAAGTTGCTGGTTCTCTGGAAACATAATAGCAATGATTAGCACCATAATTGTCATATTAGATTGGGAAATCACTGACCTTATCTAAGATTCTTTCTGTGGTCACTGGATCTCCCACATGTGATAGGGCATAAAAGAAGGTTGACAGACACAGAGCTGAATCGGTTTGCAGTTTGCTTTGTACAGTGTGAACCACTGGGTGTCTTGGGGGTTTGCTTACCATTCACTTACCACATCAGAGGGTGTTCTCTGCTCTGCTCTGTTCCCCCCAGGCTAAGGGCCTTTGGATTCAGGTGTTCAAGGCAGCACAGGCCCCAGCGGAGGTCTATCGGCACAGGTTAAGTGGAGAGGGCAGTGCAGTGGCCCTGGATCCTCCAGGGGCCCACTCCTAAATGCCAGTCAGTCACAGTCACTTATGGGATATGTCACCTGTTGGTCAGGATCACAAGCTTTTAATGTTCAGGTCAGTCAGGATATGGACTGAGGGTCTGGGAAAAGAGAACCTCTGTTTTAAACTCAATGTAGACACTTAAAGTGCATATGAAAAAATCACTTTTTCTGGGATTTGATGTGTTATTGTGTGTCTCTGGTGCTTCCACACGCATACAAACTTGGAAAAAAAACACCCATGCTGTTTTGAGTGAGATAAGGGTTTCTGGATGTATCCTGCCTTCAGCTTCCAGGGTGAGCTGGTCAAAATCGGCAAGGCTTTTGACGTCACAATATGGGCGTCAATGGGCCCCTTTCCAGACGGACCTGCAAAGCAAATTCAGATTTGCTTACAGGATCGTCTGGGTTCACCAAGGCTACGGATATTACTGTACAGCTGTCATGGTATTTGGGGGCCAAGCAGTAAAGCTGCATAGGCACCCGTTGTGTTTCCACGTTTTCTTCTTATTACGCTTCCGCCATGGGAGTCTATGGCAGCCCATATAACCGTCTGGTGACACACTGATTTGGGACAGTCCCATGATCCATCTCACCAAGTTTCATGTCAGCAGCTCGAGTGCTCTAGCTACACCAACATGTCAAAATTTTGACCCGTTTGCCAGATTTAAAAAAAATGGTGTTGTTCAAAGCAAAACAACATTTTCACAGTTCACATTTTGTCTGATCATCACCAAATTTGACACACATGATCTTCAGATGCCTTACACATGCATTACTTTCTGGAGCCATTTTCAAAAGTCAGTCACAGCCAAACAAAATTGGTGGCCAAACAGGAAGTGCGCTCATATCTCAGTAACTCTTTCATGTATCAAAACCAAATTTAGTACACAGACTTAGGACCCCTAAAAAAAATTGATGACCTTTGACCTCTAGAGGCGCTGCAATTAGCAAAAATGCATTTTGGCTTGCAACTGTTGATGTGTTTGGAGTTAAAACTTACCAGTGGTGTCTGTTAATACTGTGGGAGTTCCAAAGGCAACCACATACAACTTGGGACATTAACGTAATTGATCTGGCAGCCATCTTGGATTTTGTCCGAATCGCAAAAACCAAAATTTTCACAGGTCACAGATTTTGTCTGTTTGTCACGAAACTTGACACAGAAGACCTTCAGACAGACTACGCCTTACATATGTCTTGGTTTTTGAAGCCATATTCAAAACCATTCACTCATCACAACCAATTGAAATCGGCGGCAAAGCAGATAAACAGGAAGTGACCTTATATCTCTACGAGTCCTTGCAGCTATGTTTGATGTAATAGAATCCAGTTGCCATGCCAACTCTGGCTTACTGGACTGCTTGCCCCCCTCATTGCTGCTTGCAGTTACATTTATTATTAAGTTTCAACTTTATGGGGAAAAAAACATCTTTTGTCCTTGCTTGACATGGAAATGATTGTCAATTCATCATCAATTATGAATTTTGTACTGTGGTGGAAGTTTCAAGCATTACAGATGTTATTTAAAACTGATTTAAGCTGTACCCATCCCCACTCACCAATGTGTGTGTGTGTGTGTGTGTGTGTGAGTCAGTGTGTGTCTGAGAGCATGCACACACACACAATCCATGCTCAGCATTGTTGATGCAATCTGCCACATTTTCCTGCTTGTCACTTCTCCATGCTGCATGTTTCCCCCCTTCTTTCCTCTCCTCTCTCCTCACTCTGCCTCTCCACTCTCTCGTCTGCTTTACGACCACTGGCAGCACTCACATGAGTTTTAGTTTCAGCATGGCTTAAGAGGAGATGTGTTCTTCACCACACATCTTTGCTACATACATGCCATGAAGTCAACAGAATCATTTACCACTTTAGACATTTACCAACAGGTTCCTTATCTTCGGTTCCTGTATTCTAGATCTTCTATGGTGAATCCATCTGTGTCTCTTGATTCTCATGATTCATGATTACTCCTGCAACAATTTTTTTCTTTTTATTTATTATTTCTTGTCTTCGTGCTCTCTGCCTCTCTAATTCATGTGCCGTATTTCTCCTCATAAGTCCTTCACAGCCAGCGCTGCTGGCTTCTCTCTTGACCCAACATCCTCTTCCTTTACTAACATTCTGCTGCCATCTCTTGGTTGCTTTTCATATGTGCAATACTATTATAGTCAAATGCAACCAATTGTCTGTCACTAGCATATTCACATAATAGTAAGCATTGGTTGCCTTCATTCACTGGTGTTGAATGTTGTATATGCTTGTGTTTGTGGATGTTTGGTCGTCTGTCTGTTCTGGTGTCTTAAAGTCTTGCCCTCTTCTGGGTCTACCTCAACCACTGTCTAAAGGTGTTCTGACTGGGGCTTTTACCTAGTATTTACAATGAACTGATTATATTATTATATCTTATCATGCATAGATAAAGTCAGAAAAACAAGTGGTTATTTCAGGGGAAATAATTAACTTACATGTTAGATTTAATCAGGACAACAGAAAGGAAAGGCAAACAAGCAAATGTAATGCCATAAAGGAAATCACCAACTCTGTGCAAACACATTTTAAAAGTGATATATATACTACCAGGGTAGGAATTTCACGGCGGCCACGACGGCCATGGCCGTCGTAGCCCCTTGTGTTGGCCGTGAAGCCCCTTTGAAAATCATAGGTTTACAGGCCACGGTGGCCTTGGTGCCCCCTTCTTTCAATATTCTGCTTTGTGTCCTACTAATAGCGATTTTTATTTAGCCTGTGGCCTGTCAAAATAATCTTAGCATTCACAGCGCAAATTAATTTAGTCTTTTACGCAGTGGAGAAAGTGACAGCGCAAGAAAGTGCGTCCAAATTCACCCATTCTTCTCAGTTGAACTACTCGCGAAGTAGCCTATTCATCACACAGACATCACTAGTATCACATGAAAGAGCTTTTTCTCAGCTTTTAAACGATGTTAGCCGATAATTGCTGTGTTGAACGGTTCGCGTGAAAAGTAAATAATATAATTCAATTTAATCATACATTCTACTGAAGGTTTTGCGTCCATGATCTCCCTACCCATTCATCTCGGTGGAATACTTCACGAACCCTTCTTTTAACACATGACAAACCACATATCAGAATAAACAGCAGACCTTACCGAACACAAAGGTGTAAAGTAGTCCCCTGTACAGTTAGCCGTTCCAGAGTAATCCAGTTTTGAATTTGCAGTAAATTTCGACATGCATGGATGTCTCCAAATTTGGGCTTTAAGTTTTACAATGTGTTTAAATTGTTCCACATGATTTCATAACGGGCCAAATACAAAATAAATGTTACAAATATCGCCTAGATTCAGAGTACAGCTGACTAAGAGTTTGTGAAAGTAGCCTTAATGATCACAAAATGCTAAGCATGCATCTAGGCTATTTGAGTTTCTTAAAGCTGAGCTGTGCTACATTTAAATTGTTCAATACATGATTTCATAGCAGGCCAAATATAAAATAAATTTTATATATAGCCTAGATATCTGTTTTTATTAGATGATCAGATGATTTACAGTTATAGTGTAATATGTCATGTTTCATGTTTCATGTTTTTGTAATGTTTCATACAGTGATGCAGGTCTACTGCAGTGAATAGGCTAAATACAACTTTGATCATTTTTATAGCCTACTACTGTATAGTTAACTTTGGCCTTGGTGCCCTGACATGTGGCCTTTGTGCCCCCCACCAAATATGCCCAACTGAAGGCCAAGTGGCCTTGCCCCCAGAATGGTGAAATTCCAAGCCTGTATACTACCTTGTTTCCAGTTGCCACACTGTGTAAAATGTAAATAAAATCAAAATGCTATCATTTGTAGACTAAATCATGCAAACACTATCTTTAATTCAAAATAGTCCAAAGACAACATATCAATTGTTGAAACAGAAAAATGTTTTTGGAAAATACATGTCGATGAGTTTGATGCTCGTAACATGTCTCAAATATGTTGGGATAGGGGCATGTTTAGTATGTTGCTTCACATCTTCTTTTAACAATAGTCTGGAAATGTTTGTGAACTGTGGAGACAACGTTGTCCCAATCTTGCTCCAGGTTTTCGGATACTCCGCAATCTGGGGGCCTTCTTAATTGTGTTTTCCAGCATGATGCACCCAATATGACAGGTCTTGACTGCAGGTAGACCAGGCCATTTAAGCACCTGGACTTTTGTGCTATGGAGCCATACTGATTAAATATACTGTATGTGCAGAATGTAGGTTGGCATTGTTTTCCTGAAAAAAAAAAAACAGTTTCCCTGAAAAAGACATCTAAATGGCAGCATATGTTGCTTGCAACCAGTAAATAATTGGGTCTTTCCAGATGTGCACTTGTGGTCTTAAAGAATTATAGGACAATGATACCCACTATTTTGATGCATTCTCTGCATTGTGTCTGTGTGTTGCAGGTCTTTTATGCCTTTGAAATTCAAACCAATGAATAAAAGACACTTAAATTCAAAGACTGATACAACAAAACCCACACATTTTAAAACATCCATTAGGTCGTCTATTCATCCTTCCGTCGAACCCTCTCTTTCTCTGTTTCTTTATTATTTCCCCCTCTCCCCAGTCCAGTCCAGTCCAGTCCCTGCTGTTGGGTCATATTTCATGTGTGTCCCCTCCTCCCTCACCACTCTATTTCACACCTCTCTGCTCCAGCATCCTCCATTTTACCACTGTGCTCTCCAGGTCAAGCCTGAGTGGTGCCACAATTACTGTAAAAGACCCACAAGACAGATGACCCTTAAAGCAAATTATGTCAGGGGTCTAATGCTTTAAAGGACATGTGAGAGTGCTTAAAGACAATGACTTGTCAGCACGCACGCACGCACGCACGCACACATGCACACACACACACACACACACACACAGAGGGGGCTTTTATTTGGTATATGTTATTTGGTATATATGGTATGGATCATTATTTTGTTAACTAATGGATAATTCTGTGTAACTTCACTTATGTTTAACTGTCACTAAAATCTCTGTCTTGTTCGTTTCTGTAGTATGCAAAGCAATCAAGGTGTACACCCACACCTGATTTCATCATTCTAATTCATTATCTAATCAACCCATTGCAACTCATCATTTAGGCCACTGGAGGGCACTATTGCTTCATGGCAGAATAGGTGTTCTGCAATCTTGTTCACAATGGATGCAAACATTTCTTGTGATAGGATCCACTGAAATGGCAGTCTCTGGGCAGGACTGACTGTTAATCATGGTCCCTCAAAAATTTGCATCATCCCACTTACAGTAGCATGTTATTCACTGATTGAGAATTCCTCCTCCATCTTATGTTTGAGGCCCTGTGTTGAGTTTACAATCAGAATCACAGGCACCTTTGAAGGGGATTCCATCAAGTCCTCTAGCCACTGAATGCCCTAAGAAATTAACTGGCATCAGAAAGCCAAAAAAAAAAATCTGGTGAAATTCACCTCTTCATTTTACATATCATAAGTAAAAAACCTTGAGGACATCTATCATTCTGCTCTCCAACTTTCCACAGCTGTGAATGTCTGTACCGAAGATAAAGTAGAATAAAGAAGTTCCACATATTTCATACCGGCCTCAGAGCTGAGAGCGAGCAGGCCCACATACACGTACTGACTGAAGCTGTCGGAGAGATGAGGAAGTGCTGGGAGAAGTCTCCTGTTCTTGCTTTTGAAAACTCCTTTGAAACAACACTCCTCTCTCGCTCCATCTCTCTCTCTCTCTCTCTCTCCCTCTCTCACACACACACACCCTCTCTTCCTCTTCTATGCTTTGATTTGATTGTGCTGGAGCCAGCATGCATTGTGAAGCTGCCTGGGGCTAGTAGAAGTGAAATCACACACCACTGTTTTGTTTTCCCTGGAAGTGCTGTCATGTTAACACACCTTTTTAAACACTGATTCCCTCTGCCCCTCTTCATTCCCTTAACACCTGTGTGTGTGGAAAGTATAACGAGTGACAGGGGAAAGAGGGGGAGATATGTACCGCTGGATAATGATATGAACAGGTTATTCGATTTTTGCTTGAATAACAAAGGGGTCAACTTGGCGAGTTTGCGCGTTGTTGAGGATATTGGATTACACAAGCAGGTCCGCGTCCAACCGTTAAGCTGCAAAGTGAGTGGGTGGCGAACGTTTTAGAGTGATTGCATGTCAATGAGGCAGTTTGACCTTTTGCTGACTGAGCGTGCTTGGTGAGTGGTGTCTCCTTCCAGTGGCAATCACCCCCCCCACACACACAAAAAAAAACAAATCGAAATCGAAACTCATTTATGCCATAATTCATGCTTTGATTTGATAATTGACATCTGTTTAGTGGTCCCGGGCGGCGCTGGCAACCAGAAAGTGTCCGTCCGAGTTTAGCCAACTTTCCGTGCGTTAATGACTGATGGGCATGTGTGCAGAGTTAAGAGCTGATTCTGATCTTTACAACAAACATCAAAATTATGAGCTGTGACGGTCCATGTGGCTTAGATTTCCAGTCCGTGCGCACGGGTGCCAAGTCCAGACGCTTTAGAGCAGCAGCGGCATACTAAACGGAGAATGGAACCCGCATGTCCACCCCACCCCCCCCCCCCCAACACACATACACACACACACACACACACACACACAGACACACCACCCCCCCTTTTCTGCCAGGACTGACAGGAACAAGCCCAAGAAACTCTGTCATGGAGCCAGAGAGTTACATCAGGCCTCTGATCTCCTGCACCAATTACTAAATGGTTGTGTTGATTTAAAAAAAGAAAAAGCTCTCATGGGATTTTAAATCAACTCCAGTAAGAGGATCATGGTGTGAGCTCATGGATTGTGTGCATTTTTGAGTGTTTTTAACTGCTTGTGTGTGTGTGTGTGTGTGTGTGTGTGTGTATTGTGTCTATGTGTGCATCAGTATGTGTGTATATGTGTGTGTGTATTGTGTCTATGTGTGCATCAGTATGTGTATACTGTATACGTGTGTGTGTATACGTGTGTGTGTGTGTGTGTGTGTGTGTGTGTGTGTGTGTGTGTGTGTGTGCCCCCTTGCCTATCTGTGTGCGTGTACCCGCCTGCACCATATTAAAACAATCTGCGCTGCAAATCATGCCCTCAGTGAACTGGCTCCCCTCTCGTCGGCTATTTACAGCCTCGCACAATCGAATTAACATATTTCTTATTCCAGACCCCTCAGCCAACATTTAGCTGTAATGCGTTGCAGCTCTCCGACTAGACCCCCCTTTCCCCGAAGCATTACCTCATGTCTTCCCATTTCGCCGGAGTTGAAGGCTCGCCGGCCCGCTTTACGATGTTATTCCATTTCATGCTAATGCATCTGGACGCGTGAAATTATGCCCTTCCAAAATTAGCAGTTTTATTGTCCAATTAAGTGCACTGCTAAGGTTAGAGTTGAGAGGAATGCCATTAACCCCTCTCGTCTGGAGGCGGTGGAAGTTAGCGGGCAGGTTAGCCGCCGCGGTTCAGGCTATGAGCTCCAGGAGTCAGCTCTCTGCTCTGCCGCTCCACCTGTGAGGTGTTAAGAAAAGACTGCTGAAAGACTAACACCTGCCTGCTACATGATGGGGAATGGTAATGCTTAGACACGTTGATACAAAACTCTCTCTAACATCTTAAACTGCCGTCAGAGGATTTTCTTGTGCAGGATCAAAGCAGAGTCTCCTTAACTGATGAAGACATATGATCCCTAAAAAAATCTGCACTGGCATCTCAACTTCTTTTCGGGTCCGTGCAAGTATTTCAGTAGCTCAGCCATTCTAGGTCAGATTATTAAATTCAGTTGTTGGCTCTTACACAATAAGATATTGATCTTAGATATGCAGTATACTCAACACAGCCACACAAGCCCTTTACAGTATTATGTACCCATTACAGTACCCTTTACAGTATGTACCCATTACTTACAGTACCCTTTACAGAGGAACACCAAGTACTGGAAGGGAAATAAATGGAGACATACTGTAGGCCCATGTGTAGTCAGCTCTGCCCACTGAACCGAGAGGTGAAAAGTGTTGCCTCGTTAGCTCAACTTTCTCTCAGGTGGAAATCACCGTGGGGTGTTGAGCGGGCCTGCATGCCATCCCCAGCTCAGGTGACGGTACGGTGCTGCAGCCCCTTTGCGCGCCCGGAGTGTGATCCGCTGCTGAAGACCAGTCAATTAAAGGCACTGGTGGAGGGTGCAGAGGCGGCCGGACCTGCTGCTGCTCAGCCATCATTACCGGCCCTATTAGCCCACAGCTGACAGATGTTCACCAGGGAACGTGTCTCAGAGATAGCAGGTGCACCGCTCCAGCCTTATGTGCGTGTGTGTGTGTGTGTGTGTGTGTGTGTGTGTGTGTGTCTGTGTCTGTGTCTGTATCTGTGTGTGTGTGAGAGAGAGAGTGTGAGTGTGTGTGTGTGTGTGTGTGTGTGTGTGTGTGTGTGTGTGTGTCTGTGTCTGTGTCTGTATCTGTGTGTGTGTGAGAGAGAGAGTGTGAGTGTGTGTGTGTGTGTGTGTGTGTGTGTGTGTGTGTGTGTGTGTGTGTGTGTGTGTGTGTGTGTGAGATAGAGAGAGAGAGAGAGAGTGAGTGTGGATGTGTGTGAGAGAGATAGAGAGAGAGAGTGTGTGTGTGTGTGTGTGTGTGTAGATATCTAGACTGTTGCTCATTAATTTACTGTCAAAAAAGGGTGTGTGTTTGCGTGTGTGTGTGTATAGAGCAGGAAATGGGTGACAGGGCTATGGCATCAGTTTTGGTCAGTAGATGTGAGTAATCAGGGATTTTGTGCGGCGGAGGTGGTCAGGTGGGCATTTGGTAATGGGAAGGGAAAGAGTTCTTCCTGATCCAGCACTAGGCCTGTCAGTCAGTGGTCACTGTCATGGCAAACTGACCGAGATACAACTATGTCATGGAAAGCTAACAGACAAAGAAAATGTTGCACAGTGGTTTTTCAAGTGTCATTTGATAGAGATTGCTGTGCAGTCTTCCCCAGACAGTGATTTATCATTTGCTACGGTTGCAATCCTCTTTATATTTACAAGGCACTGAAGCATATTGATCATCTTCTGTCAGACCACAGACTGACGACAAAGTTGTTATTTTACTACTGCTGATGTTTTCGCTTAAATTTAACCAACCATTGAGGCTATATTGTGCCTTCCTATGTATAAATAAGTGAGCCTCATATTAAATATTCATTGTGTGCTTCAGATTGTAAACGCCAAATGAGCACAAGCTGATGACAGTTGATGACTCAAAGAAAGACTTAAGAAAATAGCCCCAGTAATCTATGCATTACCTACTCATATGAGGATTCCAGACTATGATATGTAAAATGCCCACAGCAGCGTGTGGAAAGGCAACCATCACACTGAGCTAATTAGCACAGGGTCTGAGGCATGTTTACATTTGTGTTTCCTTTTAAAGATGGGATCCATTACAGCCGAGTGAGGAGCTCTGGAGGGAGGAAACGTGTTGCGCTCTCTCTCCAAATCCTCCATGCACATACACACACACACACACACACACACACACACACACACACACACTACTACTGCAACTCCAGGGGAGGACTTCTAAGTTCATGCTTGCCAATTAGTCGCAGAAAATACATTTAAAAAGCCTCCTGCTTCTAAGTGTTTCAGCAGGTAGAAAGCTTGAAATGTGGAAAAAACCAGTCTTCTGTGATTGGCGGTGGATGGCAAACCTGTTTTTTTCTCTTTTCATTTTGTCTCAAATAGATGAAAGAGAAATGAAAGCTCCTCATGCAGGAATCATACGACTTTGAAATGCATGAGACTAAAAAAAGCAGAGTTTTGATCATTGTCCTCTGCCTAGTCTCCTTAATCATTTTCCATTTTTGATACCAAACATTTTACATCCTGAAAAAAAAAAAGATTTAAGGACAAAATATTTGTTATTGTACAAAGTTTCAGTTGACCTTCTTCACTAAGTCTTAGAGAGTTTCTTTACAAGGATGTGTTAATCAGGAGATCATAACTGTGATACATCCGTTATCCTGAGAGGTGAATTGAGGTTCGCACCAGGAAATGAATTAAACCCAATGCCAATTAAACCCAATTGGACTTTGGCCTACTATGGAATTAGAAGCTTTTATTCCTGGCAATGAGTCCAGCTCATCTGCTCATTTCTTGTACGTCATGCAGTAACTGAAAATGACCCTGGTTTCATTTTCATCTATTGTTTCATTTTCATCTATTGTTTACGTCTATAGGCATGTCACAATGGCATGCTATGGATAGTGAATTTAGTTTTGTCTTTTGGTTTAAGGCGTTATGCCATACTTCTGTCAGTCTGTCTATTATAGAAACGTGGAGAAATAGGCCTTATAACTCAGACCTTAGACACCTGGAGATAAATCTAGACCACTGTGATACCATCAACCCAAAGTAGCATCTACTCACGTTAGGGTGTGATGCGGAGGTCACTAACATTTACATTGCACTGGTCAAAACATTACTGGTTTCCACCCACTTCCTTCACACACTTCCCAAGATGGACTGGACCTCCACTGGGTGTGGAGCTGAGGGACCCTTGGTTTGCATTACAGACTCATGTTAATGATAGTACTGAAGGATGTTAAGACCAGAGATGAATGCAGTATTCAGAAGATAAGTATAAGTCTAAATGCTAGAGAATACTGGCACAGCTAAAACAACTAGACACATTTATCTTTGCTGCACAGTGCCTATGGCTTGCACCACTGGTGCGAACAGAAGACTTTTCCAGAAGGGATAGCTCTAATTAAGGCGATAGTGTTTGATATCTTTGTACTTTAGTGAGCGCAACTACAGAGATTTGAAATCAAGGCTTGAGTTTATGTATGCAGCAGTCTCATCTGGGGAACATGCTTTTTTGTAGTGGAGAAGCATTAGCTATAAAATGCCAAAGGGAAGACACAGATTGAAGTAAAATCATTACACATTTATTGGCCTATATCCACTGCTTTTAAAGTAACTTCTCTGAATTACACTTGCGTAACCAAAGTGGATTAATGCTGGTGAGTTACTATAATGATGATATATGATTTATAGACAAAGGGGGCTCAGTGCATTATTTTACACCCTAGTTTAAATGTACATACTTTTAAAATGGGTCCCCCTAAGGGGAAGACAGATGCTCTGTGGTGTCTCTGGAAAATTATTAGTCCACTTAAAAGGAACCTTTCCTTGTTGTTGTGACCCTGTTCAGATTGGAACCATTCCTCTCCCCCCATCCCTGTACCATTTCTCTGGAACTTTTCCATGTTGTCCCCGGACCCAACAGATGGCTGCCAAATGTGGTGCAGATAGCCATATTAATTGCACAATTACAATGTGCTACATCAAGATCTTGTCATTAACGTTGTGATTTAAAAAGCAATTATGGCGTTTGATTATCATGGGCCTCAGCGAAACAGTGTTATTTTGTTGTTGCCCCCAGGCACCATTTTGTGGCAGATTGATCTCCACAGTGAAGGCACTGGTGTGCTCACCCTCCTAACTGACTGGCACTTAATTAGCTGGCATAGCATTAGCATAATAAGCCCTGTTTTCTGTGTGTGTGTGTGTGTGTGAGTGTGTTGTCGTGGCCTTTATTGAACTATATCATTTAGTTTATATATATTTTATGTAGTATCTTTATTCTGTGTAATATCATTGTTTTGTGAAACTGAATTCTGTAGTATGTTCAGTGTGGGAAAGGGAGACTGGTTTAAGGGAAGAGCAGGCCTAGCAGAAAAGGTCATAAATAAGGTTTGGTGACAGGAAATGTAAGCAAAACCTAAAGAATGGCAAAACCTAAAGAATGTATGAATAACAGGATGAGAGGGCAAAGGTGGAGTACCATATATTACTTGGTCAGTTATCTGTAAACATAGTGGGTGCTGTCTGGGATGACTTGAAGGGGTATAAAGGCTGGACAACAGCCAGAGGATGTTAGCTCACTTTGCTCACTGCTCACTGCTTACTTTGCTTTCACTTACTTGCTTTCTTCACTAATGCTCCGGAGTGCATTAAAGCCATCATCTGCAGTATACATCCATGGTGTGCGGACTTCTTTTGAGTTGTATTATTTAATGTGGATTTTAACACCACATAATTGGCGAGCCAGCCAGGAGTTGGAAAGGACAATATTTAAGTATCATCTCAGAGTCCGGGGTTTGGTCAGGGGAGAAGCTGATGCGCAACTTAAAATAAGGTGAGCAACTTTGCTTAATAGCAGCTAGTCTCCTCTGATCAGGCTGTACACTGAGTTATGAATACTTGTCTAAAACGTCCTCCAGTCAAAGAATCTTGCTAAAACAAAGACCAAGGGATTAATACTGCAGATTATGGTAAGCATTTGTGTGTACACTAATGTAAACAAAAGTTCTGCATGTGGAGAACTAGGCAAATTCCTGCATGTGGAGGAATACTATAGCCATATCAAAGAAGTTTTGCATGAGGAAAACTTAAAGTTCTGCATGAGGAGAACTGACTCAATTCCTGCATGAGAAGGAATGAGAGAGATAAAAGTAACAGTTTTGCATGTGAAAAACTGAAAGGTCTGCATGTGAAGACCAGGTCTGCATGTGAAGACCTCATTTCCTGCATGTGGAGGAAATAATATACTAACAAGTTGAGTACAGCTGATATCTGATATCAGGTCTGAATAAGTTGAAGTTGAAACACTCCAAGAGTGAGTGGACATGTTGTGTAAAAGTTGTGGATGTAAAGCTAAAAGAGAATACAAAGAAGTGTTGAATGGAAGTATAATAGATGGTTAGTATATGTTGCTGGTAGAATTAGAAGTCCATGGCAGAGCATTGGTAAAAGACGTCATATATTTGTATAACTTGTGATTAAGGAGAAGAGGCTGTGTGTGTGTGTGTGTGTGGTACCAGGCAGAGGAGCTGCTGGTTGAAATAGGAAAAGGTGGGGGCTTGTGTAAACAGAGCAAATGCTGGGGACAAAGGATGTAGGTCTGAGATGGTTAAAGAATGTTGAACTGGGAAATATTGGAAAATATTTCACTTTGAAAGATGTTTGGGGAATGTTTAATACTGCAAAGTGTTGGGTTGAATGTTTTGGTCTTCCATGATCAAGATATTAGAAATGGTTGATAATGAGAATGTGGTAGTGGGAAAATGGTTTTGAAAGGTTGGTAACGCCAGAACAGAATGGTTCTGAATTGCAGTGGGCAGTTGTCCACAGAAGTGGAGTGCTGCTTGCTGAGAATATAATATTGCCATAATAGATGGTCAAGGCAAAAGAAGAATAGCTTCATTGCTTGACACTGGGGCTGTCAGAGTAGTCACTTTGACCTTTTAAAAATTGAATTTGCAATAATGAGAGATACAGATACAGTTCTGCTAGTTTTTGATTTTCTTTAAAAAAATTCTATAGTTCTATGTTAAAAGATTTTCATGATACTGGATAAAGGCAAATGATATAAGTGTTTACATACTTTAGTCATACAGTATAGCTTACGTGCATAAATAATTCACTAATGTAATAGTCAAATAATGTATAGTGTATAGGTTGGTTAAGCTAGTCTCTTTAGGTTTCTGTTTTGTTTAAAAGGTCATTTCATGTTAGCATTGTTTATAATAAGATTATTGTAACAAGTTAAAGAGAGTTTGTGGGAAAAATCACATCTGTGTTATGCTGTGGATGAGTAGGCCTACGGACAGATAAGTAGGCCTAGCATGGTTAAATATGGAGTTTTAAGATCCAGGATTTGGGGTGAACGCTGATGGTGGTTCCAGGTGTTGGAAAAGTGTTGTTGTGTCCAGTGTTGATGAAAAGACTAAGATATATTATGTATAAGTAGTAGTATGTTGGCAATTGATAGGTTATATTAGTGGTAGCCTACTAATGACATATATTAGCTTATCAGTAGGTGGTAGGTTCAACTGTTAAATTAGCATTGTTAAGGATATGATAATCATGATAGTAGTATTAACAATAGGTCTAATTAAATAGCTTAGCTATTAGCATGACTAGGCTAGGTTAGCATAGTATTATTAGGCTCAGATAGCTGTTGGCATTATTAGGCTAAAGCTGGGTCAGCAACTGGCATTACTACACTGGATAGCAGTATTGAAGTTAATTTGGTTCATGGTAACATTGTTGAAGCTTAGGTATGCTTTAGAAAGATTTTGTGATGGATTATAGTTCATGGAGCACCACAGTGTTATTGGGGGAAAATAATTGAATTTAAGACTCCTTTGGATAATGTTCTAGACATATATAGGAACTCAATAAGGTTTATCAATAACTCATATTACAGTTATATGTTTGGTGTATTGTGGTATGTGTGTCATGGGTATGTGTGTTATGAGTAACATCCTACTTTGTGGTGTTATGGGTGTTAATATACAATAAGATCAGGTATTGATTCCATGTACATTTCCAGTTTAAGGTACAGGTGACTGTTTAGCTCTGAAGAGGTGGTTTGGGCAAGGTCATTTGGTTATAGAGCTGTCCTGCTATGTGGAAAAGGTTTATGGCTATAGGCTATGGTTATAGCCTTCCCACATAGTCCTGTTTTTGTTAAGAGTTGGAAAAGGGGTTTTGTATTGTCCATATCACGGGTTGCATAAGCCAAGATTAACTGACATATGATAATAATAAAAAAATGGTTAATATTTGAAATAAGGTGACACTGAAAAAGACTGACTCTGACTGACTTAAAACGTTTTGGATTACTACTTTATATTTAACAATCTAGATGATGGGGACATTGATGGTTTCAGAAGATCTCTGGGGATATTTAGTTTCTACCTGTCAAATGGTTTGAAGAATCATATGGTATAAGGCAGCAATTGTTGTTAGCACTGGGGGTTATTTGATGGAAAGTGGTGCTAAGCTGTTTGGCCCTATAGAGTATAATTTGTTATTTACATAGCTATATTATAATTTAGATAATACTGTTATAATTAAGTGGTTATAGGGTTATATGGGGTGTTAGTTAATTTGCTGTTGGGGGTTTCAAGGGGGCTCAGTACAGAGGGAACTGAGTAGTGACTCCCTTAGGAAAATTAGTTGTGAAATGTACTGTGGGTCTATTTATTTTTAACTAAGAATATGCATAGCTTAAACTTTTTGTGTAAAAATTATAGAAATGGGAAATTGATTTGTACTTGGTATACATAAAGGGTTTTAAGTATATTTAAGCCTACATTTATACTTAGATTTATATTTAGAGACTGTATATGTAGTATAGTATATTTATACTTAAGGAAAGGTTTAAGAACATTTATTTACCTATAGCTAGAGGATAGATAGATGGATGCTTTATTGATCGCCAAGGGGAAATTCAAGAATGAATGTTGAATGTTGAGAGGAGGTATGATAAGGTATGATAAAGTTAATTTCATAAAATTCATTTAGTAAATGTTAATATTACACTTTTGATAAAGTTACAGTGCTAAAGGATATAAAAATACATGGAGACAACTGGGGTATTATACTTCAATGGCTTAAGTGATAAATTAACTGGAAGTATGTTTTGGTAGTGAGGAATGGCATAATATATTAGACCATTCACTGTGGAATGTAGCATATGGACAGTAAGTTATAGAATTATATAAGATAATTACTAGTAATGTTTAGAGAAACTGGGTAAGCTGACTAAGGGTAAAGGGAATGCCATGGTCAACCAAGTAAGTATGGAAATTTGATAGTCACCTATAAGGTAATAAGTAGTGTTACAGAAACCCCAGGCTAAAGTAAAATGACTTAGTGTAAAGACTAAGTGTTCCACTTAGTGGAATCCCCATTCTGATAGTTAAAGAGACCAAAAGGGATCAGTTAATAAACAGTACAATGAAAAAGTGTTGCAGAAAAGTGGTTGAGAGAATGAGGAAATATACAGATTTATGGCTTATACAAGAATTAATGGATTTAGCACTGTTACTAAGATCAGGGATTACATAAAATTGACAATAGTAGAGCTATAAGAAGAATAGTGGAAATAGTAGGAAAAAGAGGTATTTAAAATGCTCAAAAACATCTTGACATCTTGATAGATTAATACAATAGGACCTAAGAGGCAGAAGTAAGGAGATGACTTGGGAGTGAGTGACCATAAATGAAGGAATAATAATAGATGCAGATGTTATAGGAAGATATAAGGGATAAAATGTACAGTTAATGGTAAATTACAAAAGGGCAAGGTAGATGATAGATAGAGAGTAATCTAGTAAATACTACAATCTGCCTGCAGCATGAGTTCCTCATCCCCTCCAGCTAAACAGTAAATGTAATGTGGCCTCTTATATCTAAGGGGGGTAAGGCTCATTACCAGCCGTGTGAGGACATGCTGATGTGCAGGGGTTAATCCAAGTACTCCCTGTCCTGACAGAGTTCGGAGCAAGTTCAGCACAACAGTGCTGAGCATGGACAAACTGAAAAAAGATATGGACTCTGAGGCCTTTGTTAAGGCAACAGTGGCAAACTGGAGAGCAAAGAGGGAACTTGGAAGTGCAATGGAAGCGCTTGCAGCATCAAAAAGACAATACAGGCACCTATGGTGACCTAAGGCTTCAAGTCTGGGGAAACCAGTAGTAGCACCACCCTCAACACTATGACAGTAGGAGCAACCATCACAGGTGTTCCCAAACCTGTCAGTCTACTGGCCTATGGATACCTATTATAGTGGGCACAGTCAAGCCCATGGCAGCCACAATCTCCATGTCAGTGGGGGTGGAGATTCAGACAAGATGGGAATAACTAAGGCAGAGTGAGAGGCAATTACAGAGGAGGCATCATGTGAGAATGGACATCTGAAGCAAGACAATCATCAGTTTGTTTTGACTGTCAAAGAAGTGGACAAAAGAAACAGGACAGGGAGAGGGAGGAGACACCCAGGCACTGAAGGATGAGCCCAACGAGCATGCCTTCCTCTTCCCTTGTGAAATAGCATAGTTTTAAGGAGGCCTAGTGAATTCTACAGGAGAAGGGGGATACCAATACTATCAAAGGGAGTTGATGAGGAAACCATGCTGAGGGACTATCTTATGGGTAAGCCCACCTGATACCCAACGATGCCCAGACTAGGTACAGAGAAGGTAGTTAAGACATCTCAGGGTAAGTAGGTAAATACTTTGTTAAGCAAATTTAAATTTACTCTTATTCTTACCTTTATTATATTTTGATTGTTATTTTGAATAGAAGTGATTACTGTTTAATTAATTGTAAATGCAAAAGTTTTAATCAAATTAAGTGACAAAGTGATAGCACTGCTATTTTTAATGTCAAATGACACTCCATTAATTTTTCAGGATAGGGGGTGGTGTAAGTAGGTAAGACTAACTTGATTATGTCATAGGGACTGTTACATATTAAAATATTACCTCTAGATCATGGGAGTTCCCTAGTGGTCACTCACACTCAACAAGTCTAAGGAATAGAATGATTTAGCTTTAAATGGGAAAATAAAGTCTGTAGAAATATTGAAATGATGTAATATCTGCTTTACATGTAACTAATGTGAAGCCAAAAGATCTTACGTACTATACTATGACATTTGATAAAGAAAGCAATAGATAAAATAAAGAAAGCAGAGAAATAGGATTGATAGGATAGAAAATAGAACTAGGATTTACTAATAGTTTAGATAGCCTAGATAAAGTATAGGGTTAGAAGAGGTAAGCGTAGTTTTTGAAGAATAAAACATTATAAAAGTCTATGACATGCAGAGAAATTTGAAGTAAGGTATGTTGAAGAAATTATGAGATTACTGTATGTCCTAGAACATCTAATTAATATAGCTTGCATAATAACCAGTCTTCAAGTAGTATTCCAAATTGACAATAAATAAAATAACAATGCTTATAGGGAAATTTGTTTAATCTCTATGCAAAAAGAGAATAGATGGAATTAGGATTATCATAAATCATTGTCAGAAGATTAAAATGTTTTATTATTTCAGAAATAGAAAAGCTGGTGGAAAGATGTTGGTCTTCATGGAAGGAATGGAGGTCCACAAACTCTATTCTGTTAATCACAGTAACAAAGGGGGGCGAACCCCTGGTATAATGTTAAATCATATTATTTGTTACATTTGTTACCTTGGGTTAAAGATTTTTATAATTTTTCACTGTCATTATTTGATTAATGTTTTATTTGACCGTCCCTTTGGGAAAAAAGACTCTGCTAAATTCCATAACTGTAACTTTAATGGTTAGTGGCATTTATATGATACTTACTAGATACTTTCTCAACAGATACTTGATATGGTGCTTTCCTTTGCGCATATTTGGGATCTATGCGCAAGGGGGGAGTAGTAAAGAGGAATATTTTTAGAGGAATATTTTTTATTGAAGGATTTTTGAGTTTCATAGTTACAGGAAGTTATTGATGATAGTCTAACAAATGTCATGTGTATAGTCATAATATCAGGAAAGTGATAGTGTTGTCTAAACCATTAGGTCCCAGAAGGATCATAAAAACACTTAGTGAGTGATTACATTGATATGATAAAAATAAGAAACTTTGGTAGTGGTTTGTAGGGGTTTTCAGATAGATAATAAGGGCAAATTACATGTTAAAAGGGAGAATTGCTAAAATGTATGCCTCAACAGATTTAACTGGTTTGATGCCTTACACATTGCTTCAATGCAAATAAGGTCACAACAAAACCAGAGTAATCACTTTTTGCACTAAAGATAAAAAACTGAGAGGTCCATCAGAGGCCCACCTTTGGATCAGCTCCGAGGACAAATTAGAAATGATATGGAATAATTGTCATTATTTCACAGAACAATTTATAAGCAGGAAAAAGGACTTTCGGAAGGACCTACAGGAAAAGAGTCAACAACCTACAGTGTACTGCCTGGGGACAGAAATGGTCCTGGCAGTGGTGGGTATAGTGTTTTTGGCATGTATGCTCCTGTTCCCCTGTTGATTATAGACTTCCAGGCAAGGAATTCAGTGAGGAAGGGGGGACATTGTCCCAGCAACATCTGCCCTGATAACAAACAGGGAATGTACAGAAAACTGCAGAGATCCCAGTCCATGACATACCACCAAACCACCAGGAAATTAGCCATTCAACTGTTTTTCACAAACTGTGAGGCCACAAAGAAGAGTCAGGTAACACAGAGATTATTGACTGACAAAATCTTATAAACCACCAGGAATCTGGAATATTGGTTAATCTTCCAATATGAAAGAAGTCTGTTATGTGCTTGGAGCACTAAGGGTAGATATGCACCACTGGATGATGTTGTATCAGATATTAGCCAAAGAAAGTGGAGTGTGTGTCAACATAGGAGTATATTGCAGTATTTTTATTCCCATAACATAGCTATGGTAAAACTAATAATGATAGAAAGATAGTTTAAGGGGGCATTAGGAGGATTAGAAATATGGCTAGCACAAATAGGAATAGTTGTAGGAATAGGTTTGCTTGTATTTGTGCTTGTTGTCTCTTTGTTTCTTCCTTGTTTGAGATCCATAGTGCTTAAAACAGTGGCTGGGAGAAATGGATCACAAATGCCACTGCTGTTGATGAATGAAGCAAATGGCAACCCTAGTGGAAGGAGATACTAGTGCCAGGACAGAGGACAAGGAAATGGCAACATGACAGTGATGCCAGTGATCCCAGAACTGATGCTCCTCATAGAGGAGTGGAGAAAGGAGGAAAATTAGGATACAGTATGCTGGTTGGAAGCAAAACCAGCTCTTTCATTGATGAAGTGGGATTGGGTGTGGACTCCACTCCGTCCAACAGCCAAGCCACAAATGTTCTCAGAGCATATGAGATGGAGTACGGAACTAAGAAAATGGCTTTTGTTTTTGTGAATAGCAACATTCGTAACATACTTCACACTTGAAGCGCAGCATCCAACATTTGCTAATACATCTGCGATTGCATTTACACTCTGCCATCTCCGAGGAACAATGGACTAAAAACTGTGTGTAATGAGAATGTATTATTAATAGTTTAGTGTTACTTTGGTTTCAGAGAAGAGGGTCATTATAGCATGTAACCTATCTTCATGTAGAAGCGTAGAATATTATAGGACTAGACGTATCTGAAAACACCCATCAGGAATTCTTATGTGATCTGTTTGCTCATTTGATGACTTTATGGGGATGGAAAAGCGTATGTGTAGTTGAAGGAAAGTTTCTCCTCTTGCTTGTTGTAAACAAGTGTTGCTGTAATAACAGGACAGTAGAAGAGTTTCCCTTATGAAGGTTTTTTTCCTCTAAAAACAACGAAAAAAGAGGTTTTCCCTTAAGGGTTTTCGCTTCCACCGAGAGGATTTGAAACTTGCCATTCTATTTGATAATAACACTACACTATTGGATTTGATTTAAGTGAGGGTTGGTTCAAGGGTGTAATAACAGTACTAATATAAGAGTTTTATGTTTATCAGTGGTATTGGGGACAATTGCTTAATCTTATAGTTGCTGCTGTGGTAACTGGTTTGCTTAGCTGACTGGTTGTAGTGTGACTCAGCTTAGCAGCTGTATTCTCTTGATAGTAGGGGAGGTGTTAAAATAGTGATAAATGTTTGATATTGCTGCGTAAGTGAGCACTTCATGCTCAAAGGGGGGAATGTCGTGGCCTTTATTGAACTATATCATTTAGTTTATATATATTTTATGTAGTATCTTTATTCTGTGTAATATCATTGTTTTGTGAAACTGAATTCTGTAGTATGTTCAGTGTGGGAAAGGGAGACTGGTTTAAGGGAAGAGCAGGCCTAGCAGAAAAGGTCATAAATAAGGTTTGGTGACAGGAAATGTAAGCAAAACCTAAAGAATGGCAAAACCTAAAGAATGTATGAATAACAGGATGAGAGGGCAAAGGTGGAGTACCATATATTACTTGGTCAGTTATCTGTAAACATAGTGGGTGCTGTCTGGGATGACTTGAAGGGGTATAAAGGCTGGACAACAGCCAGAGGATGTTAGCTCACTTTGCTCACTGCTCACTGCTTACTTTGCTTTCACTTACTTGCTTTCTTCACTAATGCTCCGGAGTGCATTAAAGCCATCATCTGCAGTATACATCCATGGTGTGCGGACTTCTTTTGAGTTGTATTATTTAATGTGGATTTTAACACCACAGTGTGTGTGTGTGTGTGTGTGTGTGTGTGTGTGTGTGTGTGTGTGTGTGTGTGTGTGTGCGTGCGTGCGTGCATGTAAGTGTGTGTGTGTGTGAGAGAGAGAAAGAGAGAGAGAGAGAGAGAGAGATGCAGAATGTTCAGGGAGTTGATTGGAGACACCCCTAGAGGTCTTGAAGAGGATCCGTCCTTGGCTGACCTCTAAATTCTGGGTTGTCGCATTGAGTAGCTAGAGCCAGATGACCCAGTAATCATGCGAAGGTCCTCTGGGCTTTTTAAGTACGCTGTAGCCCTCTCAAGCCTGGCAAAACACCAGCAGAAAAGGTTACGGCCATCCTTGAGGATTAACATGACGGATGTTGATTTTCATATCCTATCTTCGTATCATTCTACTCAGTGGTGAAAGAGGAAATATGAAACAGAAAAATATGAGACATATTGGGTAAATATCAGACACCGCAGCTTGGTGCTAACTGGAATTTAATTGGAGTCTACAGAGTTCTTCTTTTACACAATCTAAAGATGTCCTTTTCTGAATGACTATAAAAAGTGACACTAAGGCAACAAGCGTAAAAAAAGGCAACAAGCGTAAAAAAAAAAAAATCTTAAGTGTAATTTTCTGATGGTGAATTAAATCATTAAGGCAACAATGAATGTTTGAACAATGACCTTGGCTCTCCTTCAGGCGCATGAATCTTTCTCCCCCTTCTCTCTCAGCGACCTCAGCCTCTAGCACCGTCTAGCACCCTCCAACCAGCCACAGGGCTTGGTACTCAGTTTCCACGGGTCGGATAAAAGGCTAACACGATGGGGACAAAGGCGGTAAGTGCACGCTCGACAAGCGAGTGTTCGAGCTGTGCCGACATAAGATTCGCTTTAAAAACCTGACCCTGCGGCTTGCTGGAAGGAGCCGGACTCCCGACGAGGCGGCAGGGCCCGTCGTGCGTGAGGCTTTGATCCAATCTGCCAAGCTGCTCTCATCTCAGGTGTGAAATCCCGTCTGCCTAACAACAGCTCGCTGCCCGGCGTGCTCGGCTGTGAAATTGTATCTGTTCCCCCTCCTTTCCACCGCTCTCTTCTCCTCTCTCGTCTCTCTCTTTCTCTCTCTCTCTCTGTCCTCACTTCTACTCTCTTCTCATCACTCCTTCTCCTCCCATTCCATTTTTTTTTCACAGATGGAGAGGTAGTAAAAAACCCTACAATACAATGTTGTTTTACAGGTATGGGAAGTCCGAGAGCACCAGAGTGTTTTGTTCTTCTAAACTCCCTTTGGCAGCTCAACACTTTGGACTAAATTGCCCCAGGCGCTCCTAACAACACAGTTGGAGGCAGGTGTTAAGCTGAGCGCACAAGAATGTATCACAGGCTTAGTGGGGGAATTATGTTCTTGTCTTTCTACAGTATATACATACATGCATACTATTTATGAAAGTATGTATGTATATAGAACACTATTCTCCTATGTATGTATCTCCACTCACCAATGTGTGTGTGTGTGTGTGTGTGTGTGTCTGTGTGTGTGTGTGCTCGTTCATGGCGTGCATGTTTGCCGTTTGGCGATTAATGAGCCCACAGTGCTGGGGTCAGACGCTCTACTCTCCTGCTGGTGCGAAGCCTGCTGGGTATAATCATATATTTATTCACTTTTATCCAACATTGCCTAAGGGGCTAAGAATACACTGAAGCAATTTATATATATTTGAATACCGTTCACACTACAGCAGCCTCACTTTATTATATGTGGGAGGCCTTGAGGATCGTCTCAAGGACATGGCCTGCATTTGGTCCAAATATGTCAGCTGATACATGGCTACAGTACAGCTGCCAGGTAGCAGGTCCAAATGGCCAGGTATTTGTATTTCCTGACAGACGCTGATGATTAAACATAGGTTTCAAAGGCAGGCAGCTTGTATTCTCCATAGCTTTCCAAGGGTAATGGATGAGATTCTAAAGACATGGCTTCAGTTATAGGCTCTCTTGGAGAATTGAGTGGAACAAACAAGGTGCCTATGAGCCCTTTCTCAGCTCTGAGATCTGAAGAGCATGTAGGGAGTATCAAGTACAGGAGCGCCGTATAACATGCTTTTAAAAAAGTCAAACCGTCAAGAGAAATCCATCACCTTCACATCAAACACACATACACTCAATGGCGGTTGTGAGTGGGTCTTACACACAGCTTCTCCGACATGCATCATCGATTTTGCATCACAGCAGAACATGATATCAGCAGCAGAGGTCTGCGATTGGACCCCTCTCGACATGTTATATTTATACTCCCGGAGAACTGCTAGCCCGCGCACTCAGCGCAGAGCAATGGCGGTGGATGAAAGAGGCGTGTGTCTGTCTGTGGGCGCTGGGCTGAAACTCTCCGGCGAGCTCTCTCTCCCGTCGTGTTTGCTGTCTCCCCCTCCAAGCTGCGCCACATTGATTACCAGCCAGACGCGCCACAGGGAGGCAGACGAGCTCAGGCCTTGTCATCAAACATAACAAACGGCAGTTAGTGCTACCACACTGCCACAGCGATGGCAATGCTGCAAGATCTGGGCGTACAGTGGGTCTTTTTTTTTTATATATGTGTTGGAATTTTGAACCACCAAAGTTGGGCCCTTTTGTGTGTGCCTCAATCAACTTGTTGGAAGAGGTGTCATTTGTGAGTAAAACTGCAGAAGTAATGTGAAAAAGGAGACAAATTGTATTTATACTTGTTTTTTTAAAAGACTGGAAAAAGAGACTGCTGCTGGAGTCATCACGGAACGGGCTGTGAAATCTAATCAGCAACTTTCTCTATGCCAGAAGGATTTCATTTTCTGTGGCACCCAAGCGGTAATTAAGCACAAATCAAATTAACAATCCGTATCGAATTAGGGATAATGAAATGCAAAATTGAAACGTTTTGCCTTCACGCCAAGCAGGTGCGGTGCACAAAGAGGCATGTGAGGACAAGAGCTCCACTTGCTTCCATATGAGCTGTGAATGTTCTGCATCACCATGACATGAGTAGCATGTGTGTCAACTACTCTACAGCAACCCCCATCTGTACTGTTAGCATAGCTGGTGCTCGTCTCAATTTTTTTGTTTAGAAAATCATTTGCAAAGTTCCTACCCAAATAAATGGGTAAGGCTATTTGCACCCCTGGTACAATTAGCAGTGTATGCTATTCGTACCCTGGTGCATTTAGAAGTGAATTCTATTCGTACCCCGTTGCACACAGCAATGTGTTCTATTAGTACCCTGTCTGGTACAAATATCAATGTATGCTATTCATACCCCAGTGCACACAGCAATGTGTTCTATTAATACCCCGTCTGGTACAAATATCAGTGTATGCTATTTGCACCCCTGTGCATTTATTCTGGCATATTGATCACACAATGTAATAATAAAAAATAAAAAAACAAGTAACATGTTTTTGTTGTTACGTAACAGGATGTGAATAGCTCAGCTGTGTAGACTTTCTGAATAAGGCATGTTGTTTGCATCAATGTATAGTTAGAAGTGGATGCTATTCGTACCCTGGTGTATATAGTAATGTATGCTATTTACACCCTGGTGCGTGAACTAGCTAATTGTTGCAATCAAAACTTCCGTTTGAGAACCAATTTCTTGTTCAAATTGCGCGCCTTCTCTCCAGAGACGTTGTCTATGTCTATGACCACTGCACTATCTACTTCCACAGCCAGAGGAAGTTTGCAGATGAACTTATAGTTTATAGGCCTGAGCGTCATATTCACAAAACTAACAAACTGACGGTTGTATGTGTTCACTGAACCAAGATTATGAAAATAAAACACAACTTTTCAATCTAAAACTTAATCTGAACAGATATTAGTGCCAAAACCTTTCAGAATTCTTCACTTTCTGCTGACAAAAAAATGAATGTCCGCCATGTTTTTTGTTCACGTGAGCAACGTCTTTTTGTTGTTATGTCGCAGGGTGTGAATAGCTCAGCTGTGTGGCCAAGGCTATTCGTACCAGGGGTGTAAATAGACACTCTGAATAAATATACACATGATGAAACAACTACTATATATTGGATTATGGTGAAAATACAGAGGGGTTAATAAACACACATACACAATGCTATATAAAGTGAAGACAAATGTGGATTGTACAGGATTTCTATATGGTTGGTTTAGGATCTCACTGGAGGTTTAGATTGTCATTGTTTGCTGTATATTTGATAAATTACTGTTTTAGAGGACACTGTGACAACTCCTACAAAGCCAAAGTGCAATATCTGCATTTTTTGTGAAATTCACTTTTTTACACCAATATAAAATACCATATCCTCCGATCAATCTATTGAAATCTCATTGATCTACTGAAACATTTCCTGAAGATATAGGGGTTTTCATTTTCCAGTATCTGTTAAAATACAGCGTGAAAGACCAACAAAAAACCTGTTTTTCTCAGATAGTGCACTTTGGCTTTGCAAGGAGCTCTATACATTTGGAGAAAACTGACATGGTGCAAGAAAATGTGTCCACCTCTCCCTGCAGGCCCTGAACCCATCCCTCTGCCTGTCATCCTGGGCCACTTCTGCCACTGATGCAGTTGATTATAGACCAGCGCCTGATGATACCATTCAGCTCTTGCCTCAAGCGCGGCCACAATCACACAAGCACTCTTTATCAATTGCATAAATAAGCCTGTCGGAAAACATGAAAGGAGGATGAATAAAAGAGACCAGCAGGGGCTCAAGAGTGAGGGCGACAGAATGAGAGAGAGAGAGAGAGAGAGAATGAAAAGAGGAAGAGAGTGTGTGTGTGAGAGAGAGAGAGAATGAAAAGAGGAAGAGAGTGTGTGTGTGTGAGAGAGAGAGAGAATGAAAAGAGGAAGAGAGTGTGTGTGTGAGAGAGAGAGAATGAAAAGAGGAAGAGAGTGTATGTGTGTGAGAGAGAGAGAGAATGAAAAGAGGAAGAGAGTGTGTGTGTGTGAGAGAGAGAGAATGAAAAGAGGAAGAGAGTGTGTGTGTGAGAGAGAGAGAGAATGAAAAGAGGAAGAGAGTGTGTGTGTGAGAGAGAGAGAGAATGAAAAGAGGAAGAGAGTGTGTGTGTGTGTGTGAGAGAGAGAGAATGAAAAGAGGAAGAGAGTGTGTGTGTGTGAGAGAGAGAGAGAATGAAAAGAGGAAGAGAGTGTGTGTGTGAGAGAGAGAGAGAATGAAAAGAGGAAGAGAGTGTGTGTGTGAGAGAGAGAGAGAGAGAGAATGAAAAGAGGAAGAGAGTGTGTGTGTGTGAGAGAGAGAGAGAGAATGAAAAGAGGAAGAGAGTGTGTGTGTGTGAGAGAGAGAGAGAGAATGAAAAGAGGAAGAGAGTGTGTGTGTGTGAGAGAGAGAGAGAGAATGAAAAGAGGAAGAGAGTGTGTGTGTGAGAGAGAGAGAGAGAGAGAATGAAAAGAGGAAGAGAGTGTGTGTGTGTGAGAGAGAGAGAGAGAGAGAATGAAAAGAGGAAGAGAGTGTGTGTGTGTGTGAGAGAATGGAAACGTGAGAAGAGAGATGAGCGCCATTATTAATATCTGACGGCTACTTTTTCATATCCTTTGAAACATTTACGCATGTGTCCCCCATATTAAACTGGCAGCGGCGGTGTCAGCCCTTGATGCAGCCGGGCTCACCAGAGACATGAAAAAGGCATAATTGCCACTTAGGTCATTTGAATTGCTAACAAGGGAGCCTGACATTTCCAAATCACCCTAGTCTGAAGTGATCAAGACACAGAGGCGCAGGCTCCGGCGAGGACTCTTTATTGCATTCGGCATTTAAATGAGACGGCTCCCATTTGCATGCTTGTGACGGAACAGAATGACACAAACACACTTACACACACACACACACACGCATGTGCGCGCGCACACACACACACACACACACACACACACACACACACACACACACACACACACACACACTCTCGCTCTCTCTCTCCTTTTCTCTCTTTCTTTCACACACACGCACACACATAAACGCAGAGACACACATGTACACACAGGCAAAGCACACAACTACAAAGACATTTCAGATGATGCTTAGCATAAGAGCAGTAGCAGCAGCAAACGTAAACACTATGTGTGGCTTGCCTTCCATTCTGCTCAGACCAGATCCAGACTAGAAGGTTCTGGTGATTTAATTAGCCTTGCTGTGGTCCATTTAGTGTTGTTCGATTGGATGGTCTGTTTCATCTTAATGGACCTCATTAGCATGTGGGTCTGGTAGTTGTCTTCACCATGCATTCACGTGTGTCTGTTTTGTCTGTTTGTCTGTGTGTGTGTGTGTGTGTGTGTGTGTCTGTGTCTACGCGTGCATGTTTTCATTAATGTGCAGGAGTGTGTGTGTGTGTGTGTGTGTGTGTACACATTTGTGCTTGCATGCTTATTTTAGGGAGATATAACTTTGCACATTGTTGCAGATATTGTTATATTCACAGGTGCACAATCAGTTAAGTACTGTTATGATTACAATCACAATGTGAACCACAGTAATGAAAGCCTGTAATGACATTCACTTAGGCCCTGCACTAAAAAACCTCAAACAGTTTTGACCACAATCAAATTTACTGGGAAAAGGTTCAATTCAATTCAAATTCAGTTGCTTTTCCTGTTTGCCTTTGGCATGGAACCAGCAAACATGCAGTGCAGGACAGTTCTTTCTTTAGCAGTGAGCAGCGTATTCAGCCACTCAGCTGCAGCATCTAGCATCATACAATATCACACTCTGAACCAAGGAAGGTGACCTCAGTTGTCAAGCGTTGGCTGGGGCCAGTTGCAGAACATCAAGTGAGCCCTTGTGGTCAACCCCACTGGGAGCATAAAGCATCCACTGACAGGCTCTCACCTCTTTTACATCAGTATAACAGAGGCACTTGGCATACCATGTGTTCTCTTTATAACCACCCACCTAGCATGAACCTTTTTTTTTGTAGCGCAAAAAACAGTCAATCTGACTCTGAATTCTAGCCGTTTCTCACGTAATAAGTCCTCCGTTAATTGGCTTCCGTCGCACACTCTGCGTCCGTCTCCACCGGTCGGGGCTGGCGCGTAATTGTTGTTTTGACGCTGACGGCACAGCGGAGGCCTGCTCCCTCTGCTCAGGTTTCCCTTCACCGGTCCCCACAGACGCTCTGCTCTCTGTGGACTGGAATAACAAATAGACCGATGGAGACCCAGTAATCACGCATGTGTGTGACGTTAATAATAGATGCGAGATATAAGCCGCTGTATGCTGGAACACGAGCCCATGCTTCAGTTCACAGTATGCGGTTATCATCACCATTATCATAATAATTATCATCAACATCATCACCTCCGAGTTAATAGTGTTTCCTAATGCTCCGTGTGGCATTTTTCACACTTCATATGGTACTGTGTGACCCAAAATCACATTTCCACCTTATGTGGAAATGATCTCTGTTCTGTTCTACTCTATCAAGTCCTCTCCTGTGCTGTTTTACGCTTCTGCCATTTTGGATCTCAAACCCTGCCACTTTCATGGAACATCTTAAAATTCGAAACAGCTGTTTTTCTGTGAATGTGTGAATGCCAGTTCTTCCATTGGCATCTGCCATGGCACCAAGTCCCAATTCTCAGTCCCAGAGTTCTCAACACTGCTCACTGAGTGTCACTGAGTACTATTCATCCCCTTTAACATCACAATTATGTTAAACCCAGATAGCATGATAGCAATTGTACTGTTTTTCACAGCTTGAAATGTGCACCTGAAGAGAAAACAGCCTACGGTGGATTTTTTTTTAAGCGTCAAGCCATATTCCCTATGCACTGCACTGGGACTATATCCCATCTGCTCTATGGTGCTTTTTGTGCAACCTGTTTTTAACCTTGAAGTCTGTGAGCTCAAACGCGGCTGTTTTCACAGGGAATAAGAAGCTCAGCACCAAGTGTTAAAGCAGAGGGTGGATTTCCTGTGGATCAGAGTTCGGTGCATTTGGGTATAGAGTTCCCCTCTCAGCCCTGGTGTCAGGGAAAAAATCTGGTTCCCTTCGCATCCCTGGGGCGGGTGGAACAAGCAGCCGAGGTGATTATTTACCGCTTCCCCCGCACCCCTCGGCCCCAAATGGGGGGGGGGGGGGGGCTCTCCCAGGACCTGTGAATGTGTCGAGTGTTCAGAGCAACACATTTCCTCCCCCTCATCCCCTGCTTCTCTCCTCTGTCATCTGATGGCTCTCGAGTCGTCCATCACTATGGTGCAGATGAAAGACAAATCCTAGTGAGTCCTTTCTTTCTTTTGTTCTTTCGTTCTTTCTCTTTCTTTCTTTCTTTCTTTCTTTCTTTCTTTTTCTCTTCTCTCACTCTTCCACTCTCACTCTTCCTCAGTGTCATCTGTTCGTCAGCTCCACTCTGGGTAATTTATTAAAGCAGTATAGTGCCCACCTCTCTCTCTCTCTCTCTTTCTCTCTCTCTCCCTTCCTCCACCCTGCTGCTGGTGTTCTGCAGTACCCAGGTGGATATCAGAGCTGATTCCTCCTCCCTCAGAAGTTCAGATGGACCATCTGGACGAGCGCTCGGGCTCAGTCTGGACTCCATGGCACACCGCATAAGTGCAAGCCTGCTACGTGTGGCCAGATGTTCCCCTTTGAATAAACAGGCCGCACTAATGAGCTCCTGGTTCTGCCTATATGGTCTCTTCAAACCGGCCCCAGTCCACTGATCCTCAGTTTTGCTGGATCACTTTTATAATGAACCATGAACATAGAGATACACACTGAAGCAACCAATGAAGGCATGTCTGGCCTAAGTAAACATAAGCACTACCATGATGCACACACTATTCGTTGACTTTAAGGTTTCAACCTACCAAACATTACCCATTGAAGCACAATTTTTCCATAGTGGCTTTATAGAAGTGGACCAAATTAGGTCGACTGATATGGGTGGGCCTCCTGCTCTGATCGCTGAAGGCTTTCATGTGATGGTTTCACGTTTCCACCTGTCATCTGACCGAATCGAACAACCAATGAGGATGTTTTGGAGAGACTTTAACTCGAGCTCGGCCGCTCCTCAAAAGTGCCATAACAAAGTCAGTGAGTCCACAGAGAGGAGTGTGCGTGTGTGTAGACAGGATATTATGTCATGGCTGTCTCTGTCAGTGAATCGAAACGGAACATCAGAAACCAAAACCTGCCGTCACAAACGCTTTACGAGAGGGATTTGTAATGCTTGTTTTTCGTCCAGGCCCCTTTGATTCGATTTCGGGAAATCCGACGCAGCTATGTTAACTGTGCAAAATGAGTTTACCCCCCTTTCACTCCCATTTTCTCGCCCTTCATTCCCCCTGCTGAACGCAAAGTAGGCTTTCTTGCACAATGCTCCATTTGTATTCGTCTCACAGAGGAGCAGAAACCCCTAGTCAAGCAGATTATTTTCCTCAAAATTATTTTCGTGACCCAGGGATATACTATCTCTCCTCACCTTATTTAAACCGCTCTTTTCTGCCGTGTGAGCTCCAGTGAGCCTGCAGCAGAGCAGACGCGGAGGAGGCAGGGAGGGGTGGTGGCAGTGGTGGGGAATTGCATTTGTGGGGCGCGCCTTCTCTCAAAGTCCTCTGTTTCCTTTGGCAAGCGACGCGGCGGAGCTTTTTCTCTGTTTATGAACTGCCTCCTGGGTCCCTTAACTTTTTCTTGGAGCCCTGTTCGTGAAGTTTAACAAGATCTCCCCCTCTTGCTCTCTCTCTCTTTCTCTCTCTCTCTCTCTCACTCCCTCACTCACTATCCCCTTTTTTTTTTAATCGTAGTGATTTAGTTTCCAGACTCTCCACAGAGGCCCCGGGGCCCAGGGTTCTCCCCCGGTCTCTTCGCTCGTGGAATTTCAATGTTCCCGCTCTGGGAGAAGAAGATATTTAACTCTGCTATTTCAACCTCTTACACCAGTGAAAAGCAAGAGGGAGAGGGAGGTTATAACCTGAATAAATTGTGCGGTTTGTAGTTACACCATCCCAGGGTACATTTCTTTAGCAGATGGCACAGATCAGAAAGTAGACTGGTCTCTTGTTAGCACTATACCGCTGTGATGTTTTTATCTTAATTATATTCCAAATTATATGGGCATCCCAATCAGACTTCAGCCCTGAGAATATTTTTCTACCACCTTGCAGGCTTTCTATCCATAATCTGTTTAGGATTATTTTACCTTCCCTTACAGCTCCGTTTAAAAAAACTGTCAATCTGATTTATTTTCAGTGTAGCCATAAAACATCCTTTCTGAAGTAACCACAGCTATTCTATTATATTTTTTATTACATAAAAGGCTGGATATGTCAACAGTGTGGTAATAATCACACCCATGACAAGTTAGATTTTCATACAAGGCTTGTCTTTGATTCCAGACACAGTGCTTTGATTTCGCCAGAATGGGAGCCAAAAACATCTCCGTCAGCCTGGCATTGCTTTTTAAACAGGCCCAATTAAGATGACGGATGACTCTTGCTTTGCCAGCCCGTCCCACAGGGAAGTAAATATACAAGTCGCATAGTGATACAAGCAAACAAACAAACAAACAAACAAACAAACAAGACAACAACAACAACAGACACCAAATAACAAATAATTTAGATGGGGATTTCATCCATTTCTCCCTGTCTATCTTTCCCCCCCTCCTCTTTGCTCCCTCCTCCTCTCTCCTCCCCCCACCCCGTCCCCCTGAATGATTGTTCTTCATCATTTCTGACACTTTGCTCTATTTCTATTTCAGGCGTGATGCGACGTACGGGGTGTGGGGATTTCGAGGCATAACGGATGCCAGCTGCATGCCTGCGCCTTGTGGGAGGATGATGCTGCTCAGAGCCAGAGTGGCTGCAGCTCAGTGGCTGATTGCCTCTTATTGAGCACAGATGCCTTCTGGGACGCCGGTGACGTGCCGCACATACATCCCCCCACCCCTCGCCCCCACACACACCTTCCGTTTGGGGAACACTTCAACTTCTTCTCGGCTTGTTTACCTCTCTTTCTCTCACGCTGTCCTCCAGTAGTAACGAGGCGTGCTGAGGTTCCCCTCACACAGAGCCTCTCAGACAGGCTGTGAGCTGGAGAGTGATCAGACTCTTTTTCCCAGGTCATTAGAATCAGTCCCATCCCTGGCTCATCTGTGGATTTTCCCTCTAAGCGCTCATAAACGTCTTTACCTGCATACACATAAGATCTTTTAAATCCGACCTAAATGTTGGCACGTGTCCCATAACTAGATAGTTGGTTTTGTATCTACTAATTTTGGGCCAGTATAGGCCTACTCTAGGTACAAAAATGTCCACAAAATTGAAAATGTCACTGAAGTCCTAACTATTAGTGTTCCACTTAACAGGAAAGAGTGGCTGATTGTTTTGAAATCATGGCATGTTATCTACACAGACCTTAGAATCCGAGGCCTCTTCCTAAATCTGTTAAGAAAACTCATTATCAAAAACATACCCTGAGGACAAAATTAAGTTATCCTTTTCATTATTTGTCATTCTATATTTATAAATTAATTTTCCTGAGGTCAAACACATCCTGGAGGCGATATAATTTGTTTCCCCAGTTGTAAATCAGGATGATAATTATGGTGAAAGGCAGTGTAATTTATCACTGCATGGGTGTGTGTGTGTGTGTGTGTGTGTGTGCGTGTGTGTGTGTGTGTGTGTGTGTGTGATTGTGTGCGTGCACATGCAAAGGTACTATCTATGTGTATTTGCATGCATAAATACAAGAATATTTCAGAATGCTTCTCTGTGTGTCATTGTGTGTTGAATGAATTCAGAATTCAGACTTTGAATAATTGATTGTTAAGTAGAACAGAAATTGGTTTCTAATAGAAATCAAAGCATATCACTTTAATACCACAGCGTCAGCTCTTTGTCTTTTCAACTCCCCTCCTTTCTGTCAGTTTTGTTCACTTCTCACCAATCATAGCGGGTAGTTTTATGAGCTTGTCATGGTCTCTCAATCTCTCCTCTCTCTCTTTATCTCACTCTCTCTCCTCTCTCTCTTTATCTCACTCTCTCTCCTCTCTCTCTTTATCCCTTTCTCTCTCTTTGACATACTGTACCAGGTCATGTGAAGTCCACCGCTGATAAAAAAAGACTTATGTTCGATGATGACAAGAATTGATTTCCAATTTCCTTCACAATGACTGCATCGTTGCCATCGACTCAGACCATTTGGGCTACATTATGGCCTTAGCACAGGGCTGTAGATCACGGTGACAGCTGTCCTAACCTGCCAGGGTGCTTACATTGACGAGAAATTGAAAGAGATATTTAGTCTGAGCTTCCCCTTCATAGCTTTGTGAAAGGGCTTCACAGAACAGCTTTGGCTCATAAAGAATGAAATGTGTGTTTATGTGTTAAAACTGGCCCCAGGAGAAATGTGAGAAATATTTCTTTTTGTATAGAAAATTACAGCTTTAGGTGTCAGAATTACTGTTTATTCTGCTGTGGTACTGTGCAGTAGTGATGTTACGGTTGATACCGAGGCTCCGAAGCGTGTGTCGAGAACGTCAAGCCATTCCCAGCAAAGCCCTGTATAGAGGCCTGGTAATTTGACGTCAGACGTGACGTTCGAAGCCTCGTTTGGCTCCACTGCTTCGAGTTGTGGTTCACTTTAGGCAGGACACTTCGACTATAAAGATGCCCCATACTTGGATACGTAGCCTACTCGCGGGTAGTTGTCAGTCGTTGGTTGGTTGTAGCCCTATATTTCACTTCTCTCTGTTCATCGAAAATACTACCCAGTTACCAAAGCACTTTCACTGCCCTCTGTTCTTCAATCACACTCAGTTACAAAAGCACTTTGCTCTCTTCTGTGGCATTTTACCCAACGTTAGCCTACAATTTAATACAGATTCTTTTCTCTGAAAGTAGTCTAATTGTAGGATAGGACAATGGGTAAGGCGTTGGGCTAGAAATCGTGCGACACAGGATCGATCCTTACTTCGAGATAATATATTTTCACAGATCACCTTCTACTTCATTTGTTACAAAGAGAGAAAATATTTTACTGCAGGGAAGTTGCTCTTTGGGACACTGGGCAAGGCGTTAGGTTAGGGATCTTGCAACTTGGGTTCGATCCTTATCTTGAGTTTCATGAAATTTCACACATTGCCTAGCTACTACTTTGTTAGGCTACAAAGAGAGGAAATATTTCAACATGGGAATCGCTTGTGGACCAATCGCTTGTGGACCAAATGGCGCTTTTTGTATTGCTTTTGTGTTTTTTTATGTGTTGTATTTTTATTGACCACTAGGTGTCCTAGGGTGCATTCGAAGCCTCGAGAAATGAACCACTTTTCAACACATTTGGCTGGAAAGCTTCAAGGTTTCAAGAAGCTTCATCTCGCCATCACTACTGTCCAGGGTGGTTGGTCTGCCTAAAATAAGGAAGAAAGGCCTTTGGTCATTTTGTTGTTTGGACTTTTCTGTCCGTCTTTGACCGCTATTTTTTAAAATCCACTTTTATTACAAATCGATGGCTACCAATGTTATAGAGTAGATGTACAAACAAAAATAAGAAGTGAAGAGAAATAGCAACATACCTCCAACAATAAGGGGCCCTGTTGTAAACGGCCGGAGTTTTTCTTTAAGGTGGCTGTTATGTAAGTGTACGGAGCCACACTGATTACATGGTCAGTAAATACATTATTACAATGTAACAAGGACTGTGTAATAAGACGTTCTCCTTTCTTCATTAAGAACGTTTTATAAAGGAACGTTAGATAAAGAATGTTTAAGATCACAACAAATGCTCTATGCCCTCTATATTTCGTCCCCTTAGAATTATAAGGTTCTATCTGACATTTTTGTCAAAATTGAGTTATTTACATAATCTTATTCTGTGACACCTTAAGAAGATGAGGTGAGGTGTTTCTTGTAGTTGTATACATTTTTGGACATTATATCTGAAGAGGTTTGTTCCACTTATCAGTATAAGTCTATGGAATTCTAAGACTTTGAAGCTCAATATCTCAGAACTACTCAGAACGTAGATAGAACCCTATAATTCTAAGGGGACGATTTCTGATGAAATCTCTCTATCCCAAAAGTGAGCCTGACATGCAGAACTACTGAGAAATATAGACAGCATACACATCTCCCACGGTCTTGACCATGAGTGGTGGTCTGGCATTGCCATGGCTTCACCACCAGCTGTGGAAGAAAGCTGGCACAGAGAGACTTCTCAAGCCCCATTGTATCAAGGACAAGGACTGGTTATACTGTACACAGATCTCCAGCATGGCTTTGTCATCACATTATTTTTCTATAGGGGAATATTTAAACCCTTTATGAAACACTGGACTATTCACATATACCCCTCCTTCTCACATTTAGCCTTAAGGAGAGACCCAATGACTTCGAGGAGTGGATGAATTTCCACCTGTTAGCCATTCTAGCGCCGTGTCACCTCTCGCTGACCCCGGCCCAGCGTTTGGTCTCCGCGGCTCAAAACTAATGCTGCCGTTACGGAGCATAGGCCCCGGCTGTTATTTTAATACATCACCTCAGGGAGGCATAATGGAAGGTCAAACAGCCAACCTATTAGCCAGCATTCTCTGAGTGTGTATTCCCTCTCTCTGTCTCCCTCTCACCACACACACACACACACACACACACACACATACACACACACATATGTGGTTATGGCATAGGGAGGGATGAATGGGATCTCATTAGTTAGCTGCGAGGTGTTTGGTGCATGGGCTCCATAATCAGCGCGCTGTTTGTCACATTGACGAATGGACCGAGCACCCAGCGGAATGTTCAGTGCCAGTACTGAGTTGTGGCGCAGCTCTTTGTTATCACATTAGGACGGGGAGCAGTGGTTTATGGAGCTGGTTGGAGGAGTTTAGAGAGGGGAGATAAGTCACACGCAGGCTGAGTTTAGGGTGCTATCCGTATACAGTGCGAAACGCAGACATCTTGTTTATCAAAGACAAAGAAAATGGAAGTAAAGGTAAGAAAAAAAAGAAGAAAAAAAAGAATTTTCAGTCAAAAATGTTCTATGACTCCCGAGGGGTGCTATTTCTTTCCCAACAAATCCAGACAATGCTCTCTCAAATCCATCAAGGCTGTGGCCCTTGTATATCGCCAAGCCTCTCATCCCTCAGCGACAATTTGTCTGCATCTCAGACAGTCACAGCAGCCTCATGGTGACAGACCATGAGTTAATGTGCGGCTCTCTCCGGAAAAAAAATGGCAAGACTTCTTCGGGGCCACCCAACAGGGGTCGCCTGCCGGACGATGGTTCAAAAGACTTGGTGGAGTGGCTAATGTGATTCTCATTATTATTGTGCCATTTAGTTCCACGACTTCGTCAGATGAAAAAAAGAAATCTAGCAGTACAGTGTGCAGATAAATGTCAGTCCCTGTGCCATGCGGTATTTATAGGCTGCATAAGCAAAGGTTGGCATTTCCATGTAATGCTAAAGGTTAAGTACTGTTTGTTCTTCATCCTTCAGCTTTGGCTTTCCCTGTGCTCAGGCAAATGCTATACAGGAATGAGTGAGAATTCACTGCAGAGCTGACTGAAACAGAGCACAACGTTGACAAATACAAATGCCATATTGGATTTACATACTTACACTGTGTATTCTGCTGTTTATGCTATTTAGTTTCTTTTGTCAGTAGCTCAAATATTTTGAGTTGATATTAAAGGTCAGTTGTGGAAGAGTTAGGGTGATCTGTTAGCAGAAATGGAATATAGCGTACATAATTATGTTTTTATTTTTAATAAAATATATATATGATTTTTGTATTATCACCTCTCAGCATGACTCTTTGGGTTTTTGTTAGCTTAGCATGTGTCCTTTGTATCTACATACTAGGGAGCATCATTTAGTAAATTACTCTCAGTTGTCGATCCTTGATCTGCTTGATCTGATGCACTACAAATTCCCATTCACAACAACACAGACACTGGACTGGAAGGAAATGGCATCACTACTAGACTGGACTGATGGGAGGTAAACATCAGTATGGACATGACAAATTCAACTGAAGATGTTTGTACCCCCCCACCCCCATCTGTGTGTGTGTGATCTTGCATGCTGCATGCACGCATAAACACACTTGCTGAAAACAGTGAAAACAGTTTGCCCCGCGGCCATTCACACCAGTATATGTTATCTCCGCCGATACTACAGAGAAACAACTTCACACATCATTTCAATTATAGGGGAAGATGTGGAGGAGATTCCTTCGCCCGTGAAATGGCTTCCTCCTGTAAGGCACATCAGAGCAGTGAGGTGATGGTAGAGAGGACTAATCCACCCAACAGCATGAAGCGCTCTTTGCTGATGCAGCGCGCACACAAATCAGATACAGTAGCTTATCACCAGCTCTTATTTAAGTGATGCTGTAATGGATCACTGAATCAGTGATGTCTGGGTAACTAATTTCACCTTCTGGAGGACCAGTTGGATCAGTTTCTTCAGATAATTCATAGGCTCCATGTGTGTCCTATGTGTGCATGCACTCGGAATCACTCCTTAAGTAAACCCATAAAATGCTATAAGAAACCTTTTGAACCCAGCATGCATTATATCTGGCAAAAAGAGGAAAGTCAAGGTCCCTAACCTATTGCATATTTTTTTCAGAAACAGCATTCGAGTCTTTTGTCTCGCTGGTCTTCTATTGTGTTATTGTTGCTTCGTATTCCTGCTTTATAAATGAATCAGCCTTAACATTGATTCATGATTAGGCCAATATCCAGCTCAAACGGGCTCAACCTTGGAATAAAGGCATGCTAAGAAAATGAAAGGCACTCCAGGGAAGCCTTTTGCTGTGATTAAAGAATGGAAAAAAAATCAATCGAAAATCATGCCTGAAATGATTAGGTGGTGAGTGGGGTTTCTACTCAGTGCGGTATCTGAACACATTTCCCTTCTAAATGCCGCTTCAGAGCCCTTTATTAAGGGGCTCCAGCAACCATTTGGAAAGCTGGCTAATCACTGTCCAAGTGCATCTCGTTTCATGTCAAACGGCTTTGTCACAGTGTTGATTTGTGGCTTAAATCTGAGAGGAGCCTTTCACTTGGACAGAGAGAGAGAGAGAGAGAATTGAGGCACCATCATGTCTGTTGAAATGCCACCTCCTCCACCCTCTTTAACTCTCTCTCTCCTTTTTCCTCTCTGAATCTTTGATTTAAAGTTTAATATACAAATGAACCGCTCCAGCACAGCGTGCCATTTGCCCAGTGAGATCCCATGGCACCAGCAGCTTGTGGAAATGATCTCATACTTTATTCAGATCCCCATCCAAAGACTGTTCAGATTAATTGCATAAACGTGTGTGCTCGTTTTTGAAAGATAAAATCCCTTTCTTATTCCACACTGTGTCTTTTTATCCGAGCCCTACTTACGCAACCAAAGCTGTTAGCCTGTTCGGCTTGTGCATCAGATGGAGTCTTGAGTTTAGTAAGTCGGTGGTCTGTGCAGTAGGAGGAGGCTTTGAACAGGAGAATGGCCTGGCTTCTTCTTCTCCACTGGGGTTTAACATTTCATTGTAGCTGCAGATTACCCTATACCCTACTTTGGTAGGTGAATGTAGACACACACAGACATAAACATAGACACACGAACATAGAAAGAGACACAGACACATACAGTACATGCAACACACACACACACACACACGCCCAACAGTGCTCCAAAGCTGGCAAAACTGCATACACTTTAAGGCCAGAAGATTTCACTCTAGCTGTTGGGCCAAGAAGATACAATCAAATGCACACAGGTACACACACACATACACACAGCTCAGGTATGCTCACCTTCGACACGTAAACCGTAGAGACCAATCACCAGGGGGATTTTATAACAAAAAAGAGTGTATCTTTCCACTTGTGAAGGTCAATTCATTTCACAAGTAATTGCACTTCAAGGTCTTTTAATTTTAACGAGATAGTTAATCATTTAATTCCCTGCCATATCAATAAAGGCTGTCAAGATTTTTCTTTATTAACCTTATAATTGTCAAACCTCATTAAGTGGAATGGGCTGTAATAGTTACAAGCGGCAGCGGGCGTGATGATGTGGCATGATGGCGTTCTGCAACATTCCGGAATGTTCCTCCTCCCCGACGGTCACACCTCGCGTTCCCACAGTGGGGACGAGCTCACGTCCATCAAGCCCTGGCCATCACTTCACAGTGTCCTGGTGTGGCTGGAAATCGAATTGGAAGGCACTAAAGCTTTAAATTGGATGGCGCGCAACACACCGTCCCCAAGGTGCTATCTGTTGGTGTGTACACTGCACATACTTAATGGAGCATCTTATGGATCTGGTGTGCTGACGGTTAAGCATTGCTGTCATTATTATTTCAAATGATGCGTGGTTAATAGATGTTTGGGTCTTTGTAAACTCGTGTACAGTGTAATAATAATGGATATGAGGCTACTATGTTTTTTTTGTCATCTTTCTATTTACAGGAAGTATCAAACAATTTGTCTGACTGAGTGTCAATCAGGATATGTACCCATCATTTAACTTTTCTGTGTGTGCCTACCTCTCTGTCTGTCTGTCACACTGTCAGCCTGTTCGCCTATATCTCTACCTGTGTAGACTCTCTTTCTGTGTTCATCTGTGTTTATCTGTGTGTGTGTGTGTGTGTGTGTGCGTGCAGGTATGTGTCAAAGTGTAATCCAGTTATTATTACATTGGCTGACTCCTCCAAGCTTGCTCCGCTCAATATGACTCCCCAATATGGTGACAGGAACAATGAAGCAGTTACTTTTTACATTTAAAAAAAAGGAAGCAAAAATGAGATGCACACCCCCCCCACACCTCCTCGCCTGAGCCGCGGCGCATTCCTGATAGATTTCTTGTTTGCAGCGGTGTGACAGTGGGGCGACACATGCAGGCGGCGGCAGTCTATCTGATCCCTCCTGAGGTGCACTGCTGAATATTTCAGTATTTAGATTACCCGCGGTAAAAAAAAACAAAAAAAACAGACACAAGCGAAAGATTTGTCGGAATATCCCAGACACGAGTGTAACGAGCAAGCCGAGCAGGTGGGGTGGTGAATTAAATATGAGCGCCGAGGTTTAAGATAAGGCCCCCACCCACATGAATTTTTGATCCAGACACTGCAGCTGAGTCGACTCGAGGATGAAGGGCCCGAGCAGCTGCTGTACACGTCTTGGACACCGGGTGGTGCTGTGGATCCACACTTTGCCCACCCTTGGTCTCCACATACCAGACAGAGTCTGTAACTGACTAATTCAACAAATGTATAATAAAGATTCAGGCCACGCATGCTTGTCTGCGCATTAAAAATGAATGTAAACTGAGTGAGTGTGAGACAGACGGCTTTTCACTGGTCATTTAGTGAAAGCTTTTCATTAGCAAATGAAAGAAAACAGAGAAAACTAATGAGTGAGAGAGAACTGTGCTCTTGATTTTTTCCCCCTAACCCTGGCATTCATATAGGGACAGTGGGTCATGTATTGTAGTTGGCTAGTGGGCAAATATATCAGACATGATCACACATATAAACATACACAAACACAAACCCTCACTAATGCACACATAGCACACTACTACACTACATTAAACAATGCACACACAATGATCACACATATAAACATACACAAACACAAACACGCAACAATGCACACATGCACACACGCACACACACACATACACACACACACACACACACGCACACACACACACTCATACACTTGGCCTCTTTCCCCTGATTTAATCACTCTCCTCAGCCTTAAAGACGAATGCAAACAAACAGACTCAGTTAATCCTTTCCAAATCCAGCCCAAATCCCAGCCAGCTGAAAAAAAAAACCCTCTTGAATCACACCATATGTGTTCCCTGATTTCATCTCCCAAGGCCTCTCGTAATGTTAGCGCCACTGCTAGTGTGGACCCTCACTGCTAGTGTGAGGGACAGATTTCCCGCGGTGGAGGCAGAACAACAAACCCAGAACTTAACCCCGACATTTTACCGTAAACATTTTTGGATATAAAACAGCAAACTCAACATTCACAAATGTTCGTGCCATTAAAAGACAAAAAAAAAAAGTCAGGGTTAGGGTTGTTCCTAACAGTGTTTAGTGAATACAACTACGTCTGAAAAGGATGCATGCTGCTAATGATGTGCAACTACGTGTGAAGGCCACATGACCACATGGCAGTGATTCACACCTCTCCAACTAGAGCTGTGTGACAATAATTTGATTATTTCTGTTTAATGTCATTTTTATTTCCTTCCTGCATTTCTGCTGTCCATGTGATGACTTAATATTCAAAGTTCAAACAGGAGGAGTTTCCCCTCCAGGCAGTTTTGGGGGAAGTTTAGTTTAGTTTTGGGGGAGATGTGAGTGACTTGTACTCAGTGTTGGCTTATTTGGTAGTTGGTGGTGAGTAAAGAACTTATCAACGGTATTGTAATCTGTCATCCATATCTGAGAGTCTGGAGATTGTCAACTCTGCAAATCCATACAAGATAACAGTTTACAGCTGTACACATCTCCTGTCTGTGTATTCTATCTAGCCTGCTGTCCATTCCTCTTGTCACTAGCTGTAATCTATTGCCCAGAGTGCCATCGGTGTTGGTTGGTTGCATTGCAAAGACCACATTCTCTCAGAGTCCACATTACTGACAAATTAATTACTGACAGCAGTTTCAATACTACACTACAAATACAGTTTGTAGTTCTCTATATGCTGTATGAAATTTGAAAAAGTAAACAAAGGGTAAACACACCCAACACTGGTGAACTGTAGGTGATGGGCAGAGGAAAAAGTAAATTAAAAAAAAGGAGAGAGTCTGTCTGCACACCAGATATTGCCGGCAGATATGGCGTTAAGTTTGAAACAATAGGTTATCACAATATTTCTCCAGTGAAACATAGTCGGTTTTGAGTAAGCTGTCTCTCTGACTCCATGCTCTCAGCGGTGCTAGCGGTATAGCAGGGCAATTTCTTTTGGCTGTGCAGGTGTTCATTTCATATCAGCAGTTCAAGTAAGTGACTGACTGCCAAGACCTTCTCACCTGGTCTCACCTGTACTTAGAACCCCATGATTGAGTGGTTAGAGTGGAAATACACAAGCTCCTCCGGGAATAAAGATGTTCCTCAGCCTCAGTTGCTCACTCTCTGTCTAAGTCTCACTGTCTCCCTGTGTGGAGGAAAATATATTATCTCTTAGGAAACTCTCCAACTGGTGTCCCCAGTGAACTCTATGTTCTTCAAATATAGTCTCAGAGACAAGGAGACAGAGTGAGAGAGAGAAAAGTGAACTGGAGAAGAGTAGGAGAGTAGGAGGCGGAGAGGGGGAGTATGTGTGTTTTATATGAGAAAGGGAGGAAGATGAAGGCTTTGGCAGCCTCCTTTCTCTCTCTCCCACCAACTCAATGCTAGGTCATCCATCAGTGAGAACCTTTTCATCTATTGACAGTGGTGGGTTACAAACAAGCCAAGTTTGGACACAAACAATTGATTTCTTATTGTCCCTGGAACACAACCAAACACAAAGAGTATGTGTGTACAGTTAGAAGGGCTGGGGCTCTGGTTTGAGTTTCATTTGCTTTCTAGGATAGATCGTAAACATTGTGCTTATGGACCGCTGTCAAAGTAAAATTTAATCTGACCTTAGAAAACCATCCATCAAGACACCAGCCTTCTGTCAAACAACGTATGGACGAAAAAGAACAGAAAAAGTACATCAATCTGTTCTTCAAGATGCCATTTTCAACTACAGTGTATTCAGGGTATTTTTTTGGTGGAAGCCAACTAGCATCGGCCTGTCTGCCAACTAGCTCTCTCTATGATCACACGAGGCAGCCTTTAATGGACGTGTGGTGGTTTTGGGGCCCGTCTGACAACAATGAACATCCCAAGGCTTTGGCACCAACACAGTGCTTTTGCCCGAGCGTGCGGTTAAGGGCTCTTGCTGCGGTGCAATCCGCTCCACAGCCAGGCTTGTTATTGTCCTCGCTCATCTCCTGTTTAGTCATCTTGAACCGCTCTGAGCACCACTGCAGTCATTACGGTTATTTCCCTCCTAGTCTGTTTAAGGCCTCCGTTGGATTCAGCCAGGAGAGAAACATCTACACTGGGAACATAAGAACTCTGTTATTGCAAGAACTTGTGGCACAGATGATAAGAAATCTCATGTGGCCAATTAATTCAGACTAAGGGTTCTATCTTGGCGATCTAAAACTCAGCGCAAAGCGTATTGTTATCGGAATGATAATGACAAGTGCAGATGTGTGTAGGCTATACTCTGCTAGGTTTTAGTAAAGTATGGTTTAGTGGAATACCTGTTCCATATCCTGCGTGCAAACAGATTTCTTCAAATGCGTCGCTGACTATCAAAATACCGATACGCTGTTTGAGGTTGTGCTGCTTGCTGTTAAAGGGAATGACAGATGTCATTTTCATTGGTTTAAAGGATGTTATGCCCAAAACACTGATTAAGAAACATAAGAACAACTTTTGATAATGTTTGATAACAAAACCACCCTCAATGTGGACTGGACAAACCCCTAAGCTATTGACCCGTGACCATGCGCTTTAGATCGCCGAGATAGAGCCCAAAATCACACTGACCATCGTTAAGACATGTTTAAATGTACATTGATGTTGTATGTTGTTATTTCGACAGGCTTTCAAACTAAGTGACTTACAGTAATTTGCCAAGAACAGACAAGAGAGCAAATGATCCTCTGATTAGTTTCATGTGTAGATGTGGGGAGAGCATAAATTATCTCCCTGCAAACATCATGAACAATTCTGAAAATAAGATAGCACTGTTTTGCCAACTGGTCGCTTTGTGATGTCTAATGTTACAAAAATGAGGTTGTAGCCAGCACATTGTTCTGTGTCCACACAAAAATGTGCAGCAGTGATAACTTGCTGAAAATCCCTTCACACACTATAAATCATTCAAATACTTTCTCTTTCCTCGGGACATAGAGTGTAGCTTTAGAAGTGGTCTCTGAGGCATGACCTTTGACCTGAACACTGTGAGAGACTCTTTTGACCATGCAGCAGGAAAGATGGGACCGATTTATGAGGTGCCCTATGTAAGATGTTCACTACAAACTTACGAAATAGAAACAGTTGCTTTATAATAAAAACAGTTAATTCCAAAACAAAATAGAGGCAAAATGTCAAAAAAATTACTGTTTTGATTTAAAATCAAAATGCTTACAGTGTGTTGCCCAGATATCATGCTAACTAGCAGTAACAGTACCACTTTTAGATGGATAATAGCATCTGCTAAATACCAATCAACTTGAATGTAGGCTGCCCTTTGAGTCAGAATTATGTCTTTCCCAGTGACATCACTGCTTAGTGTGTCTTTCACATGACATCACTGCCTAGAATGTTGTGAGAATTCTACCAACAATGGAGGATTCTACTTTGCATAGATTTTTTTTTTTTAATTCTAGCCATTTGTCAGTTGCTCCTGGCTGAGACAGAGAGAACATTACTAAGCGCTTGCTCCCAACAATTTCACAATTTGACTGATTATTTATTGCTTGTGATTTACCTTGATTGATTTTCCTGTATATTTAACTGATTCTTTTAATTTTTAACTGTTTATTTGTACTTTTTACTGAGTTTTTCTTAACCATAAGAGCTTTTTGAGGTAAGTGATAGCCGTTATTTAGCAGTTTACGGGATACTGGAATGGAGAGGATGTACAGTGGCCACGCCAGTGTCAGTGAAGTGGAGCGAAGACAAATGAGCTGGGCCGAGCAAGTGGGCCTTGCTTACCCCCTGGAGGAGTGTGAGTTCAGAGGGCCGATTAGATGGGACATGGATGATAGCTATGGCTAGCTACAGCCATAGCTTCAGATGTAGCAGTGTTGTTTAAAGGTGTTAAAGACTTGAAATGACTTAACTTGCCTTAGAAATAGGCCAAGATCAGTACAATTTTATTAGTGGACTACTCACAGTGAAACCACACCAGAAACCAAGCATGAGGCTACCCTAACTTATTCCGTTTGGATTTCTCAGGTTGGAGTGAGAGCTGCCTGACGGACCCACATCTCTGCATGGGGACCACCATAGGCCTGAGGTGTGGTCAGGAGAAGAGAAGCTGGACTAGGACAGCTGGTACCTGACCCTAGCCTACGGGGACCCCTTTGCCCTGAGTAAGTAGTGAGAAATATAGTGATTCTCTGGTGTACAGGACCATCAGATGTGTTTTATCTAATCTCATTGTTGACTGAAGTCTGTAGTAAGGGAGTTTAATGTTACCTGACTAATACTTGACTGATTGTATCCTGCTTCATTTTTCACACTTTATGAATTGTATAGTGAAGATGAACGCCGTTGCATTGGGGAGGTTCAGGAAAGCAGAGAGCGGGGTCAGCTTGGACCAGTCTCTGGCCTACGAGGACCCCTATGCCCTGAGTAAGTCAGTAATGAGAAAAGTGGTTCTTTGGAGTAGAGGAAGACCAAGCCATCATCCTAATCTTTTTTTAAATGTCATACACTAATTGTCCACTACCTTCTGCTTTTTTCACACCGTGTGAATTTCATAGGGAAGGTGGAAGCACCGAAATGGCTCAGGAGGGCAGAGAACCTGGTCAGCTGGGACCAGACTCTGGTCAACAGGGACCCCTTTGCCCTGAGTAAGTCAGCAAGGAGAAAGACCAGAAGCCATCATATGAAGCTTCAGACTATCCAGTGTGTTTTATCTAATTTCATTGTTCACTAGCCATTTGGTTACATGTGACCTTACTTACCCTGGACTGATTACTTATAACCTGCTTCATTTGTCACACCTTGTGAATTTCATAGTGAAGATGAACACCAGAGTGGTTCAAAGGTCAAATGATGGACCACTGGTACACAAGCTAAGGGACAGGGAGGCCGAGGAAGTGACCACATCCTGTCCCCCGCACACGAGTGAGTCAGAATATGACGTTGTTTGTTTGTTAATTGAGGGAGCGTATAGCTATGTCTTCTTTGTAGTGGCAATGTTTTTGTCAAATGACATGATACATTAACATCCCTTTAGAAGTATTAGGTTCTATCTGACATTTTTGTCAAAATTGAGTTATTGACATATTCTTATTCTATGACAAGTTCATAAGGTGAGGTATGGTGTTTTTTGAAGTTGTATGCATTTTTGGAGGCGTGTTCCACTTATCAATAAAACTCTATAATTCTAAGAGGATGATTTGTTACATTGTGTTTTTGTCTCTGCTGAAGCAGCAGTCCTTGACCTGAGACCACCTGGTCAAAGCTACTGCTACATACACTCATCAGTGATCTCCTGGCCACTGAGATAAGGTCGTCATGGAGGAGATGGAATGGCAAGAGAGAGGGACGGGAGGCCCCTGGGAGTACCTAGCAGACCTTAGGGCTTTTAGCCTATTCAATTTCTCAAAAAATAATTGTAATTAATCTAATTAATTTTACTTAATGTATGTACTTATTTGAAATAGCCTATACTGAAAAGAGTTTTAAAAGTTGGCTAAGAATATAAAGAGTAGTTTAACATACCAAACATGCTTCAGTAAAATTCTAATAATGTACAAGAAAAAGGATAGGCCCATATTTAAAATCAAAAGTTAGTCATGTGGGCAAAATGTATTCAGTCAATATCTCTTTAATAAACTATTATTGAGGGTCTATTGAAATGAAAAACCATCTGCAGCAAAAGTCAGTACAACCTTCGTTATGTTTGTTAAAGTGACTTACAACACAAAACAACAGTTTAAAGTAAGATTAAAAACCTAATAATAGCCTATTAATAACATTATTAATGACAATAGCAACAATAACAATAGCAGGCTCTCAACAATAATTACCATTTACAAACTATAACTATTTACATGCAATGTAAAAAGATGAGTTTTTAAAAATGTCCTCAAAATGCCCAAACTTTTGCTAGAGCGGATCTCACATCTTACTTTACTTCCTTCTCACTTCACTTCATTACTGAAATTTCATTCTTTACATCGTCACCTCTTGTCTGATTTTTTGATGGCAGTTTTTGGGCATTGATGACAGTCATGCACAGATCTAGAGATGTTTTCTTTCTTATCAGCTGTTCATTTGTTCTTCCACATTCCACTTTAAATTGCTTTGGAAGTGTTCTACTGGATTGGAGCCTGCGGGGTCTTGCCTGGCTGAGTCATCGTTTTCTCTTTTTCTTTTTGATCCAGTAGTTTGGGATCCTTGTTGTTTCCAAAAATTCCTCTCCTTGGCAATCATCCTGAAAGTCAACTTGGGATTCATCTTTACATTCAGCATTTGGGTTACAAGACTGCATCCACCTTGACACTGATATCATCGGTCCTACTTTTGTGGCCCCTTGCAGCCCCACAGAATTACATGTGTAACCGTGGTACATAGGAAGGGCCAAGGGGCCAATCACAGTAGCCTGACTACGCCACCCTGAGGCCTAATGCATCAGGGAATCTTTAAGAGATCATACCTCTAAACAGAGACTTATTAGGACACCAAGGTTGGGAAGTGGAGATCTGAGGGTGGCAACTATGGAAGTTCACACCAATACCATGCGAGCATCATAAAAGGTTCACCTGTTACACAGCAAAGGCGCACAGCAAAGCTACAAGCAATACACTAGAAATTCCACACATGTGCTTAAACTAGCCCCCTCAGAGCCACCTCCCTACTAAATAAACATAAAAGTTACACAAACAAAAGGACAAGACAAGCAAAACAAAAACCAAACATAACGAATAACCAACGCAAAACCAAGACAAGACAAGAGCACGACCCATGTTACCCCACCAGCATGACTGTGCTGCCTAAAAGAACAGAAAACAGAAGATTAAACAATGAAAACACCACAATTTACATAACAGAAAACCACAAATGTCTATGGGGAGACAGCATACCTGACAGTAGCACAGACAGGTGCTACACCAGTGGAGTCTGCATTGCTACTGGCTGCTGCCCCTCTTAAAGGAACACGCCACCCAAAATCAGTAGTAATATATGTTCTTACCTTAACTTTCACGAGTTGAGTCATACCTCTCCCGCGCCGGTATGGTGCACTCAAACGCTCTGTCGCGCGGCGCGAATGTGTTAGCATGTTGCTATGCTAGCGGGCTCTGCCGTGGCCGTAGAGAGAGGAACTTAGCAGTAATCAAACACCTCCATTTTTTCCCTACTTAAATACAGTTGCACGAGTAGTTTATAAAAATGTGTACGTCACACAACATGAAACGTGGCGATTTTCCAAGCGAATAAACAGGAGAACTACAATGTGTGGCGCAATAGCACTTGGGAGTACTTCGACCTAGCGTGGTAATATTATTAACACCTAATTGTAGATCCTATCCACCACAGAGTTTAGAATCCATGCTGGATCGACCCTCAGCCTCTCCCTCCCCTCTGAGCGAGAGAGGCACACACACTAGAGATGCGCTGATGGGCTATTATTTCAACCATAACTGCATAGCAAAACTTATCATCCATCAGCACCAAAGTTTGTTGACCAATTTTCAAAACTGCACCCGCCCACCATCCGTTGGTTGTTTTAATGTAGGCTATATGGGTGATGCAGCGCTGCTGACGTGAGGCTAGAAAGCCCTTGCCTGTTCTAGAAAGACTGATCTAATGCAGAAAATATATTAAAAGGCTGAAGTCGTACATTGGCTAGGCCTATCCCCAGAATATCAGCAGCAAACTCAGTCTCTGTCGCGCAAAACAGTCTCCAAATAAAACGCACATCGGCCTGTTGCCTATTCTGCCAGCTTGTGACAATATATCGTCCAAAATGCTTGATTGCATTGCATTCTCCACATTTTTAGCTAAATTTTCATGTACCACATCAGCATTTTAGTTCAGTGAATCATCTACAGATGTTTACACACATTCACCTCCCTAAATAGAACCAACTTGACGTTGACTTCAACCTGTGTTATATCCTAGATGAGACTGCCTGGGTTATTTTGTTTAGATATTAGCCTTTATATAAAACACATAAGTGTAGCCTACCATTCAGGGAATAGGCATTTAAAAGAGACAGAGAGTGATATGACTCAGAAATGACATCGGGCGATGGCAGTGCGAGATGTTCTTAACGTAAGAGCTAAACTTCTACAAACTCCATAACATCCACAGCGGAAAAAGAAGGCAAGAAAAATAGTCGGAAAACTTAGATGTGTAAGGCAAGCAAGCAAGTTTGGCGGTTGTTACTAAAAATGTGAACATGCACGTTTCACTGTTGTGCGGTGGACTTTCAGAATGAATGGAGTCGGAGTTTCTTTAATATCGAGGCGTCATATTTGTCCGATGGCCTGCTATAAAATGAATTGCGATGTCTGTCTGAAAAAGACGCGCTCGTGCAGTCAAAATGAATGGGAGTCTTCAGAACAGGCTTGACAGTCAACCTGACATATGTGTAAAGTAGCCTAGAATGTGAATGACTTGTTATTTTATCAAGGATTTCTTTCTTTTTGCAAAAAATAAAGTACAATAGGCATTAATTAGTAGGCCAGGAGAATGCTGAAATTATGTGGCAAATTGCGTTTTTTATTACAATGATAAAATTGTAAAAGGACGTGACCGAAGCTGAGGCAAGCCAGGCAATAGGCCTATAGGCCCGACGGTAAATGTAAAGCAATTTACAAAAGATTCACTGAACAAAAATGCTGATGTGGTACATGAACATGTAGCTAAAAATGTGGAGAATGCAATGCAATCAAGCATTTTGGACGATATATTGTCACAAGCTGCATGGCAGAATAGGCAACAGGCCGATGTGCGTTTTATTTGGAGACTGTTTTGCGCGACAGAGACTGAGTTTGCTGCTGATATTCTGGGGATAGGCCTAGCCAATGTACGACTTCAGCCTTTTAATATATTTGCTGCATTAGATCAGTCTTTCTAGAACAGGCAAGGGCTTTCTAGCCTCACGTCAGCAGCGCTGCATCACCCATATAGCCTACATTAAAACAACCAACGGATGGTGGGCGGGTGCAGTTTTGAAAATTGGTCAACAAACTTTGGTGCTGATGGATGGCTGATGGATGATAAGTTTTGCTATGCAGTTATGGTTGAAATAATAGCCCATCAGCGCATCTCTAGTGTGTGTGCCTCTCTCTCGCTCAGAGGGGAGGGAGAGGCTGAGGGTCGATCCAGCATGGATTCTAAACTCTGTGGTGGATAGGATCTACAATTAGGTGTTAATAATATTACCACGCTAGGTCGAAGTACTCCCAAGTGCCATTGCGCCACACATTGTAGTTCTCCTGTTTATTCGCTTGGAAAATCGCCACGTTTCATGTTGTGTGACGTACACATTTTTATAAACTACTCGTGCAACTGTATTTAAGTAGGGAAAAAATGGAGGTGTTTGATTACTGCTATGTTCCTCTCTACGGCCACGGCAGAGCCCGCTAGCATAGCAACATGCTAACACATTCGCGCCGCACGACAGAGCGTTTGAGTGCACCTACCGGCGCGGGAGAGGTATGACTCAACTCGTGAAAGTTAAGGTAAGAACATATATTACTACTGATTTTGGGTGGCGTGTTCCTTTAAGTAGCACTCCATTGGTGCCAGATTGATTAATTGCCTAAGCCCATGCCCCGCCCCCTTCATTAGCACTGGCAGGTGCTATTGGGAATAGCAGGCAGAGGTCTACCTGCTACACATGCTTACCTCCATGGACAGCAAGGTTAGTTCTATTCCATGTCCATGGCAAATAAGCTGGACATCTGTAAACAAGTTTAAATGTTTATCATTAACTCCAAAGAATGGGCCAATATTCATCATGCTTCTCTGTGTTCCTTGGCAAAGTTTATCTCGCAGTTCTGCTCTGTTCAATGTTGTTTTCTTCTTAAGAACTGCCTGTAGACGTTGACTTCATGCAATGCCCTTGGCACTGTCAGTGCAATCATCAATCAACACCAGTTTCCATGGATAATTCTTGTGCCAAAGCATTTGCCAATCTGTAAAAAAGGTAGTGTGTCATGCCAGCCTCTCTGTTCCTGGTTGTATGGATCTGCTTTCTCACTCCAGCTGAAGCTGCATTTTGGCGTATGTTCAGTATCATAGCCAAATGATGCTCTTGTAATTTCTCAGGTTTCTGACTTGTACTTAAAGCAAATGCTTATCAAATCAAAACAGGCAGTTGCTTACCATATGAGGCCATCTTGCGTTAAATGCAACCCTAGACAAAATTGAGAAAGATGTTACTGTACTTGTAATCTTCCACATGCAATCATTATACTGAATTAAATGTCAGATGCAAGCACTTCTAAATGCAAGGTGATTGTAATTTAAGTTCAAGAAGCATTGATGTGTACTTATAGGAAAACGGCAACATTGGGAAATTAGCTCATTTGCCGTCTCCCCCAGAGTTAGATAAGATGATACATACCCTTCTCGTCTCTGTGTGCATTAATTCAGTCTGACGCACCCACCGTTAGCCTAGCATAGCATAGCTCATTGAGGTGGGTAGAAACTAGCAGGGCTTCGCCTGAACGAAAATAGTTCCAAGTATGTATATGCTTTTTACATTGATATTTTGTTACTTTTTTACATTGATACATTGTAAGTCATAGTATGTAAACAAGAAAATGTTGGAGTTTCTTTGTCACTATAGGCTAGTTGGTTCCAAACACGAGTTACTGCATACAGAGACGAGTATGTATCATCTAATCTAACTCCGGAGGAGATGGCGAATCAGCTAATTTCCCAAAATGTTGTGTTCCTGTAATGTGTTTAAAATGGATTCATATATTTTAATTATATATTAAATTAATGTATATATTATTATATAATTATGGTCTAAATTAATGTTCAAAAAATAGTGGGTGATTTGTTCCCCCTGAATTTCTGAAAGGTTTCTCTCACACACACTGACCCAATCCTTAAGGGTTAAGGGTAATCATAACTCAAAGGTTTGCTAAATTGGGCTGAATTGGAAAAGCCAGAAGTGATGAGAGTCGATTGGGACCTGAAATCCCCATCAGTAAAATTACATACATTTAGCCTCTGCTACCTTTGCCAAAATGTTAGACTACTTTTGCAAAGAGAGGGGAGGTAGGCATTGACAAAATGTAGCAATATGCCCCTCTGTTTGGGGTTAACTGTATGAAATAATTGGGGCAATGGCACTGCTAGGCCAAATGTTCTCATGGAGCATGTTGAGCTACTCTTTTATCGCAGGGTCTCCTTCCCTCCCTTGGTCTCTTACCCTTTGATCCCCTATCTGTTCTGCTGTCTGTCTATACTCTCTTTCTTTCTTTTCTTCCTTTCTCTTTCTCTCTCATCTCCTCTTCTCTTTTTTCGGTGGAGGAGGGGGAACACCGAGAGTAGGCCAGTGCTGTTGACAGAGTGAGCTATCGAAAGGGAAGTTGTGTTGTTGAGGAGGGAAACATGCTTACCACGCATACCGCCTACATTATTCACCTTCTCCACGGCTGAAAACGTCTCTGCCCCCCTCCATCTCTCTCCTCTCTCTCTCTTTCTCTCTTTACCTCGGGACACTTTGCTATACTCAGTTCAAGTAACATTTCAAGGTGGCAAGTGAGTAAAAGGAGAGACTCTTACAAGATGCAGGGCCTATCTGCATTCCATATATTTATATGACCTTCGGCAGTTTCAATTGTCAGTCCTAAACTTCAGTCTAAGTATTAAAATATCAGTAGAAGATGTTAGCTTTCAGCACAGTCCTACTGAGAATCTGAAAATCAAACAATATGTTGTGGATGCCCAACAAACCTGTTATGTTTTCTTAATTCTTTTCCAAATTGTTAGTTGTTTGTTGTGCTTACGGCATTACACCATTACTACCACTGTCTGGCATATTACTATGGATTATTACTGGCATGACATTTGAACACACTGAGTGGCCTGGCAGAATATGTTTTTCTGGCTATGCTTTCATGATCCAGGTGCAGGCTAGCACTTGTAAGGTCTTGCGGACCAGCGGGCACCAGGTAATGATGTAGCTTTTGGAGTGAGTGCACTTTTCTGTTTGCTTCTCAATAGTCTCTCTCTCTCTCTCTCATTGTCAGTCACTCACCCTTTTCTATCATAAATTATACATGGGACACAGAATGAAAGCACAACGCCGCCAAAGATCAAAGGCTGGTCTCTACAAAGGGCCTCTGTGCGCTCCAGTGTGCGCTTGTTTATGTGCTTCTTTGAGTTCAGTGTGAGAGCATTCCTATGCAGGGACACTACATGTGTACTGACTCATGTATATGCATGTCACTGCCATTGTTGATATTTGGTGTTGAATATATCAAAACAGTTCACTGTCATTGGCAGAGTGGCAAATACAGATGTAAGGGGAGAGAGACGGCACAAAGTGCTCCTCACGAGGATGAGAATGGCTCCGCGCACAGGTTTGCACGTGAATGAACAATAGGATAGACTAGTGAAGTAATGGTAATGTTACGAGAAACCACGATTAATCTGACTCCATAAAAGGTCTCGAATCATTACCAAGTTTATCAGTATGGTATGGCATACGAGATGAGAGATATGTGGTGAATGAACAGTTTATTAAACCATTAAGCTTAAAGGTAAATGTAACCAATATCACTTATTTAATGTAAGTAAAACTCAGGTAGGTAAACATACTGTAACAAAAGAACAAAGTAAGCTTAACTAAACAACAAACTTAAATGTAAAACTAACAAGTTAACAAGTTAGAATGTGATTTAAACCAGATAAAACAATTTATCAAAATAAAGAAAATAACAAACCCCAGAGAGACAAAGAGATAGAGACAGAGAGAGAAAGGCTGAGAGCTCAGTATTAGAGAAGCCAAGAGTAAAGAGAAGAGAGGCTGAGAGGTCAGCGTGATCTTCCCTCAACAGCACAGCAGAAGAACTAGATGTACCGCAGAGCGGTACAAAATATGACCGCCGCCCAGTCCAGCACATTTTTTCCACAAAAATAAATCTCGCTGAAAGGCATCTTTGATTCTATCACTAAATTGCATTGTGCACACTCAATTCTCACTGGTATCTGCTAGACAACAAGTACCAAAACATGATTAGTTCATAGATTTCACATGTAAAATTCATTTTATACAACCCCACCCCCATCTTGCCTGTTCATAATTCTGAGAAATTCTTGAATTGTGTGCATGTGTGCGTGTACATGTTTATGTTTATGTGTGTGTGTGTGTGTGTGCATGTGCATGTGCTTGTGTGTTTGCCTATTTATGTGCCTGTGTGTGTGCATGTGCATGCATGCGTATATGTCTACTGTGTATGTGTCATACATAGGATTACTGTGAATGTATGTGTGTGCGTGTGTAACTGTTTATGCACATGTGTGCATATGGAATAGGTTTACATGACTCCTGGATGCAAACATACGCAAAAAATTGGTCATCCTAGGCCCTACGGTTCTCAAGATATTCACAGATAACTGTGTCTGCCCTACCCTCCTTTCGGGGAGTCCAGTCCAGCGGGGGGGCTACAGATCAAAACGAAAACAGGAGGTTCCATGCTATCCATGTGGGGTTACATGCCCACCAAGTTTCGTGTACCCCGGTCTTACAGTGTCCCGGGAATCCTTGACGGAAATTTGGACATGCGAAAAAGGAAAAAAAAATAAAACAATCTGACTAAACCTATATGACCGCCGCTTCGCTGCGCGGCGGTCATAATTAGTTAGACCTGGCACCCTGTGTAGTGAAGATTGTTCTTTGTTTGAGATGGGGATGGCCATTTGGCTGTTTTGGCCCAAAATATTGGCCTTGCACAGACTACTGCCAAGCATTGTGGGAAATTCTCCCATAAACACATGTGGCTATTGCCGTCCTACACTGTCTATCAGCTATAGTTCATTTTGATTTGAGGAAATGGAGTCCTTTCTCATCACTCAGCTCTTGATGTTCTAGAGCTGACTTCGCTGGAGATGAACTCACCTATCTTCTTTTCCTAGATTCAGCATGGGTGTAAAGTGATTGAGCATGGGGTCAGCCACCCCTACAAACTACACATCAACCCATCCTTCCTTCCCTGAGAGGATGTGGTTTTAGTGGACAGCAGGCATGATGGACATCAGCCTCTGAATGGGCGCTGCACTGTCCTGTCAGACTATCTGATGGGTTTCACCACTGCTGGTCTTTTCCTCTGTCCACTTCCCCTCCATCTTCCACATTTTTAACGTTCCTGTCAGGCAAGCGGTTAGATCCTCTGTGTCTTGTTTACTCTTGTCTGAGTTGAAAGTGCTCTGGGTTAAAATACAGAAGTAGCAAGGTACAAGGTTCTGTGTATTGAACTACTATGAAATGAATAAAACATGATAATGAAATTCTTTGGTATGTATTACAGTAAGATACGTTTGTAAACGCATGGAAGTTCACAGGGCATGTTAGCTTGGGTTTTCCCATGCTGCCTTGCGCACAATTTTATTCACGCTGCTAGGCAGCCTGGATTCCATGGACTTCGTTTTCATCTCAACAAAGGAACAAATCACAGAACGGAGGGGGGACAGCAAGACCATGACGACACACGAAGCGGTTATGAGCTACGTACAGACACATTTGATAGACATTCGTAGTGCCCAATAAACGGCTCTGGGCATTTGGAAACCACGTTTCAAATACGAGAAAATGAACTTGTAGTTCCCAGACACCATCTCAATGAGATGAGGTCTTACGTTAGCCAGGCTAAGGGCATGTGCCCTTTTCAGAACATTTGACAGAGCTCAAGTTCAAACTAAAGAGATATGTGTGCATGCCTTGTTTGTGTGTGAGCGTACGTGTGTGCGTATGTGTGCGTGTGTGCGTGTGTCTGTGTGTGTGTGAACTACCTACAAGTGTGTTGAAAGCAGTGAGGGGAATTTACTTTTGTACCTGCAGCTCATTAGGCATTTTTCTCTCTTCTCAAGTCCATTCCTGTGACCACTACAGGATAAATCATCTCCTCTTAGCTGCTGATTTTTCGCTTATACAACACGAGAGAGAAAGAGAGAGAGAGATTCCCAATGAGTGAGCAGAGGTTTATTGACGTCTGACAGCTCTGCTGGCATCTCAGATGTGCTGACAAGACGCCTCTACTTGTTTCTATCAGAGGTGGTGGGAGAGCCTCATTCTTTTCTTTACCAATAAGAAGTGAGGGAGGAGGGGAGGGGAGGGGTGAGCTGAGAGATCGGGGCACAGAGGCTGGAATAAAATTAATTAATTCCAGTCAGACCATTCCTTCTGTTATTATGACCCCCCTCCTGCCAACCCCCCCCCCCCCCCCAGACACACACACACACACACCCCTATCACCCCGCACCACGCCTATCCCAGATAGCTGGGCATAAATAAGAGGGGTGAATCACCGCACTGTGTGCAAGTGAGAAGTGGCTGTTATTGATGGAGTCGCACGCCGAGAGAAAAGGCGCTTTCATTAATGGTGATGGGCGGAAGTGGAGACATGATGAGATTCAGCTGGACCGATGATTCCGTCTGGCTGCGTCAAATACATTATTATTGTCAGAAAGGGGTTTGTGTGTATTGAGCTCTCTATTCAAACAGCCATTCACATTTTCAAAGCAGCCCTCTCAACGGCGCCCTGTCAGCCAGCCAGCCGCGACAGCTTGGGTTGCTTTTAAACAAGGCCTTGTCACAGTCTCATAAACAGGGTTTGACAAAAAACATCCAGACAGTTCTCTGATTTTATTATTAAAAAAAAAAAAACATACTTGGATACACTGGAAATAAAACAGATATGCTCAGCTGAAACCCACTTTTTCAGAAATCACAAAGCAATAAATCGACTGTACAGTATTCCTCATCAAATTTGCATCAAAGCCCATTCATCTCTGTGATTGCAAAGCCGAACTGGAATGTTGCTTGTGATGGCCTTGTTCCCTCCCAGGGGGCCTCGCCCAGCAGATGGAATCTGCCTCGCCGTTTCGCCACGTTCCACTGTGCTCAGTTAAGACTCCAGGATTATTCTGGCATACGCTGTCTCCATGGAGCTCTCTCACTCAAGTGTTACTTGTGATATTCATCTCCACTCCAGTGGAGGAGAGAAGCCTGGGTCCCATCTCTGGACCAGACTACCGCTGAAGGAACACAGGACAAGGACACTGTTCTTCCTAAACTATCCCCTGCTGTTGGACAAGGCTTGAAACGGACCAATCACATAAGACAAATGGATGCATATACTGTAAGAGTTCTAAGAATGTCCTGGTAATAGGAACGTACATTTCCATAGCTGAACAGTAGGGTATACTGTATGACCCTGACTTTGAGGAGGCAATAGCAGATGTGATGTAAGAGGAGACAACTAGATCACAGCCCATCCCACAGAAATGGATACTGGCTGCACTTATCTGTGACCTCAAATAAATGTAATACCATTACGATAAAAGATGCTGAATGAGCTTTTACGATGTCTCCCCTTGAGAGTTCAGAGATGGACAGATAAGATGACAAACGTGGAGTAGCCTACTGTCAACATTATATTGATGTAGTGATGTAGTCTGGACCAAAAAGGACACTAATTATGGCTTCTCAATTCCACATGGAATTTGTCAAAACAAACCCTCCATGCAATTTATCCATTGCACCATTTACATAACCGCTGTGTTTGTAAGCATGTGTAAGAGGAAAAGAAGATTAAAGATTATTATGCGATTTAGTCAGTGTGTGTCAGTTGCGACAGGGGACAAGAGGCTGCCATTTGATTCTCCTTTAAAATCTCTGTTTACATCTTGTGCTGATTGCCACCGCCTGGTAATTAATCCACTTAGCTTGATGTGGAGACAGGCGTTGGATTTCATAGCTCTCCGAGGGAGAAAAGGCTCACCTGTCACCAGGCTGGCAGTGGAGTAACATAATCAGCGGAATTACCCCAAATACCCTGATCAATATTCCACACCATAATAGCTAAAGGCCCTCTGAAGTGGCGGCCCAATTTGAGATGATTAAATCGATATAAAACGGGCCCGTCAGTCTCCAGTGGTTTAGGATGGGAAGGGTTGGTGTGTGTGCGTGTGTGTGTGTGTGTGTGTGTGTGTGCGTGTATGTGTGTGTGTTGTGTGATGGTGGAATGTGGCGCTTAATGCAATTCCAGAGCACACACACATTCACAACAGTGTGGGGTTGGCAGATAGAGGCAGGTGCAGTGGTTGATTGCTAAGAAGATCGAGGTCACTGAGCTCGAGTGGTGAAGGCACTTAGGTGTCAGCCAATGGCAGAGGCACAACTAAATGTCAATCATAGAAATTTCGGGCATAACCTTTTCTACAGAGGCAGTGCATTTTATGGTAGCACATGCTTTTAGCAACTCCAAGATTATTTTTGATTTGAAAACGTGACCTGCTCCATTATATGTTAACATTTCCTCACCCCACCAAGGCCAGAAGAGGTTGGTTTCTGCTATGTGTTTAATGAGCTATATTTTCACAATAACAGTGATGAAATAATAATAAAAAATAAACATCAACAACAAGAACACCATTAATTATATTGGCATAGACTGACACTAATTGTCATGACTTGCGGAAAAACAAACAGTGTACCAAGGGGATGCGCTTGAGCCATTTCCAGGTTTTGCATAGTCTTCGGATTTGGATTGAGTTGTGGGTAATCAGTGAGATTTGTCATGAAAGAGAAGTTAAGGGAGTGATTAGAATGATTAAGAGTCTTTATAGCGAGAGACGAGACTAAGAGAAATGGCTAACAGACAAAAGGAAAAGGGATAGATGCAGCCAGTGGAGGAAAAAGAGTTCCATTCCGAAAGAAATGGAAAAAATGACAGACTACATTTGGACAGCACATCAAACAAAAGCTCTATCTATTTTAGACAAAATTGAACAACATTTGACTCTAATGTCCAGATGCTTTTTTGTCTTTTGTCATAGAAAATGACTCACTTCACCTTGATTCTGTTCTCTCTGGTTCCACTGGGCCTCATGCTGTGGTGAACACAATATGGCGTGTCACCCCAGCCAGTGAAATCCCTTAGCTACCGCCACGGATGTCAATCTGATCTACTAGCCTGACGTGATTCCCCGCCGCCTGGCTTCATCTACGTAATGAAGACGAGGGGAGGCGCTCGACTGCACTGCATTCATCGAGCGATCCTGAAATAATTAACGCTCGCGTCCTCAATCATCAGAGACAAAAAATGTTGTGTCTCATTAAAGAAGGAATTAGGATTCCCTAATTCAGCACCACTGTGTCGCTATCAGCAGTAATAAGATTTGCTAGAGGGGTGCAGGGAGAGTGTGTGTGTGTGAGAGAGAGGGAGAGAGAGGGTTTACCCTCTGCATGTGATCTTAAGAGATTTCTCCCACTTCTTCCTCCAGCTCTCTCTTTCTTTCTCAGGTCTTTCTTTCTCTCTCTCTTCCACTGCTCTCTGCCAGTAGTGAGCAACTCTAAAAAGACCCCTTTGATCTCGGCTCATCTCCTCGATCTTCCAGATGGAATTTAAATCAAAAAGGCTGCCTAGTTTTCGAGAACAAAGCTTGCTTCATGCTGAACAAGGAAAATAAATAATTCAGGTTCTCTCTCTCTCTCTCTCTCTCTTTCTCTCCCTCCATCACTCTTTACCAACTTACCAGATTCTTTGAGCTGTTGACCCTGGAAACAGCAATAACTTGGCAAGATGCTCACAGGAGACTCAGCCCCAACTTACAAACAGATTTAATCATCAGAGTAGAGCGCAGAATAAAAAGTGATATTTTGGGCCCTGTTCCTGCGAGAAACAAATAAACCAAACTCTCCAGTAGCTGACAGCCATTGATGTTCAGCACCTTAGTGAGGCACTTTATGTGGGACAAGGCAAGTTCCTACAGTCCTCCGTAGTGATAAACTTTAGCCTGAGAAGGTCAGTCAAGGTGACCGCTGAACCGATTGTGCAGCTGTGGTGGGATGAAGTCAAATGCGCTGAGCGAAGAAGAATCTTAATGACAGTTCCCAAGAGCTTGCTTGCAGTGAAATATTTGTCTATGATCGATTTATGCGGCTTTAATGTAAATAAACAAAGCTTTATTTAATTAAATAAGATTAAATATTTGTAGAGTCGTTCTTTTGCTCTTGAATTGAGGACACTGCCTTGAATGATGAATAATATTCATGAAATAGTCTTACACTGATACAAACATTTCCTTTTCCTCACCTCCAGGGCCTTACCTTAAAGGAGAATTCTGGTGTGATATTGACCTAAAGTGTGTTGAAACATGATACTGAGTGTGAACGTATGTCTCATAGCCCAACAATGATTTATTTGCATGTCTAGCCCGATGCCGAAGCACCACCATTGAAAAAGCTGTTGGTAGCATCGGCTAACTAGCGCCAGATTTTGGAGTGCAGGGGACAAGCCGAGATGGGCTATGAGACATACGTTCACACTCGGTATCATGTTTCAACACACTTTAGGTCAATATCACACCGGAATTCTCCTTTAATCCTTTCTTTTCCTTGAAGTAAGAGGACTAACAAGGCAATATTGCCCACAGGACTTAACACCAATTAGCTCTCATAAAAGGATAGCATCTCTCTCTACAAATCTATTTTTCTATTTCTATTTCTAACATTATTTTGCCCTAGGTGCTAAAGACAGCAGATTCCAGAGCAGCCTCAGATAGCCTTTTTGTCATCACTTTCACTGAGCAGCAGCAATGAGAGAGAGGTCTTATGGTAAGATGTGCTGTAATATGAATGCCTCTAATCCATCCTTTACGAGTGGCATTCACAACACTTTCACAGTAATTTAGAGTGTGTAAAATTGGCCAGGCATGAGAGGTAACACCTCTGCATAGGCATGGAATGTGTTAGTATTTCAACAAACCTAGTACAGTTTATACCGGACTGACTGCATATACATGCACAGATACACATTAGCAGACAGATAGACAGACAGACAGACACTCTCCGGTGTTCTGACCTGGTGACTGAGTAACTGAGTTCACCTGTCTGTCTGTGTGCCTGTGAGTCTGTGTGTGTGTGTGTGTGTGTGTGTGTGTGTGTGTGTGTGTGTGTGTGTGTGTGTCTGTGAGTCTGTGTGTGTGTGTGTGTGTGTGTGTGTGTGTGTGTGTGTGTGTGTGTGTGTGTGTGTGCGCGCTCGTGTTAAGGACTGTGACACAGAGCATCAGTGCTGGCAGCTCAGGGAGTGTCAAGCCTAATTACACACAGAGAGCCCCTGATGCTCCCGAGACAGATGCTAAGTGGGTCACCTCAGCCTGCCGGCGGAGCGCTACAGTCTCTCGGGCCAGACTCAGGCCAGCCAGACGCAGCAGGGTAAGCAAACTCACTTCAGGACATCACCTTTACAGGGAGGAAGTGATTTACTGTGTATACATCTGTTATGATCATACAGTATACAGCATGTTGTGTATACTGTGGCATATGATGTAATAGCTAGATATTGTTAGCATATCTCGTTAAGTTTTGACGGGTCAGTTCAGAGGGTCATTGATGGTAGGAGTCTGATGCATGAAGTGGGACACTAAGGAGACTGGTAATTACTTTCAATCGGACCTGCTTGTGGTTGTTTGCTAGGCTAACTGAGATATTGACATTCATTTGTTTACCAGGATTTCAGTTTATGTGAACAATAAAGGAACAGTGAATATACATTATGTACTCTTCAAAATGCTGAAAAGCAAAAATGGTAAAACGGCTAATAAACCACAGACAACACAAAAAGATGCTGGTAACTTAGACCAACTACATTTGTGGCCACCTGAATGGAAAGCAAGTTGCTGAAAGCAAGTCATAAAATAGCACCACATTTTGAGCTCTGTCTTACCAAGAATACCTTCTGACAGTTTTGTCAACAACCCAGCATGGAGTTCAGGGGGTTCAGCTTCAAGCTACCATTAGAGATGGTAAAGTAAAGCACAGAGCTGAGCTTTGTCATAAAGAAATAGCTGTTCGGACAGCAACAACATTACCTCTTCGGCATCGGGTCCAATGCCCACTGCCTAGGGCGAGGCAGCCCATTTAAAATGTCCTATAATAGCACCAATGCTGCATGCCTAGAAGCAATTTTGTGGTCTCACTTGTGTACTGTTTCAAAAGCTTGACTTTAAAAGTTGTGAGTATGGGTAAACTAATAGATGTATGAATGTGTGTGTTGGGTTAGTGTGGGTGTTTATATGTGTTTGTTTATTATATACCATAACAACCACTCAAATGTCTTGAATTCTATCAGCACAAAAGTGGTTGTTTTTTTTATCTATTGTCGACCAGTTGCTCATCACAAAAAAACACCCCTTTACATGATTCTGCTCTTGGTGTCCTTCATGGAGCATCTCATATTGATCCTCCACGTGGTGCCATAATTGCTGTAGGGGAGAGACGCACGCCGTATGTCTGAAATATGTTCCTCCTGTGGTGTCCTAAGAGCAGACCTTGCAGTCACGGCCATGCCTTTGTCAGGGACAACAAGAGCCGTGGCGGATATTGATTGAAGTCTTAGCCTTCACCCCAAACACACACATACACACACACACACACACAGACACACACACACACACACACACACACACACAGACACAGACACACACACACCAGACCCAAACTCCCACCCCGGCACCACTTGCAGGCCAGGCCGTGACCTCCTACGGTCACAGTTGTTTGGCTGCCTGATTGGGGAGACGCGGCTGGAATGGCCGCCAGGAACCAGGCTGTTTCCCCAGCTTACTCCCCCCCCCCCCCCCCCCCCCCCCCCTCCCCCGACAGCACTCGTCGCCTCCGAAAGCCCTGTCAACTTGAGTAATCTCTTTAATGCTGCACGGGGATATTAGCTTTGGTTGATGTTGCCTCTAAATTGTTTTGAATTGCTCCCTGGACTCCTGTGATCCGAAGGCTCTCTCTGATCTCTCCGTCTCTTCCCAGCTGCCCCTGCCAGTTACTTCCCCTGCTCGCTGTTGTCATTCTCTCTCTCTCTCTCTCTCTCTCTCTCTCTCTCTCTCTCTCTCTCTCTCTCTCTCTCTCTTATTCTTTTCTCTTCACATTTGTTTTGAAGCCTGTCTTCCTCTGTTATGGATTTCAATAAGCTGTTTAGCTCTGTTTTGAATGTGAGTTGTGTCACACATTGTTGCGTTCAAAGTGTGGTGTTGAATAAAAGACACACACTGTCTTGTACTGCCAGTCAGTGAAGCATACTGAATGAGACAGAGAGTTCAGACACACATCTTCATTCAACATGTCACACATGAGTGAATACAACCGGGTGAGTGAGCATCATTTGCTCAACCTGTCCAGACATTCATGCCATATTCTGGTTGAAGTGTTGGTTGATGTGGGTTAAAAGAGCAATGTGTAGGAGTTAAATTGTGTAGGAGTTAAGTTGTGTAGGAGTTAGGTTGTAAGTTGTCCATCATGGCACACTTCCATTGACTTGCATGAATTTGATACAGCACTTGAAGGACAAAGTGGTAGTGAAAGGTGCTCATTTGTAGCTAGTTAGTATGCTAACATCTGTGGATTATCTGAGCAACACAGACCATTGGTGTTTTTGACATTATGTCAAAACTATTTATTCTTAATATTTTTGAAATCTCTTAACATTGCTATTTCTATGTAATACTAGGCTGTTTAACTAAACAAAACAAAAATCCAACACATAGCCCTTTTAAGGAAGAAAAGGAAAAATAATTCCCAATAGAAAACAAAATCCCCAGTGCAGGCACTGGACCAGAATAAAGGTTGGTGTCCATGACCCTCAATTTGGCTCGGGTGAATGTAGGAAGCAGATAAGGTCATCAGTGGTCATGCTAAATGCCGGCGTATTGTATCTAAATGAATATATGAAGGGATCCCATCTGTTGTCATTACCCTTTTCAGAGAGGCACCAAATGTGTCTGTGAAAAGGTCACTGATCCCAGACCTGTGCCAAGTTTCCATTCCGCCCATGATTCTACACGCTGCTGGAACATAAAAGCTGGACACAGACCCTGTGTGTCCATCATTAATTCAGTAGGACAAACATCTCCTTGGTACACTGTGAGAGCACCGTCAAACACATTTGTCTGTTTGATCTCATTGCTGGCACAAAAATGACTGTTGTTGGTGCAATAAATATAGACCCTTTAAAGAGAGTTCCATTATCAGCATCATAGTTGGCCCCACAAGGCTTCCGTTTTAACATTCCATATGTTATCTTAATGCAGAGGAAGTAGATTGGGAACCAAATAGAATGTTCAAGCATTTTTGTTTTTATTGTTGAAAGGGTCTATAGACCCTTTCAAGAGAGTTCCATTATCAGCATCATAGTTGGCCCCACAAGACTTCCTTTTTAACATTTCATATGTTATCTTAATGCAGAGGAAGTAGATCGGGAACCAAATAGAATGTTCAAGCATTGTTTTTGTTTTTATTGTTGAAAGGGTCTATATATACTTACTGTATATATTTATAATTCAGCATTGCTTTTAAATGTGATTTGTACTCTGCCATGAGACTCCAAGCCAGCAGTAATGACATGCACAGAGCAGTTTCTGTTTTATGTCCTTCTGGGGAGTGAGAGGAAGGGAGAGTGTGGTTGCTGCCTGCTCTGGCATTTGCATTTAGCCCCTGCTCCACACCAGCACTGCACACAGGCTCTGGTGTGGAGAACACATGAAAGCTCAGGCAAAGCTGCGAGTTCGACCGGGGTTTTCAGCATGCGTTTGAACTCAGTTTCTCTCTCCTTGGCCAGGTAGATTTAAATTGCTGTGTGTGTGTGTGTGTGTGTCTTTGTGTGTGTGTGTGTGTGTGTGTGGTTGTGTGTGTGTGTGTGTGTTACTTGCAGTGTAAAGATGGTAGGAGGAAGAGCTTATTGGTTTGGGGAAAAACTCCTTGGTGCCGATACCTCTTCTCCCTCAGTGGGTTGTTAAATCAGCAGATGATCCAACAGCAGTGAGGGCAAAATGCACTCCATCAAATCCAGCCAACTCACTGAACCAGCAGCCTTACAGAATGAAGCACCCGCCAGTTTCAAAAACACCCACTATTGACATGCTCTTTAATAAATCATTACCTGAGACAAACAAGAGATTAAATGTTGCTGCTTTCTGGAGACATGGTGGTTAAAGGCTTTTTGGCAGTAAAGAAAGTAACCTGCCACCACTTATATCAAATGGCATATATTTATATCAAATATTGTATCAATCTATAAGGGCAATTCCACGCAAAACTGTCACGTCCATAACACCAATGGTTTAATCCCAATGCTTCAGTGTCCTGGGGACTAATTGAGAAGAACCTTTCACAACCTCATAGACCAAGACCTGGTATTCTCCAATGTGCTGCCTGAAGAGGCTAAAAAACCCATTTTATTTTAATGTGACAAGTTTGGTTTGAGAGGGTTTGGCCTCACTTTTCTTCCATTTGGATAATCACCAAGACCATATAGGCTACAGGTAGAGGAGACTTTGAGCTAGAAATTAACCAGATGCAGAAAATTACAGAAAAGCTTTTTATTGGTTAAAGAGTCTACATGTCCATCCAAGTTGGGAGTCCAGGGCCTGAAGAGACAAAACAAATAAGGGAAAGGCCAACCAAATACAGAATTTCTAACTAAAAAAAAAAAAAAAATATATATATATATATATATATATATATAACTAAATACCATGGCATTGTGTTGCCGTTATGGATGTGACAGTTTTGCACGGAATTGGCCATAAGTAAAACATGCTTTACTGTATGACACAGTGTACAGGCATAGTGTATTCCACTGTTAGAAGACATCATCAGGCTTATGCTAGAGTAAAGGGATGTTCACACCTGATGCAGATGAAATGTAATTTATCTTAAACTGACTGTAATGAGGAGCCTTAATATGAAGTGAGAGAGCAAGTTCCTCAGTCCATTCTCACCACAGCGGGGGGCAGTATTACTCCGCCTGAAGCAGCCTCGCTTTTTGCATCGCCAAATCAAATCAATCCACCCCTCCTTCCCTCTCTCTCTCTCTCTCTCTTCCTCCCTTCCTCTCTTTGCTCTTCATTTACCCTTCTCTCCATCCGTCCTCCTCCACGGGTGCGCTGCCATGACGTCCGACCAGGGTGGCTATGACAAATCCAGAGCGATCGCACAGGGCCGCCCTGGAACATAATCACATTCCACCCAGCGCTAATGTTCTCCTTGCTCTAATCACCTTGAGACACTCCCTCGCCTCCTTCCCTCTCCCGTTTCACTCTCTCTCTCTCTCTCATTCTGTGTCTGGTGGGGGAGGAAGACTTTTTTGGAACACATATCTGTGATACCTGCATAGAATCCCCATATTCTTTCGCTGAAGTCTGGTTCCATTTATTCCAAATGCACTGAGTGCACTGTTCTTTTGATATGCACACCAAGATGTTCACACTTCAAAGCCTTTGGCAAATGGTGCCAGTCTAAACTCTGTTGCCACTGTCTCACGGGGATATCCACCTGGACCCAGATCATAGTATGTCTGTGGATCACATACTGTAACTCTTAAGTGTGGGTGGAGGTGTTTTGCAGACAACGCCTGTGGATGTCTGTGTGTCCATATATGGACATTACCAGAAACCACTGTGGCTTCTTATGAATATATGCACGTTGAGTGTGTACCTGCAAATGTCCTGCTAATTCTGATTCATGTCAGTCTGTTTGTGTGTGTGTGTGTGTGTGTGTCTGCGTGTGCGTGTGCGTGTGCGTGTGAGTGTGAGTGTGTGTGTGTGTGAGTGTGTGTGTGTGTGTGTGTGCGTGTGTGTGTGTGTGTGTGCGTGTGTGTGTGTGTGTGAGTGTGTGTGTGTGTGTGAGTGTGTGTGTGTGTGAGTGTGAGTGTGTGTGTGAGTGTGTGTGTGTGCGTGTGTGTGTGTGTGAGTGTCTGATGCAGCATGTTGTGGTGGGCAGACACAGGCACAGCAGCAGTAATCTGTGTCATTAGAGATGACCTCAGTCCTGCTGGTTGTTTCTGAAGGAGGAGGCAGACAGCTGTTTTCTCCTCTCCCTAGAGCTGGAAGAGACCAGGAGGAGAGCAAGACATAAGCCATCTTCCAAGAGCCTCCCAATAAGGAAAACAAAAACATATGCATGATTTATTTATTACTACTTTTACTTTTATGACCCCCCCCATCCATTCCTGAATTCCTGTTCATTTTGGACCCTTGATTTGAGAAGGGTGGGTTTTTAACTGGGTGGGTGGTGTACAACTCTACAGGCCTCTCTTTTGTATACAGTATTTCTCCAACCAGATGCTAAGCGTTGCTGATGTCGAGTGGTGTTTTAGGGATGGGGTGGGTCGGGGGAGTGAGAGCGTGTGAGTGACAGATTGTAACCTCGTGGCAGCTCATCTGTTTCAGGGGATATCAGTCACCCTGAGCAGGGGTCTGTTCAGCTGGCATCTCTCTCCAGAGTTACAGGAAATCACCAGGCGGAGGCCTAATGAAACAGTTCACATCCATCCCCATATCACTCCAGCTCAGCTCCAATTAACACTTACAGTTTATCTCACAGTTTATCTCATAGTTTAGGATTTCTCTGTTAGAGTTCAAAGGTTATCTCATAAAGTGAAGATATATGTGATGCAGTTTACATTTCAAACCCGTGCCGTAGTATTCCCCCCATTCCTCCGTCCCCTCCCCATGAGATGAAAACAAAATGAAAAACATCATAGCCCCAAAAATGAAAACACTGTGGTTTAAATAGGAGTGTGCAGCGGTCAGTCGGCGGTGACTGCGGCTCCGCTGTCTACCTCCACCTGCGATCCCCTCACTCACTCCCTCGCCCCCCACCCCTCTGTGGGCACCGGTGCATTCTGCATTCCTGCGGTCAGCAGTCACCCCTTGGCTCCCATCTCCCCTCAGTAGGAAACGCAGCCAGACAAACACACATGGAGATCATTATCCGCTCTAGAGGACGTGTAATCCGAGAGGGCTTCCTTTTGAAAAGACAGGGAGGTGGGGTGGCCAGAGGGCCAGTCTGTCTCATGAGCATGCTGTTTGAACTATAGGTACGGTTCATCTGCAGCATACTTGCCAATGTTCTTTCAAGGTTGTTCCTGTAGGGGAAATGGTTGTTGATTAGCATTTGACTGCTAGGCCCTGTACATAAGGGTCTAATACCAGCATGCAGAACTCCAGTGACATCTTCAGAAATCTTAACAAATCACAGACCTTCAAAAATATACTTTGTTTTATTCAGCTATGTGTACACATTGACTTTCTTAGTTGTATCAAGAAGGTTGGTTGATTTGATTGACTTCAGCAAGGTGGCAGTAAATTATTTTGATTATCTGGTTTGCCATGAGAAAAACTGACATGGCAAAATCCATGTCAATCACATTGGTGAAGTTTATGGTTTCTTAAAAGGCTTTGTATTCCTCTAGTTCTTAACTCTTCACCTCTGAGACTAAAATACTTCTCATCTTCACCTGCCTGATCACTCTTCTATTGGATGCCTCTTTATCCTCTAAGAGCATTTCACTCCAGCATCCTCTTATCCCATGCCCCATAAACTCTTTTCACATGACGTCTGCGTCCCCACATTTCAACAGGCTTGTGTGAATCCTCTGATAACAAAACTGTTTCTTTTCTTGATTCTCCCTCAGTGCACACTGTTATCTCTGCATTCATTCGTGTCAAAGACACTTGAGCACACTTTATTTAACCATCCGTCTCTGTGTAATGCTTTAGAACCTACTTGATCCTGAACAAGTCCTCTAGAAATGCTGTCTCACAATCAGCTGGTATTGCTATGCTGAGCATTCACACAGTGAATACGCTCAGTTTGGGCATTCAGCTGTGTAGTATATTGAATGTTACCGAGGATGACGGTGACATTAGGCTAAACACCAGCATTTCCTCAAAAAGAGATGTCGTTATAGAGAAAACTGTAAGAACAATAAGAAACTAACTGTAATAGATGCTTAGTGTCTCCATATGCTATAAATGTGATGGATGTCTAAGATGTCACATTCACTGGTCAGAGATTTATTTCCATATTTATTCACATTTCCACATGTTTATTGACCTTTCTCGTGTTTTGAAGGAAAACACACTGACACTAAAACAGAGAGAAATATGGGTGAAATATTGGACACTGGCCACTGATTTTCTCGGTCAACCTGTTTTCCCCTGCCGGCGACATTCTCCAAAGTTTTCCATTGAGCAAACTGCACGGAGAGCAGCAGGCTGGGAAGAAGCCCATCTGCTCCATGGAAAATCATTTCCTCATTTTCCCAAGTGCTCCGACCATAATGCCATCAAATGCCTGCTATTACATGCCTCTATCTTTAATGATAACCAGCTGTGTTGTTTTGGGAGCGGCACATCCTAAACGGGATCTGTAATTAGTATAGTAATATTATTGTGTTTGGGTGCACTTGATATGAATTGCGATAATCACCGGCAATTGAGGCAGAATGCACATTTGGTTTGCATTACTGTAGTGCCAGGTGTGAAATAATGATTATGGCCAGGGAATGAGGCTTCTCCATCAGTGTGTATCCAGCCCTACCCTACTTCTTTGCTCTACTCACATCTGTATGTATCTGTTGTGTCATCCTTACAAACTGGTCCTTCACATACATAGGTCTACATTTTGATTTGATTTTGATGTCCCACTCATGTGCCAGTGCTTTCTTAACGCATTTTTCTGCACACGTGACATTTATGTAGCTTGTTTACAATTGGATGTCTACAATTGGAGGTCATATTCATTTTTAAACATCAAACAATTTTGGACGGAAAGTACGTAATTGGTGTGCAATGGCCTTAACTGTCTTGAACTGATTTACAGCCATTTTACATCATGATGTTCTTTTGTTTGTGATCTTGTTTTGATTCCAACACTGTAGACTGGTTGGAATGTGACATGTTGTGCTGAAACCCACTTTGAAGAGCCAGTGGCTACAATGTCTAAAATGTAAAAAGCTGTTTTTCAAAGGACCATGAGTCTTGTGGCCTAAAAACACCATAATGATGTCCAGCTATTTATTTCACTGACTGAAACGGGCCGTCTGAATCTGATGTCTGTTTGACAGTTGTGTATGTTTTGGCCAACATCAAAGCACACACACAGACAGACACAGCACATTGTGACACAGCTTTGAGAGAGGCAGTGTAATAATGAGCAGGACGATAGGGAGACAAACGATCCTGGTAGCAGCTGCAGTCTGAGCCAGAAGCCCAGGCTTGACAAGCTCCTTTCCAAACTGTGAACGTGTGATTCAAGAGGGACGTCCTAGTCTGTGGAGAGATAAAGCTTATTATGAGGATCAAACATCATCAATGTTGCTTTCAGGACATGAGATGTGATCATAAAACTCTTAAGTGTTGGAAGACAGTATGTCTTTTTTATTATTATTATTTATTTAATTACATTGTACTGTAGGCTATAAGGCATGCATGTAGAAGGCTCTTTCTATCTAAGCAGAGAAAGCCTCTGAGTGTGTGAATGCAAGATCTCTGATCTAATGCTGAGTGGTTATTATCCTATAAGTAAGAGTAATGATTGCATGATTGCTGACTTATCAGTGGAGAGCAGATCATCTGTATTGATCAGGTCATCTCCTGTCTGACCATCCGTATTGATCAAGTCATCTCCTCTCTGACAGCACACATGTACAAACGTCTACTGTACAAACTATTTTTTGTGGGAAATTGGATTGTCCAAAGACAATAGAATACTATAACATGCCAATCAGCCTTGGCCATGGACACAGATTCTTTGCAGAATTTCAAGCAATCACAGTGAAAGGCAAAAGCTCTGCATTATACGCCTACACTGTGTGTGTGTGTGTGTGTGTGTGTGTGTGTGTGTGTGTGTGTGTGTGTGTGTGTGTGTGTGTGTGTGTGTGTGTGTGTGTGCATGCGCACGCGCACACAGAGACAGGAGGACAGATAGAAAGTCTGTAGCAGAGGATGTTCTCTTCTCTGTAGGTCCTGACCTCTCTGAGAAGGATAACTGTAGCTAATTTAATGGGAAGCCACACAGCGCTCAAGCACTCCCTAAATAACTTCTCACTCTGTTATAACTTGTTTTTAGGTCTAAGCATGCTAATTCACTTAAAATACCATACTGTTCTTTACAAATCCTGCAGATATAATACCCACAACTGACTCCACAAGCTCCAGCTTCAGAAAGTAAAAGTCCTGTCATAGATCGGTGCACTTAACACAGGTCATTTCACTAATTAGCAGATCCATCTGGCTGAAGCATTGTGTTAATGAGAAGAAGTTGGTTTAGTGAGTGGTTTGAATAAATATGCAATATCGGAACTCCCCCTAATACCGTCGGTCCCATATTTCCGCGCTCTTGTGTGTATGTGTCACTTAATATCCATTTCTATACAAACCAAGACGGCGGACTCCTAAAGAAACGCAACCACCCACACCATAGGTGTATCTAAATTAGCTATGTACCAAAAATTACATTTTACCGTGACTTGAAGAGCTGTAAACAGTGTTGTAAGGCTGCGTGTACACAACCGCTTGGAGCTCCAGTGGAATTTTAATTTCATGATGAGAATTATCGGTCTAACCGTTCATGTGCCGTTGAAACGGCGTAAATAGGCGACCCATCAGGCCAGCACTATAACTCTGAGTGTGGTAAACAAAATCAGATATTTCAGGCAGTAAATGCTCCCATTGAGAACCAAACCAGAGTTTGTTCAAATCTACACACCTATGGCTACTGAAAAATGTAAGGTTCATTTAGCAAATGTTATTTTGAAGTGTTAAAAAACATCGTTGTTTTAGAATTTCTGAACAAAAGTGGTGATAATTGGGGGTGTTACGATAGGTCTTTTACTTACAGAAGCAGTAGTTTTTCACCCTTAAGCATAAGTACCTGGTCAGTCCCAGGTGCTGGTGGGAGACCACCATACTCCTATGCAGCCTCATTGCCCAGTGGTCCTCATCCTACATTACCCAGTGGTCCTCAGCCTACATTACCCAGTGGTCCTTACCCAGTGGTCCTCAGCCTACATTACCCAGTGGTCCTCAGCCTATATTACCCAGTGGTTGCAGCCTACATTACCCAGTGGTCCTCAGGCTACAGTACATTACCCAGTGGTCCTCAGCCTGTGAGCGACAGCCACAGAGATATACACCCTTTCACCTCGTTCTTCTGTCTGCCTCCATATTTAGCCACTTCTCTGCCGCCAAACGCCATTAAGAAAACAATTACTCGGCTCTCCAGACTCAATCTCCGAAAGAGAGGGAGAGAGAGAGGGAGGGAGAAAGAGAGTGAGAGAGAGAGAGAGAGCACGCCAGCGGGTGTGCTGGCCATATGGCACAGCTGGGCACTGTACATCACCATGCTATTAACTGGTGGTCCCGGGGGTGCAGACGAGGCAATGCATTTTCCCTCAATTCCTGCGTTTTTCTCTCTCTTTCTCTCTCTCTCTCTCTTTCTCTCTCTCTCTCTCTCTCTCTCTTTTCCTCTTTTATAACTGCAGGCGAGTGGGGCATGAGAGAAAGATCTGAAGAGTGGGACAGTACACACACTCACACACACACACACACACACACACACTGCTTTGATTCTCCCCAAAGTGTTAAATAATGCATTTGTTGCATTGATTGTTGAATCCATGCGATATTGACTGCGCACTGCAAGGCTCAGTAAATACTTATCTTATCCATTAGGATGATTAATAAATGAGGTGTAAGTGGCTCAAAATGTTAATTAGTAAACATCATTAATTTTATAGATGTATTGAGAACACTGGAGCAGGTCCAGCAAGGGGCAAAACTGTGCAGAGATGAGACAACATGATCTGGCCTTCATAAATTATTGTTGAAGCTGTGTTAATATTGAAGGGAGGATCAAATGGCTGCTCTCGGCTTACCTGTCTCTTAAAAATGGATTAGAGGGCCGTTTAGAGTGGAGCATCAAATAGCTTAGTGGCCGAGACTTATCATGTCATCGCTGCATTCTGAAGTGGTTCGGTGGGACTGTGTCTGTATGTCAACAATGGACTTGCTCTCTAGAGATGGAGGGCACTGCAGTGGGATAAGACTTGTGTGTGTGTGTGTGTATATGTGTGTGTCTATGTCTGTGTGTTTGGTAGAGAGTGAGTGGTACTATCTATGTGAATAACTTCACAATAGCCGGTTTTTCCATTGCAGCTTTGCGCTAAGCCAATATTTTCAATTGTGAATGGCAGGTGTTCCCATGATGTAATGTGATTAAAAATGGCTTTTATCTTCTCGCAATAGTCATTTCAGGTAAATATGACAATGGGTCTCCCAAAATCTGCAAGTTGTTGCAGTTTGCTGTAACTGTATCCACCAACCACTATGATAGTTCTTAATAGAGGGTGAGAGTATGGGAAGGGAGGGAGAAATATCGACAATGTCGGGAACGCATTTTCCACAATACATTATGAATTGCATTTTGTTATACGTGTAGACTTGCACTGATGTCTGCACCTTGGAGCAGGGTGGCTGTGGGCAAGCTTTGCTTTTGTTTCACAGGCCGCCTCCGGGTCCTTGTGGTAAGGCTTTAGGACCCGGCAGGAACACATTTAAAGCAGGCAGCATTTACCTAGGCCATATAACGTCAGGTCTGTCTTACCTGGCACGAGTTGCTGAGCTTTTGTTTGCCATCCATCCCGCACCTGTGCTGCTAGAAGGTCGTGGTCTTCGTTTCGGCACCTTTTAAATCTAGATTGTCCAACTCATGAGCATTGCTGGTGGTGAGAGCCCAGATGCAAGCTGTGATTAGGAAGAGCTTGGGGTAGAGCGACTGAATGCAAGGAACAGGGGATCTGACCAGACGACTGCTTGCTACAACACATAGGGGGAGCACCACTGTTTTTCCCAAGTGTATTTTTACTCTCAACATCTTTATTTTGTACTAGCTCAATGCCATGGATGCAATAGACAACATTCTATGTGGGGTTCGTGCTCGTGCAATAAGGCGAAAAAGTATTTGAGACTTGAGATTTGTGCATTTTCAGGGTTGATGATGATGATGATACGGATACGTTCACCTCCCCCTCACCTCTCTTCCTCTGTGTATGAGTGTGTGTGTGTGTGTGTGTGTGTGTGTATGTGTGTGTGTGTGTGTATGTGTGTGTGTGTGTGTGTGTGTGTGTGTGTGTGTGTGTGTGTGTGTGTGTGTGAATGATAGAGAGAGAGCAAGTGTCAGTGCATATGGGAGGGTGATAATGATGATGCATGTGTATGTGTATGTATATGAATGTGTGTGTGTGTGTGTGTGTGTGTGTGTGTGTGTGTGTGTGTGTGTGTGTGTCTGTGTGTATGAGGAGAGACGCAGAGAGATATTGTAATGATGAGTATTCACTAAGGAGCCCTTTGAGGAAGCCTCAGGCTCTTCCCTGCCATAGCCCTCCCATGAGGGGCCGTGCTATGACAGGCTAATAGTGGCACTGGTTAGCGCTCCAGACCATCTCTCCCTCTACAGCTACAACTACAGCTCACTATTCCTCTGGGCTCAATCAGCCCGGCACAGAGGGGGGAGAGACAGGTGGAGAGAGAGAGAGAGAGAGAGAGAGAGAGAGAGAGAGAGAGAGAGAGAGAGAGAGAGAGAGAGAGAGAGAGAGAGAAGAAAAATGAGTTTTTAAGGCCAGGGAGGACCTAAGGCGCTTCTCATCTGAGAACCTTAAAAAAAAAATTGCCCCAGTTAGGAGACTGAGCTATCATTACTTTCCCTCTCTCTCTCCCCCCATCTGTTCTTTCTGTCTCTCTCTCCATCCTAACATTATGTCTCTCGTTCTCTCCCTGTCTTCCCTTTATCTCTCTCTCCCTTCATCTCCTCTCTCTCTCGCTCACTTAGTCTCAATCCCTTTACCACCCTCTGCTATCTCTCCTCCTCTCTTCTCTCTCTCTCTCTCTCTCTCTCTCTCCTTGTGGAGTTTCATCAGTTTGAGTGATGTCTCTCTGCTCCCCTGCCTTACACACATCCACAACCCTCTACACCTCCAGAGCAGCACCATGGTGCCTAAAGGGGATGTCTTCTGTTCTCCCCCCATTCCCCCAACTATACTCACATGACTGAGAGGCTGATATTGGTCAGATTGCCCCCTGGTTCTTCGTCCACCTTCCTGCTTCCAGCGGCTGCTAATTGGCCCGGTGAGGCTTTCAATCAAATGGAGGCGAGCTGATGAACTGTTGGTTTTGGGGGGATTTGGAGCATATACCAGAGCTTTATTTCTTCAAATGAAGCCCTTTTGCCCCTGAGTTTTTTTTTTTTTGGAGGTTTAGGAAAGAATATCATGGCTTGTGATGCCATTCACAAACAGGTATGGACACACACACACACACAAACATGTATATATAATCAGAATCAAGGAATTTACACAAACAAGGAATTTGACTCTGGTTTAACTTTGAAAAAACATAAAAACATAAAGGAGTAAAACGAATAAAAACAGAACAGTAAGAATAGAATGAAGGCAGTCGAATATGTCTATGTATGAGAATAAATATAGTATGTACATTTGCAAATAAATAAATAGACACTATGGGTGGTATGGTAGTGCAGTTGCCGGGGGGGGAGGGTTTGGGGGAGCAGCTGAGGATGATCGCTTCCTTGTTGTCCCTGTCAAGGGTGCCATGGCCGTGGACCCCTCAACAGACACAAGCAAGATGCAATATACAGTTGAAAGGGTGGGGATAGTGCAATATCAGTATAGACTGAGGTTTAAGATTAAAAATAAATAAATATAGTGCAAGGCAGTTCAGTGCAATGATCATGTATTAATAATACTATTGTAACTGTAAGTAAGTACACATGAGGTACCTGAGCAGAACAGTGTTGATTGACTTGTTCAGTGTGAGGGTGGGGGCTGTTACTGAGTGTTAAGAGTGACTGCTTGGGGGAAGAAGCTGTCTTTGTGTCGGCTGGTTTTGGCAAACAGTGCCATGTATCGTCTGCCAGAGGGAAGGAGGTTGAACAGTTTGTGACCAGGATGTCAGGGGTCTGTAGAGATTTTAGCTGCCCTTTTCCTGACCCTGCTGATACAGGTCCTGGATGGAGGGAAGGTCAGCTCCAATGATCCTCTCTGCAGCCCTAATTGTCCGTTGCAGTCTGGCCCTGTCCCATTTGGTGGCAGACCCAAACCAAACAGTGGTTTAAACATGTATATATACACCCTGCAAGTAATAACTCTATAGTCATAACATTGTAATAGGCATGCTAATTACTTTGTAATGAGCCCAAACTGGCCACAGTATTACTGTTTTCATGCAGATTTTTATTTGCATTATTGTGTAAAATCTGCAACACTATAGAAGAAAGCACAGTTATTCATCCCAGTTGCACGTTATTGCATCATCCTAAATGGTATCAAATCGCAAGAATATTTCTCAGTAATTTTATTAGATGCACGCAGAAAGCCATTTTCATCTTTCACACAGTGGGTGGTGTCCTCTTTCCTCAGTTCAATGAGGCAAAGCATTGCTTTTGATCTTTGAAAGAGTTCAGATTTGTAATTTGGGATTGTCTGCACTGTGGATGACATCTCTGAAAGATCTTCTATATCCATCAGGTCCTACACACAATTGGCCTGACTGCCATTGTGTTCTGATTTCTCTTGTTACTCATTCAGCCGCATTCCCCAGACTTGGAAATCCCTTGCTCTTCTCCACAAAGGAGGAGATTTTAGATATGAAATACAATGAGTATTTTTTTTCTCTCTCTCTCTTGCTCTCATTCTCTCTCTCTTTCATTCTTAAATCCTCCTCTGTACTTCCTCCACATTTCCTAAGACCATTAAACAATATGAATGGATTTCATTCTTCTTCCTTCTCACAAAAAGAAAAAAGAAAACATTTCATAGGCTACGCCAGGATAAACAGCTCGTCTTGGAGGGGAGTGAAGTTGTTGGGTGGTGTTCTGGTTCCTCAGTCTCGCGTTGGTCTCATGGGGGGGATCAGGCCGTTCCCCAAGCTGTGATACCTAAGGGATGCAGTCTCTCCCCAAGCGACCTGGTGTCTGCCCACACATTCAGGCATGGAAGGTTTGAAAATGAGTGTGTGCACGTTGTACAAACAACCACGAGGGGAGTAGCCCTACAGAGGTTCACCACTATATTACAAATTCTTACAAAATGCATTCTAAGTCATGGAGGTTTTTCAATACAAATCAAAAGCACTCAGGGTCATTCAGATTCGTTCCAATAACTCAAGACTGAAGCCAAGAAAAGTGAGGTGTGAAGTGGCCAACTGTTCTCACCAGATTCAAGGCAAATAGGTTTCAGCTGTGACAGGGAAGGAGATATTGTGTTAGTAAATATGCAGGAATTTAATCTTAAACAGTCCACAGCTGTAGTCCCCTTCTCACTGATTATAAGCACAACATGCCATAACATCAAGTGCTTTAGTCCATGCATACAAAATGATTGTGGTTATATTGTAATATACTGTACGTCTTAAGAAGATATATGTTTGTTAACCCCCTCCACAATTATATATTCAGAGGCAGTTTAAGTCCTTGATAATGCTCCTGCCTCACCCAGCCACGATGAAAGGCTCAACCACATTCCAGATTTCAACCACCATTATCACAAAATAGCTTTTCATTCACACTGGCAAATCCCTAGAGCAGACTTATCCAATCCTGTTTTAATATGCATTTGATTGGCGGGAGCCAGTGAAACAGCTGTTATATTAACACTGTGTGTGGCAGATCACTCTTGATGGCAGCAGGCTAGCCAAACATGCAGCTGAATGCGGCAAGTGTCATTTTTTTCAATTTAGTACTAATATAACTGGAGGAGTGAAAAAATGCAATAATGTCATATATTTTGAGAAGTGCTGAGAGAATGTTATAATATGTTGTTTAGTTGAGAGAGGCATGTTTCTTCTATTTTTGGTGCCACTATCCAAAAAGACCTACACAACACTTCCTATTTAGAATATTTTTGTAATCAACGGGTCAGAGTTCAGCTGGGTGGTGTGGAATCAAGCCAATGCTTCTCTTTGGTGAGTTGTGTGAACAGTATCTTTATTAGTATAACATGTACAAATTAGTATCTTTATTAGTATAAAGTGTAAAAACAAAATTAACTGAACATAGTCGTACGCATATTAATGAGTATTTGTGTGTGTGTGTGTGAGAAAGAGACAGAGAGATCAATGTGTGTGTGTATGAGATCAGAGCATGTGTGTGTGTGAGTGTGTGAGATCAGAGTGTGTGTGTGTGTGTGTCTGTGTGTGTGAGGTCCTCTGCCCCTCCACTCAGATCAGTCTCATTAAGTCCAACAAAAGCACCCCTGCTTAAACCCTCATTTGGTCATATGGGGGAGGATTAGAGCAAGCCTAACCTTGTGGAAAATGACATGAGAGAGAGCGCAAAAGCGTTTGTAATTTCCTCATAGATATGCTTGAATGAACCCTCTCTCAACCATATGGCCAATGCTTACACTGTCATTACTTTGGCAGAAACACTATACCTCATTAAATGTGCTCATTACAGATATGGTGACTGTTTGATATTAAAATTAGATTATGTCATGGTATGATATAGCAACATTTACGATGTTGAATTTAGCCAATAACTACATTTAGTCTGTCTGACAACCATATATTAGAAGTAGTAAGAAGTGTATTTAGCCAATAGCAAACACACACAAACACACAAAGAGAGAGAGAGAGAGAGAGAGAGAGAGAGAGAGAGAGAGAGAGAGAGAGAGAGAGAACCTGTCTGCCACCTTTATTCCATGATGTGTATTCAGCTTACACCTGAAATGCATTATAACTGTAATGTTATTATACAGCTCTTGAGAACGCTGCAGGAAGTTCTATTGACTTTTGATGGGCCTTCCCAACATTTCTTACATTTGACCGCCACAAAAAAATAATGACCACTGTCAATGTCAATGGGTTTTCTGCTCCTGATTCACGTCTTTCATATCATTCTGCAAGTGGTCCATTTACTTATCACAATGGGGCTTCATTGATAGCTAGTCAGCCGCTTGGGCAGCCGTGGCCCACTGGTTAGCACTCTGGACTTGTAACCGGAGGGTTGCCGGTTCGAGCCCCAACCAGTGGGCCGTGGCTGAAGTGCCCTTGAGCAAGGCACTTAACCCCTCACTGCTCCCCGAGCGCCGCCGTTGTAGCAGGCAGCTCACTGCGCCGGGATTAGTGTGTGCTTCACCTCACTGTGTGTTCACTGTGTGCTGTTTGTGTTTCACTAATTCACCGATTGGGTTAAATGCAGAGACCAAATTTCCCTCATGGGATCAAAAAAGTATATATACTTATACTTATACTAGTCAGCAAGTAATGTGTTGCTACGCAACACCTGACACTTTATTTGTGTGGCAAAACTATATGCTTCTCTGTGGAAGCTCAATGTGAGGTTTCTTTTCTCGTTTTGACAAGTGGCTGTACACTAAGCAGAATATTATTTGGCAGTCTTATAAATACTAAGGTACTATAAATAAGTACCTTCAGGACAAAATCAGAAATGTTCGCCCACCGGACAATACATTTTCCCTTACATGATGACCATACAGTAACACAACTTGAATTTCCCCTTGGGGATCAATAAAGTATCTATCTATCTATCTATCTATCTATCTATCTATCTACTGAACTTAATTATAAGCATTATAACCACATTTATGCATGTTTATAAAGTAATCATTTGTTGATTGACATATAGATGTACTGTAAATGGACAAAGCTTTATCAAGAGGTAATCAAATTTAAATATTTTAAATCTAAATTTAATTTTAGATTTTAATACTTCATGCTGACATAATTACATTACTATAACATTTCTTTATGAGTGTAATCATGACCATGGTCCATATGATAATTATATAGACTTATGTAAATTATAATTACTGTAGGTATTGTGAATACTTTATAACCGTGAATGTTATGAATGTGTTAACATTTTCTGAATACTGGGTTTCAGTTAAAGGAGAATTCCGGTGTGATATTGACCTAAAGTGTGTTGAAACATGATACTGAGTTCGAACGTATGTCTCATAGCCCATCTCGGCTTGTCCCCTGCACTCCAAAATCTGGCGCTAGTTAGCCGATGCTACCAACAGCTTTTTCAATGGTGGTATGATAAGGGATCAGATTCCAAAAATAATCAATCTGGAATCTGATCCCTTATCATACCTGTTCATTCTTACTCGTCGCTCGACTTATCGTGACTAAATTCAAGATGGCTGCAAACACTAAACTTCGTGAAGATACTGTCTGTATAAATCGTCTTGTAAGTAAACTACCAGTGCTTTTTCAAAGTTCTCAATGTCTCGTTTTAAATGTCAGGGCCCTCGGAAGTCTACCAATGAAGTGTAGAGATACATTGAGCCTCGTAAATGGTGTAAAACAGTGATTTATTTGCATGGCTAGCCCTATGCCGAAGCACCACCATTGAAAAAGCTGTTGGTAGCATCGGCTAACTAGCGCCAGATTTTGGAGAGCAGGGGACAAGCCGAGATGGGCTATGAGACATACGTTCACACTCGGTATCATGTTTCAACACACTTTAGGTCAATATCACACCGGAATTCTCCTTTAAGTGTTACTGAACATGCTGTATGCAGCATGAAAGATGATCTAAGGATGTCTAAGGCATCACTTATATAAAAATGAATGCTTAACATACTTATGCATTTGCAAGGTTTATCATTTCTGTAGCAGACTGCCAATATGCCAATATATGCTGGCATATGTTTTTGTGGACAAGTGGATCAAAATAGTATCATACAACAATCTGTCCAATGATGATTATATTAACAAAGGCACCAAATGATGCCACAGCTAGAATGGAGCTGCTCTCATTATCAACTGGGTACATTCCACATGGCATTACCGCATACATCTGAGTCCCTCTGGCACCTCTAGAACGGCCAATGTTGTCAAGGGTCCCGCACAAGGGCAGCTAATTCAATTAGCACATGGCTTCAGGATCAGACCATTAGTTTACTCAGTTATGTGTGAGAGAGGGAGATGTAGGCAGCCATGAGACTGCTGCTGTTTTTTTTTTATTTACTGGGATCTTGGAAAGTATTCACAGTTCTGGTTTAGTGAACCCTCAAGGCCTTTGTGTGCTCCGCCACCACCGCTGCCGGTGCTGATGCTGAGACCATGGCTGCCACGGAGACTGGCACGCTGGAGACAGAGCCTCGGGGCTGTACTGTGATGGAGTCGGAGATGGGCGGGGGGTGGGGGGGATTGCGAGTGATTGAGGACATACATCTGGCGTCACCGTCCTTGCCCGAGTAAAAATCCATCAGCGCGTTAACCTTGTGAAATAAATCAGAGCAAGGCGGGATAAAATGAATGAATAAGACTGGCAGAATATACAAGAGCCAGTGACTGGCAGGATGAGCAATGACCTCAAGCAATAGGGTGTGTGTGTGAGTGGGGTGGGTTGGGGGATGAAAGCCATGCTTGGACTGGCATAGTTGAAACAACACACACAACAGCCAGGGAGTACACACACACACACACACACACATTTGCTGGCTTCTTAGATGTAGCAAATATTTTTGACATTTGGATTTTTCTTCCCTCCGAGCCACCTGTTACCCAGTAGCAGGTGGCATTGAGGTTTTTTGGGGTTTTTTTTTTTTGTTTTTTATTGCATATCGGTTGTATCATTTCCACCACAGACTCAGGGCCACAGACAGGTTAGATGTGGAGGAGAACTCAGTGATGGCTGGCTGTGTGACTCAGACTCATCCAGACCTACTGTAGCTGCTGGGGGGGGGGGGGGGCAACTCATCCAGACCTACTGTAGCTGCTGGGGGGGGGGGGGGCAACTGCCAGCACACTGCTGTGATCCTCCATCTGCTCCATCCACTTTCCCCTGCTCTGTCTTTTCTCTTTCCACTTTTCTTACTATCTCATTTAATTTTTCTGTCTCTCTCTCTCTCTCCCTCTCTCCACTTTTCTTACTATCACATTCAATTTCTCTCTCTCCCTCTCTCTCTTTCTCTCTCTCTCTCTCCTACATAGTCGACCAGTAAAAGGTAGAAAAGATGATTCGGTTTGCCCCAGATGATTCGACTCTGAGACTCAGCTGGGAGATGTGATGAGTTTTTCTCCTCAGGGTCTCTCTCTCTCTTTCTCTCTCTCTCTCTTTCTCTCTCTCTCTCTCTCTCTCTCTCTCTCTCTTTCTCTCTCTCTCTCTTTCTCTCTCTCTCTCTCTCTCTCTCTCTCTCTCTCTCTCTCTCTCTCTCTCTTTCTCTCTCTCTCTCTCTCAGAGCTTGCCAAACACGAGCTTTTTACTGCTCCTCCGCTGCAGCCATAAACTAAAAACGCATTTTGAAAAAGCCTATAGCCAGCCCTTGCCTGCAGGATGTGACTGCAGCGATAAGGGAAACTCTCTCCCCTATCTCCCAGGGAAAGACTTCTGCAGTCTTTCGATCAGCCACAGTTTTGTACAATGGAGTCTCTGTTTTCTAAGTTGGCTGTTGTGCTTTTTATCCTGTGAGCTTTTAGAAATGTAAAAAAGGCCGCCGTGCGTGGAGTTTTTCCACGAGGCCATCGACAGATACTGGAGCTCTCGCAATAACACTGCGGAGAGCAAACTATCTTTTTTATGACTCCTCTCCTCTGTGAACTCAAGCTGGTGGGCAGCAGTGGGCTTCACACAGGGACAGCCGGTACACACAGCGGCTGCCGCTAGACCAGATTTGGTGAGCTGAGAGAACCAGCAGTTACCAATCACAAGCCCCCTGCAATCACCTGCCGACGGCAATAACAGGTGTCATCCCCACTCCTATTCCAGCACCCCCCCACACACACACACACACACACTCTCTCTCCTCTCTCTCATCATGTTCACAAGCCCTGGTGTCTCCACTGTGGAGCCGTAAAAAGAATTTTCCAATCAAGGTTTTAATTAGCGCAGGGATTAGAGCTGCTTGTCTGCCCCACGTGGATGGAAAGAATTGGTAAATTGACAGCCCTGTGGAGACTATAATGGGGGAGAGGGAGAGAGAGAGAGAGAGAATGAGAGAGAGACAGAGAGAAAAGTGGCCCATGCTGTTACTGCAGTGGCTGATTGAAAAAAAATGTGTGAACATGTGTGTGTGTGTGTGTGTGTGTGTGTGTGTGTGTGTGTGTGTGTGTGTGTGTGCATTGGGGGTGGACATACATTTTGGTTCAGTTTAATGTCATGTTCTTCTTACACACATATTTTAAAGTTAAAGGTCCAGTATGTAGGAAATAATGGAAAATAAACTGTAACTCTTCCAAAAATTATCACCATATGTTGTCATAGAGTGAGGAAACACGATGAATTGAAGTAATGGCTTATTTGACAACATTACTCTAACCCGTGAAACCCCGTAAAACCCATGAAAAAAAATCAGTTACGGGGCGGAATCTCTTGGAATTTTCGTTTATGTTTTGAACGATTAATTCTAGAATAGCGTATTAATAATGGGCTAGGCGTCCTCCTATTTGGGTTGCCAAATTAGCAAAGGCCAACTGTCAACAGCTGTCAGTTGTAGTCATGAACGCCTACAAGAGGCAGGCAAATTTCCAAAATTAAAACAAGAAACAAATTAAGTGGACATCGGAGGAGCTTCCTGAGATGGTGACGTCTTCGTCAAACTAAGAATATCAAGTCTGACGCAGAGCTGGCCATATTTCTCCACAACAGGTAGCCTATGCTAAACTTCATCTGCATCGCTAACTTCAGCTAAATATGTTACGTTGGTTAGAGAGGTATTTTTTGTTTTCACTGTTTCCGTAATGTGTAGCTGGGTCATGGTTGGAGAAACGTTAAAGCAGCTGCAGGTCAACTAACGTTAGCTAAGTCTTCATTACATCTGGCAACCCAGAAGAGGCTCGCGTCTGGTAGTCTTGAGAACGTTCACCAGTGTTTTGATTTTGGCCTACAGAACGTTCGTTAACAATCCTACAAATCGCACCTTTAACACGCCAAAACACAATCAACAGTGCACACAGACTTACTGTAGAAGCATCGCATTCCAGAACATCTTTTGTAACCCCTCTATTCTTTCAACTCTAAGCCATATATACAGTCTCTAACCTTTCTGCTAAATGACACCTTTACTGTAAGTACCACTCTGTCCACATCACATAGATACTAAATAATAACGCTTACATAACTGCAATGCTCTGTCTTTCTAAGACATAAACCATTTTTCAGTAAAGGACCCAGGTATGAATATATGATGGATGACCTAGTCCAAGACTAATGTCTGTAAAATGCCACAGCTCTTTTTCTTAAAGGGCACTTAGAAACCCTGGCCTGCGTGTAATTTTAGCACTGGCTGACTCCATCTTCCTCAAGCTCTGAAAGCACATACGGCCTCGATGTAGACTAGAGGGAATCGAAGCATGTTCATCAGCATAGTTTATCTTATGAACAATTAGACTACATGATTTTAAAAGGAGAGTCAGACATTTGTTTATTTATTTGTTATCTATTCTGCAAAATTTCAAGTTCATTTGTTTTGTTTCTATTCTATTCTATTTTCCTTCAATTCTATATTCTATTTCTACCTATGTACTATGGAAGATGACGTATGGAGGTGTACTGTATGTCACTGAATAGAGCAAGGATTCTGGGTTTGAGTGCGGTCTCTTGAAGTGGAAGCTTTAGATCAAGCTCAAGTATGTGCATATTGTTGAAGGGCACTTCTTTTAAATCAAAAGCACTTTTTACTTAAACTCTAACTCCAGGGCAAAGTATGCCTTTATGCACAAGCACAAGCACAGACATAAGATCCCCAGTATATAGCCTGTCTGCTTTATGCACAAGCACAGACTTAAGAACCCCAGTATATAGCCTGTCTGCTTTATGCAATCTGACGACTCTTGACCTTGTCCGCCTGTGACACTCATGCTTTACATGAAGCCCAGTGCTTTGTGAGAAGGTCCATAAAGCGACCATAAAGTGATTGTAAAGTGAAATGAAATGACTATTAAAAAGGACACATTCATCCATATGAGAATATCCCAGTAAAATAGGGATAGATTGGAGGCTTTTCAGCATTGTCTCCATGGGCAAAGGGGAAGTGGAATGGAGGGAAATGTACCACCTTTCTCATGAAGGTAACAGAACATTGTATGCTCTCTCTCTCCCTTTCCCCCTTTCTCTTTTATGCAGCACTTCATTGGCCATATATCACAGTTGGAGAGATGTAGGGAACAGTGAAGTGAATAGATCAAGGCCAAGGACACAGGGGAAATCTGTAGCCATTCTGTCCCATTCTGTCACAGGGCCTATTGAGCCTCTCTCCTCCTTCACTCGGTGTCACAGCATGGGCCTGTCTGCAGCCACAGGGCTTCACCATATGGGGAGTAAAGCCTTAGCAGAATCCCAGTACCCTGTCATCATGATTTTAGCAGAGATTGCTACGAACTGGGTTGCCATGACATGAAGGTTACGTTCAGTTTCTCTCTCTCTCACACACACACATGGGGTGGGATTGGGAAATGATTGTGGGTCAGACACTTGAACCACGACTACCACATTCACAGGACCTGAATGTGGTAGTCGAGCACTTCACTTGGACCTGAATGGGGTAGTTGAGCACTTGGACCTGGGGTACTGCTTACGCTAGAGCACCCCCATGTTCAGAGCATTTTCTTCAGTTCTTCTGCCTGTCCCTCTCTTGTAAGGTGGTTGCCCTGTAACGCCGGCTTCTCTTACACTCAGTTTGAGTGATTGCAGGGGGCAAAAAACATCTTGCATGCAATCAGTTCTACCAACTTAGTCACAGGGGGAGGTCGTTGAGCTAATATGCAATTTATATCTTGATAGGAAGAGCGCCTTAGAATATCGATAGATTTTGAAAATAATTGGACTGTGGTTAATATTTAAGTTCAAAAATCACTGCCCGCACTTGACTGAAACAGTAAAGGTCCATCAAGTCCAAGATGACCTTCCCTGGTGGAAATAAGTAAATAAGACATGAAATAAGTACAGACAAAATAACATTTCATCATCTTCCCTACTGCTGAGAACAGATTATATCAACTCACTTTGCTGTTATCCCTCATACTACATACAAGATTAAGGAGCCAGTTTACAATGACCAGCTAGCCAGTTTGATATGACTTCAATATTCTGGTAAAACTGAGACTACTGCGAGGGCAGAAAAAGGACATGATCACACTTACTCGTCACACTCTTTTGGGTAAACTCTATTGGAAATGTATCTTCTGCTTTGGCTACAAAAAGACTGTTTTCAGTTTCAGCATCTTCACACAATGCAGAATTAAGCCTTCTTCAGCTGAACAGTACCCTATACACGCCTAAAGTCTATGTAAAAAAAAAATGCTACTGAGGCATGTGAATCCTAATGGGTCTGGTTCGCTGCCTCAGTCTTTTGAGGAAAACACACTTTTTCTCTGTTTATGGTTTTCGACTATCCCTACTCAGCATCAAATCAAATGCAAACCCCCCCCCCCCCCCTCCCCATCCCATAATGAATTACCACGGCAGCTCCCGCCTCTGAATCGATAGTGTCGCCCATCCGGCTGACAGCTTAATCGGCCGCACCGCCTGACCAAACAAAATAAAACTCGGTCATTCTGCTGTTGCAGCATTTTTTTCATTCTGACCTTGCGCAGGCCCATAAAATCACTCCGCTGTTCTCTCTCTCCCCTTTCCCTTCCCTTCCGCTCCCTCTCTGCTCTCCCTGTGCACCCCTCTCTTCCTTTCGTTTTCTTTTGCCAACACACACACACACACACACACACGCACACACACTTCCACACACACATAGATGCACCCACAAACACATTGTACTCATATATACACACAGCTGCACACCAGTTTGACTCCCTCTCTGTGCAACACAGGCTTTTGATTCTGCCATTGATGGAACTGCCAATCCAAACGTAACATTAAAGACAGCAGGCGACCTGTGCAGGGGTGGGGTGAGGCGGAGAGTAATGATTCAGCCATGTAGGGGTGTCACTGGGAAATCCTATTAGGCCTGATGCAGGAAAAACTGCCAATGAGCGCAAACGCTTACAGTAAGAGGTCCATTCTCTGTCTGTCGAGCACGAGTGGCCCCCAAGATCCGAGGCATTAACTGGCCCAGACGGCGGAATCAATTGCTCGTTGTAAAATCCTATAAACACATGGCCATCTTTTCCAGCTAGTTTGCCACGCTGGAAACACCGAATCCAATCTCCCTTTACGGCCCCCACGGTGCACAGTTAAGTAATTACTACTGATTTGAGCCTTTGTGTTTGTCGCTGAATGAATTTCACACTTGAGATGCCTTTAATATGTTTGCTTTTTATTTGGCAGTCGGATCTGCCTTGGCTTCCAGCCGCCCCGGCACCGAGGAGCTGCGGAGCTTGACCTGTGAAATTCCCCTGTAGTGTTATGCTGAGTGCTTGATTCAGGTGGGAATGCTCTCCAGGTGCAGGCGCGAAGGGAAGAAAAACAGCAACGCGGCACATTGTAGCTACAGTATGTGCGTTTTTGTGTCTGATGTGAGGGCGAGACAGAGAGATAGAGAGAGAATGCATTTTTTTTTTGGGGGGGGGGGGGGGGGGCGTGGGCAGTGTGAGATCTGTGTATGTGTGTGTGTGTGTGTGTGTGCGCATGTTATGCATCTTCAAACAACATGTTTGTTTTACCAACGGGACCATGTGCTTAGGTGGATTAGTGACCGTCATTAACACGAGTCGGCCCTCTTTGGGCTCAGCAGGGGTTTAGCCCTTACCGATGTTTCACCCATCCCTCTCGGCCCACAGCGGTTCACTCCGCACATCATTGTGGTCCAGCCGCACCACTGGTCCCAATACATTTGATTCCCCATCAATGTCTATGAATAGAACAGCGGTTGCAATTAGTGCTGACTGTAATCTCGCTCCAGTGATATCAGCTGCCACATGCAGCCAAGGGAGCACTCCTTAGCTGTGTATGAGAGAGGTAGAGAGAGAGAGAGAAAGAGAGCGATAGAGAGAGAGAGATAGAGAGAGAGAGGAGAGGAGAGAGATACTGCTTTAGTGTTGAGAGGGGGAGCTTTTTAATGTATTCTGAGACTAGGGTAGACATTGAGAGTGAGTGAGAAAGCGAGAGAGAGAGAGAAAAAGCACTAATGAGAGTTTGAATCAGATTCTTAATTTGAACCATGATCTTGTCGGAAATTAGCATATGAAAGTGTGTCTGGAGATGTTTATGATCTTTGAGGAATTTTTACAACACTGTTTGTTTTCTCATCTTCACCCCTCTCCCTTCTACCCCACACATACACACACACACACATCCCCTCTCTTTACTGCCTCAGTTAATTGTTCACCTTCATCATAATTTTGTAAACGCCAAGATTCAGGATATTACAACCATATGAATACCTCACTCTCTCTCTCTCTCTCTCTCTCTCTCTCTCTCACACACACACCTCTAATGAGGCAATGACAATCCTTTTATGACACCATATCTCTCCCATCACTAATCTCTCATTCTCAGTGCAAGAGTTCGATGAAAAAACGCTCTGTTTTGAGGTTTGATCACAGTCTCCTTTATCTCCATTCCGAGGCACAATAAATTCCAGCTCATTAGTAGAGCGTGATTAGCGCCTGTCAGGGAACAAGAGCCAAGATTTATTCTCCATGAGCTAAAAGGTTACTAAAACATAAAACTAAGCTAAGCTAAACACAAAGGAAGACTTTAAGATAGCAGTGTTGTTACCCAATCAGGGTCGGTACAGAGGATTCTTTCTGATGAATTACCTCTGCACATTTACCTCCTATGAAATATTATCATCCATAAATCTGACCGAGCTGCATCTTATTGATCTACAACCCTTGTTACAGTCTTTCAGTGCATCTTGCCTCTGTCAGCCATGTTGTAAGGCCCTGGAACATTACTCATACTTGGGTTTCGTTCGGGCTAATTGATCAAGGCCAGAGCGTGTAGCCTGTTTTGATCACACGATTGCTCTCAGCAAAGTAAACCGGGGCCTCTATTAAACAACACGGCGGGCCTCGGAGATCATCTGCACATCCATATTCATGAGCCTCTCCAATGCCCAGCACTCACCAGCTCCTGACTGGCCTAACCAGCGCTATACACCTGCCTGTCTCGTGCGCCGGGCTTTTATGCAAATAGCCTCTCGGTAGCATGCTATGCATTATTGAGATCAAGTGGGGAAGTCAGAGGACATATGCCTCAGCTGCGGCGGTGGTGGTGGCGGCAGCGCTGTTAAGATGTAAATGGGATCTGTGCTTCAGGTGCGGCGTTTGACATATCAGCTTTGCCGCTATCTATTACACACTGCCGCACATGCCTTTTATGTCTCTTTAAGGAAGGTGACAGCAGATGTCGACAGTTACATCTCTTTCTTTTTAGGCTTTTTTTCATTCAACAAAGCAAGACACAAGTATGCCTACCCGAGGAATGTTAATATTTTGAAGATAGAGGCTTAAAAATGTTGGGTGGGTTTCCAGTGTCATTTCAGTGTTTCCTGAAATGTCCTTAGCCAAGGTATGCCTTCTCTGGAAAAAAAATTGTGAGATTAGTCTGGACCCATCTCAGCTATACCTTAACATGTTGCAAAAGGAGGCACACATCAGACAAGAGTCCAGCTCATACTTCGTGCGTATGGGGGTAAAGGTACAGGTAAATCGCCATGCTCTGCTTATATGCACACACCAACAAACTCATGGGTCAGCAAAACATTTAGCACTCTTGGTCTAAATGTTGGATAAAATCAACAAATCAGTTCTTTCTTTTCTTACCATATTTTTTCTCTATGGCAAGGCACTTGTAGTTCCAGTGAATAAGCCTGATGCCAAACAGCTGGAGCAGATGATGGGGGTCAGGGGATCTTAACGCCGCCTCCACATCATGTGACGTTTTTTTTTGTTTTGGTCCGGGTGGGTTGGTGGGAGCTGTCCAGTCTCTAGGTGCTGGAGTTGCTTTAACCTGAGAACCCGGTATGGTGTGCAGGATGTCACAAACAACAACAAAAACAATAAGAACAACTATGCCTCTTCCATATTAGACGCCTGAAAAAAAAAAAAAATTGGCATGGGGACCAAGATCCCTCTGGCTTTCTACAGGGGTATCCTGACTAGTGGCATCTCTGCATGGTTTAGGAGCTGCACTGTCAACAACCAAAACACACTGCAGAGAGTTGTGTGGACACCCCAACAAAAATTTGTGGATATTAGCTTCCCTCCATCCAAGGCTTGCACAACACAAGATGCATCAGTAAAGTCCACAGAATAATTAAAGTCCTCAGTCACCCTAGCACCGCTGTTTGTGCCCCTGTCATTCTCTTTAATGCATCTCTTATTTTCCTGTAGTTCTGCCAAAGAGCCTTAGTGGAATCAGCTCTGCAGCACTTATCTGCCCTGTATCAACTGATACACATGAGAAAGGTCAGAAGTCCAATCTAAAATGATAAATTCTTCTGCAAATTTGTTTTGTCCCATTAAATCAATTAACTCCTAACATGTTGTTGACAACAAGGAGTAGACCATTTTTAATGTGTTCTGCCAGAAATGGTTCAAATTTGGATAGCAAGTCTTATATCTCCAAATATTTGAAAGTTGTGGTAGGGACCAATTGAGGATGTTGTGAATGTCTGAGAACGTCCCGTTTGTCGGATGGCTGTGTTCAGACTAAATTTCTTTTTTTTAACAACAAAAATTGGTCGGGGTGCTTTTTTGATTTCAAAAACCACTTGCAGTAAAAAGCAGTTGACGTTTTTCTTGCCATAATAACGTGTGCTAATCATGAGTTATTGATAGTTATCACCCGGAGACAAGAAATACTCTTTTCTCATTGGCTGGCAGAATGGCTTTTAATTCTGAATAACGGGACACCTATGAAGTAGATCTGGTAAAAAAAAGTTTAATCGCCGTTCCATATATGAATGGTAACTATAACAACCATAGTAGGACGACGGTTCAGCCTTGTTCTTTGCCCCTCGTCCATTAATTCCGTATAACAGGACACCTTGGCGGCCGTTATCCCTTACCTAACATGCTAGTTTTTCTAACGACTAATAAAGAATATGGAGATACAGTTTAACCAGGGGCACAGCTACCAATTTTTTGAGGGGTATGCAACAACAATATTGGCGCCCCCCCCCCCAAAAAAAAAACAAAACACAAACAACTAAAGCAAAACAAAAGGCCAATAATTTACACTATTACTTTGCATTAGTGTATGTGTATATATTGTTTTTTTAAAGAAATGCTGCCAATTTGATGTTTAACTTGAAGTATTGATAAATGGTGCATTGTCACTTTAAGAGAGTCTAAACGGTTCTCATAATGTCCTTTTGCCAGCTATTGCTCACAAAGGATAAGGCTGATAGGCCTACTCCTTGTTTGTTTGTTTGCGCCACATTATTAACACAATATTAAGTTATTACAAGGGGTCTTCATTGTTAGGATATGGAAACATGTAATGAGTTGTTGCTAGCGTGACATTTCTGTTTGCAGTTTGCCATTAAAAGTGCAGTACGAGCATGGTAGCCACCTAGCTATCTGAATGGAATAGGCTATGTTTCAATCGGCATATGCTTACGTAACAAACGCTAGTTAGTCTGTTAACATGAATATTTACAAGCCTCCAAGCACAGACATCATCACTTTAAATCCTACCTGTTGCCTTTCACCGTCCACTTATTTAACTGCTGTCGCATCCCTTGACATGCCATCTACTTTTCCCAATTTCTTTTTCTACTTTTAGCCACCTACAGCTTTTTTTGCTGTATCCATCTTTTTCCATAGACGGCAACTCACTACTCGTAGGCCTATCTGCTCGCTCAGCCAACTCCGCTCAGCGCTCACGGCGCCCCCACTCCCTCTTCTATATCAAAATTTTATGATGGAATCTTATGAGATAAGGCGCCTACTCTAGCCTGTTAGTCCTCTAAAATGTTATAACATTGAGAAAATTTTGAAATGGGGGCAGCCGTGGCCTACTGGTTAGCACCTCGGACCTGTAACCGGAGGGTTGCCGGTTCGAACCCCGACCAGTAGGCACGGCTGAAGTGCCCTTGCGCAAGGCACCTAAACCCTCACTGCTCCCCGAGCGCCGCTGTTGATGCAGGCAGCTCACTGTGCCAGGATTAGTGTGTGCTTCACCTCACTGTGTGTACACTGTGTGCAGTGTGTGTTTCACTAATTCACGGATTGGGTTAAATGCAGAGACCAAATTTCCCTCACGGGATCAAAAGAGTATATATATACTTATACTTATACTTAAATGATTTAGAAAAGCACAGAAGTAGCTACTGTTACGACCCCCTGTGCCCTCTTCAGGCCATCCCATGTCAGTGCACGGGCGGGGTTGGACCTGGGGAGGTTAATTTGTAATTGGGTGCACCTGTAACCAGGTGCTGCTATATTAGGGGCTGTCCTCTCTTTCCCATTAGGCACTTTTCTTCTTTCATGCAGGCACCTATTTTGACTTTCCCTTGCACTGGCACTTTTCACTCTCCCTTATTCTAGATCTCTTTTCTTTGTCTACTCATTTAGTCTCTCACATAATCTACTGACACTTACATTGCATCCACACACGCACGTCACTTCTCCCATTCATTTTCCCCTAGACATCTTGTATTTGGTAACGTTGCTTTGCGTTAATTTAATAAATTATTTGCTTTGAAGCTTGTTGTCTGTGTCCCTCTTTATGTTTCGGTCTTGTAACGAGCTGGCCGTAACACTACATATAGAAAATACCAAATATATATATATATATTATTTTTAGAAGCTAACAGGTTCAAAATGTTGTTTGAGAGCATAATTATAGTTATAATCGGTGGAGTTTTGAGCAAGAACGTTGTTTGCATTAATGCCAAATTAGCATACAGTGAACGCGAACTGGGCATACACTCACGTCAAAAACAAACTATTATACATTTAGGCCCTGGTGCATGGCGGAAATTGGGTTGTTTTCTTGACTTGGCGCAACTTTTAAATTCTTATTTTGCATGTCGCTTTTTTTGAGCAACTTGCCCAGGGGTATGGCAACTAACGACCTGAGGAGGGATCTGGCAGCTCTATCTTGCATTACAGTTTTTTCTGAATGCTTAAACATTTTTTGTAACTATGGCTTTTTTTGCAAAACTCTACACACAAATGGCAAAACCACTCACTGAGTTCGCAAAACTAAAAGCACAAACACTGCTTTGCACTCAGTTTGCAATTTTGTAACACACACTTTGCACAACTGTAGGCACAATGGCTATTATTTACACTATTTTGCCAACTCTCTGGCACACTTTCTCATGTGAAAACTGTTTTAGATAATTAGTTCACTTTGCAATCAGCCTAAGCACTATAAATAAGCCACAGGTAATGTACAATGGGTACAATGGAGTAAGCAGGAAGTGTGAAAAGAGAAAGAGATAGCCCTTTTACAGACAAAAAAACAGTCTACATGTGGGGATATTGTCATGTCAGGTCTGGATACGTCATTCCAGAATATATTTTTCCCGGTGCCTTGGACTAGGACATTGCATGTGATGTAGACAGAATTTTGAGAGAGACGACCCGATGTAGACTGATTTGTTTTGTCTCAGTGAAATGCTATTTTGTGTTTTGACTTGGAAAAACACACTTGTGTTTGTTTTGATGTGTGTAAATAAACACTAATACTTGAAGTTTGGATCCCTGTATGTTTACAGAACTATGACAAAAGTATGACCTCAAACTGACATAGTCTACCTTGTGCACAGAGAAAGCAAAAGCCAGATGTGTTTTTTATTCATACCATCAGTGTGTAGTTGGCACATTGTGTGCTTACTATTGTGATGGCTTGTGTTTACTGTTAGATACGAAAACACCATTTTTACGAAGGTGTGAAGAGTTAAGCAAGGTGTTTTAGCTTTTGCAAGAGAACTACAATGTTTTGCTGATTGGGTGAGAGGTTTTGCCATTTGTGTGTAGAGTTTTGCAAAAAAAGCCATAGTTACAAAAAATGTGCTTAAGCAATCAGAAAAAACTGTAAACACACCACTCGCATGACCCTTAACTGGAAGTAATCACCTTTGCTGCAATAATCACAAGTAAACTGACTTTTGTTGCAGTGCTTTAGTAGCATTGAACATTTTTTAATGGTAAATGACACAGAATCCCCCAAAATAAACTTACTAAAAACGTAAAATATAAATATAAAACTATAACAATAATACTTCTTATATATAATTACATATAATAATATAATCAGTGTGGTTGGAATAGTGTTCTAGGCCTCTCTATGTTGGAATATATTGAGAGTATATTGATACTCTACACACACACAAATAAAATTAATCAAAGACATGTACAGACATGTACACCTGTTGTACGAACAAACATGTGCCAAAAGCTCAGAAATGTCCACTGATCCCACAGGCTCCTTAAAGCGTAACTCTTGCCAAAATGCAACCTAGGGTCTTTTAGTGAATGTACCCGAGTCAAACTTTCGTTTAAAAGGACAATTGCGTCGGAAGGGCCACTTTTAAGCTTGACCGTATTGTCGTTTTCGGGTCAATTGTCCTTTTCAATAGGAGTCCTAGGGCACTAGCCTACTATTTTGATGCACGATCGCATCAAAATCGCTATTTTTAAAGGCTCAACACAACATGAAACTTTGATCGAAGTTTCACCAGGGTCTCTACACATGAACTCGAGCATTGAGAAAATTGTTTGTGTACACAGAGTTTACTTAAAAGAAAGGTCACAACACACTTGGTTTTTCCGCTCGCCGCCATCTTGCCAGTGTGGCAAGTGGTAGGTTAGCTCTCTAATAGTAATGTCGACTACGCCATCTGAGGCCCTGCCCCTCAGAATATTCAAATCAAATCAGTTGGACTATAACTTGGTATATGAAGCCCAACCAGGCAACACAGGTTCGTGGTCACAGAAAACCAGAGGCGTGGTTCCAAAAATAAACTGTCTTTATTACAAATATTAAAAACATATAGGGAGTGAGTTCTCTCCAGACAGTCAGACCTTTTGCCACTAAGGCACTGACACAAACGGCCTACAAGGCCTGGACACACACATGACACACACATACATACACCAGAGTGAGATCATTAGAGTACTGGCTGAGGAGGGATGGGAGGAGCCAGGAACAGGGCTGGAGCTTACCCAGGGCTGGAGAGTATATCAGAGGGAGGGTCTGCAGACACACCACACGTGAACATGTCAATAGTAAAGTTCTCGAATGCACCACAGCAAGAAAGGTGAAGGGACGCCACCCCCTCGAGATAACCAGCCACCCCAGTTGGCCTGCAGCTGTTTGTAAGTTAAAACGTATACAAACATACAATGAACAAAACATGTAAAATCGACCATCACAACTTAGGTAAAAACAAAACAGCAGCGTTCGGAAACCCGGACCAAAGTAGCCTTGATGTTGCCGCTCCTTGTGTTACCACCAAGCTCTGCTACATGAAAAGATACAATTAAAACCCACGCAAGCTACATATTATTTTAAAGACAGTTAAACTTACGTACCGATCAGGTTGGTTATGTGGCCCATGTTCTGCGACCGACAGCAGTCCTAAAACCCCAAAGTTTGTATTAACTTTACTAGCCTACATCATACAGGGAAAGCTACAACGAATGCAATGCCACGATAACTTACCAGGAATGTCACTGGTAGCATGCACAGCAGGCAGGAGGCCAAAAGAGCACAAGGGATCCCGTGGTGAAGGCAGGAGTCTATGGCAAGCGATTTTAACATTTTCCCGCTAGACTGGATATGTATTGCAGATATCTGTAATTCAGTTTTGCCTAGTCAAAACGAACATTTTAGATATCCGCAACTGAATTCTTCCTATCCATAATCGTCATTTCAGATATCCACAAAGACATTCTTCCTAGGACAAATGACGCCACATTTGCCATTCATTTCTATGGGGTTTATCATTACGGATATCTACAATTCAGTTGCAGATATCCACTATGTGAATTACGGATATCTGCAATTGAATTGTAGATATCTGTAATTCCAGTTAGAGATATCTACAATTTGATTCTGACTAGTCATAACTCCAGTTGAAGATATCTTTAATTCACTTCAATTCAAGATATCTACATGTTCCTTTTCAGATATCTTGAATTAAGTTTTGACTAGGCGAAATGACATTGTAGATATCTGTAAATGGAATTTTGACTAGTCAAAATGACGTTGTAGATATCTCAAACTGGAGTTAGGGATAGTCATAATTTGATTGTAGATATCTATTATCAAGTTATAGATATCTTGAATGAGTTTTGATTAGAGATATCTGAAATTGGAGATATCTATAACTTTCATTCTGCCTAGTCAAAATGTAATTATAGATATCTTGAATTAGAGTTTTGACTAGGCGAAATGACGTTAGAGATATCTGTATTGCTATGCAAATTAGGCCCGCATCCCACTTTAGGCGGGAGAAGAGCGTGTTGTTGTTCAAATCATCAAATCACATAGCACCTGTTAACTGTTAACTTTGTAATTAGCACCATGTCAGAGCAGCCAGAGGGCGAAGGAGTTTTTAATTGTCTTTTTAATGCTGCAGCCTATGCAAGACAGGAGCTGGCAGCAAGAATTGATGATTCAATGTTGCTTTGATTTTTTCGATTACAGCCAACACCATTATGAATGGAATTTCCTGTAGCTGGTGCTGGTGAATTTAGTAGCCTATGCCTACTAATTAATGTAGGCTACGACATTACAGCCTGCTTATTCTTCTTCCATTCATAGAAATAAGGAAATAAGCCCACTTTTTCTTCGATTATGTTGGGGAGGGGAAATTAGCTGACAATGTCTAAGTAGATGGACTAGCCTAGAAATCTAGACGGGCTCTGCTACGGAACTAAAGAGCAACGTCTTGCACAATAATTTGCACTAGTCATAATGACGTTTGAGATATCTTCACCTTTCATTCTGCCTAGTCAAAACTGAATTAAAGATATCTGCAATTGCCATTTAAGATGTGTGACGAGTTGAATGTTGTTTTCAATGACGTGAGGACAGATATCTGTAATTCAGTTTTGCCTAGTCAAAACTAAATTACAGATATCTCTATCTGACGTTTCGACTAGTCACAATTACGTTACAGATATCTTGAATGACAATTCCAACTATCCAAAATGTAATTGCGACTAGTCAGAAAGACGTTGTTGATATCTACAATGTTAATTCCAGATAGTCAAATTTAGCGGGTAAATGATAAAATCGCTTGCCATAGTATGAGTCAGGTGGACAAACAGTATGCAGCTATGACGTCATCTTTCAAATTAAAAGCTGCCATAAAATATAGCCATTACTATATGCTGATTGGCTCACCTACGAATGCCAAGAGCCACTTGCAATGGCACTCCTGACCTAGACAAGGGGCGTGGACCTTGTCCTGTTACACCAGTCAAGAAGTGAGTTGTCCAAAACCTTTCTTTTTAGTAAGGTCCCTACCCATCAGCCTTGGTGCGGGTGACCGACACACCACTATTGATGTCTTCTCAAAGGCAGGAGGTTGTGTTGTTTGTAACTTCCCTTGTGCATGTGTGTCTGTGTGTGTGAGAGAGAGACAGTGTGAGTGTACGTGGATGTGTCTGTGAATGTGTGTTTGTGTGTCTGAGAAAGTACAATATTTGCCTGTCTCTGGCTGTGTTTGTGTGCAGAGTCACGCTCCATTATTCATGCGTGTGTGTCACTGTGTCTGGGAGAGAAAGAGACCAAAGGGGATCCAGTGAGCATCACCTGTGGTATCAACGGTTGGAGATAGTCCTGTTAAAAACCCGCTCCTACTCCCACCCCCCTCCATACATACACACACACACATCTCTATTCTGACAAGAGGCCCTGAAGGATCCTGCCTGCGCCTCCTGCCCTTTCTTCTTCCTGCAGTTCTCGGCTGCTTTGTGCTTGTTAAGCGTAAAAAGGGTCTTGTCGACACATTTAGGCCCATTGGCAGTCTTTCCACTGAGCAGTTATTTTCTCGCACAAAGCAGAATACATTGCTGTTTGGTACCCCTTGAGTGTTTTTTTTTTATAATTTGTTACGCAATTTTTTATAGTTGCAATTTGTATAAGTTTTTGTTAAACACCATTTTCTTGTTTCAATAATGTCAAGTAGTCAACATATTTAACCCCTATAGCATGTACATCATACAACACATATGACATATAATATATAAATTCCTTAGTACATGTGGTAGATAAAGCAATGACATTGATGAGACTTTCAGAAATGCACAAACAAGTCAAGTCAAGTCAAGTCAGATTTATTTGTATAGCGCATTTAACATGCACAGAGTGCAACCCAAAGCGCATCACATATAAGACATTGTCATTGACACAGACTAACAAAGACAATAGATGTCGGACGGAGCGGCGTAGTCGCCAGCGTACCCGTGACACCAAGACATACATTTAAGAAATAACAAACACAAAAGATGCCGGACGGAGCGGCGTAGTCGCCAGCGTACCCGTGACACCAAGACATACAAGACATACAACAAACAAATTGATAAATAAAATAAATAAAAAATAAAAATAAAATTAGTCCAATTTCCAACCGGCTGAAAATGTCCAAGGGCAAAGATGACCCGCGTGAAAAACTGCGCACAGCTGTGTCTTCACGATGCAACACCAACAAAGTTCTTTATAACTGACCAACCCGGAGAATTCACTGGCAGTCTGGAGAGCACTGGGAGGACAAGACAGTCCGAATTTGTGATGGGCGACCCTGCTGATTATCAGCTCGGTGGTCCTAGACAGTGACCGTTTGTTGTTTCATGGTTGACGCTGTCATCAGAGTTTCTTAGCACTCAATCCAGACTCCAGGCACCGGTAGATGCTAGCATGGCAGCTCGCAAGTCAGCCGCAGCTCGGTGGTCGTGGCAGCTGCAGATCTCTTGCAGATTGACGTTAGGCCCCCTTGCTGAGCAATCCCTCCGTCCAGACATTGGATGTGCATCGTCACGGATGCATGAGGGACTTCAGAGACATAAGGCAGGCTAGCCAAGGCGCTCATCAGCCCAATGGAAGCTGGTTAACGTTAACTTGACGTTGATGGTGTCAGCCGAGTTTGTTAAACAGAAAAAAGGACTAAGAATAACACAAAAACGATCGAAAATAACATGAATAAAGACTGATTACATTTAACTAGAAAAATAAATACAAAAAATTAACAGAACATTACATAAAATTACGAACATTACATAAATACAAACAAAAACATGATGCCAGACGGAGCGGCGTGTCTCGCCAGCGTCCCCGTAACCTAGCAACTAAACAAGAGGTCAGTAATGACAGTCAAAGACTGGAGTCTTTCCTTTCAGACCTGAGACATTATGTTCTTTAAAGGAACCATATGTAAGATTGTGGCCAAAGCTGGTACTGCAATCACTTTCAAATGACTGTAGAGCGTTGTATACCCTCCCCCTCCCCCCTGACTCGAGGTTGCCAACCCGGAATCCTGAAACACTACTGACTTTGTGATTAGTAGATAGGTGGAGGGTGGCGCATCAGGCCAAAACACAACATGACATGACAAAACACAACATCAACATCAGTTGAGGGCTGCAACTTCACTTTTTAAATGACAATATCCTGGCAGGACTACTGCTATCAATGATATAAGTATTTGAAATGAACATGATTTCTTAATGTCTAGTGACATATCAGGGCCATTTTATGATTAATTGAAATACATTTCTTACATATCGTTCCTTTAATGAAATTCAGTAGTGTGTTTTGTAAACATAGAAACAATGTTGAACCTCAGGCAGTGGGCAGTGTATATGATGCTATTAATATCAGTGTAAGGACAGCAACACAGGCAAAGGCTGCACTCAGTGTCCACGCGGTCACAATGACCTCTACTGACCTCTACATTTTTACATTGAGGTACACAGTAGTGTTGCAATAACTACTGCAAAGGCCATTGTAATACACCTTTGGCTTGGGGTGGTATGATGCCAAGATGTTTAAATTAGTCAAGGAAAAAATGTAATTAAATGTAATTTGATTTGTCTACATTTCATTTAGCCCATCATTTTAGTCACTTGTTATGAGTCAATTGGGAGATTACTGGCTACATTATCCTGATTGATCCTTAAATTGCTTCACTGTTTTACAGTATGGCAATGCAAAATCTGCTGCATTATAAGCCTTACAAGCTGATGTTCAATGTTATTATTGGACATTATTGAATTTTAAGCAAACCCACCATGCACCCTGCCTATTATGTAATAATATATTCCATCTCGGGCCTTGCAGTGGCCCCTGTCATCATACCCCATTAGGTGATGTGGAGACCATGATCCACTGCACTGCACTTCATTTTATTCACAGCATATACCACCATGAGTCTGTGCGCTGACCAACTCATTAACCTTTAAGTGTCTATTGCTTCATAAAAGGTACAAGGCCATGTGAGTAAGTACTAAGAGTCTGATTTGGTTTTGATGTTAATTTCTGTGCAAAATGATGTCCACGGCAGGCAAATATCAGTGCACCTTTCCCCCTGTGAGATATATCAAAGTGTATTAGCCAGGCAAAGTGTAACACTAAGATTATGCAAGCAGATAATGAATGGCTAATGGACTGCCATGATTCTGTCCCTTCTGCACTTCCAGGTCCTTCTGAAGACAGGCTCTGGTGTTGGGCTCATTGCCTGGCTGTAACCCATGTTAGACAGTGCTCAAACAAGGCTGATCCTCTAGACCGGTCCCCCCGCAGTGTCTCGCGTGCTGTGCTTTTATCCAGTGTCAAGGTCGGGGGTCAAACGATTACCATCAGAATCTTGCATCTGGCACTTCACGCAGAGTTAAAACACCCTGGCAGCAGAGACGTCGCTCTTTGCTTAATTAACCTTTTGTCTACTGGGCTATTAAAAATTCTAAATGTTACAGTTGAAGCTGCCATTTGCTCTCTCTCTCTCTCTCTCTCTCTCTCGCTCTCTCTCTCTCCCCTCTCACTCCCTCCAGGAACATTCAGAGAGGACACAGGAGAAGCACAAGCAGATGAAATTCAAGATGGCTGTTAACGGAATAGCCCTGTGTTTGTGCTCTATGGGGCACTGAGCAGTACTGTTCATTGCACTGGTGGCCCTTCATGTTGGATTTGACAAGCCCCTATATTTCCAGTGGTGGAGTATATATACAGTTGTAAAGTTATATTATTTGATAGCTGCCGTGTGCCAGCAGTTAATGCCCCTGGGCTCTAATATGTTTACAACACATTTTAGCGTTCTGGAGGACTGGAGGCGTAAGTAAACTGTCGAGGGACCTTGTTTAATTCTCCCTCTCTCTCTCTTTCTCTCTCACTCACTCCCTGCCTGTCTTTTGCGAGCGCTTGTTATTTATTTACAGTTTCATGTCTTTTTTTCCCCTTTTCACTTGACAGTCGCCACACTCAGGCTTATTTATTTGTGGCAGAAGGACTTGAGTATTTTTGGAAGTGGTGGGGGGTATGTGTGTGTGTGTGTGTGTGTGTGTGTGTAGGGGGGGGGGGGGGGAGTCGCCTGATGTCTCAATCCTCCCATACGCACACACCTCACACCCGGCTGAGTGGGCCCCTGCTGGACAGCTTCCCAACAAAATGGAAGTTGGACTGCTCCATTTCTGTTCTTTTTTTTATTTAGCTGCTTATGTTCGCTATTATTCTCTGTGGTGCAGGGGCACTTAAGTTGCTCAATAGGCACAGATTTTCTGCCAGATAACATCAGATTCAAGAGACCCCCAGCCTGCGTGCCCATCCGACCACTCCCCTCTCTTTAGATAACACTATATCCGCACTGCTAACGCTGACACTTCACTGTGACTTATCTGTGGTCAGGAGGCCTTGTCCACAGTGATCAATTCCAGGCATACTCCAGCTAACCCTTGCTTTGATGAAGTGTTGCTCCCTTTATGAGATCTGAAGCTGAGGCTAATGCCCCATGGGAAATATCTTGTTTTGTGTGTGTGTGTCTCGGTGAGGTGTGTGTTGATGTTATTAGGTTTTGTGGTGGCCCTTGGTTATTTTATCAACAAACACTTGCTGTAAAAATCACATTCTCTCATCCCCAATATTGTGTTTATTTTTTAAGATACCTTTTTAAGTTAGGGGCTGTTGTTGTTGTTGGTGGTGGTGGTGTCAACCTTGATGTATTATTTTGGATTGTAACACAATTTCATTGGATGTAGCAGGAATTCCACAGCTATTTTGTGGTAAGCGTTAGATTGGAATGTTCTGGAAGGAGAGGTCCTGTAATCTGTGGAGTATCAGAGTGGTGCCAGATGAAATCCCGCGGGCCCTCTGTGAAACACAAGCCCATAAGTGCAAATCTAATCGAAAATGCTTCTCCAATCCACTGGCCAATCAAGCCCTGATCCCAAGAAAGAAACGAGAAAAACAGGGGAAAACATCCAAAGCCACTCAGGTCTTAGCCAGCCACATTGGGGCATACATCTGGTAAAAGTGGATGGTAAAAGTTATCAGTCTCAGAGCCTAGTGTGTCTAGTTTTTCTTTCTGATACTAAGAACGTTTTTTTCCCATGATGGAATTTTCTTATCCCTGAAACCTGCTTCATCATGACTCTGGCACAATGTCCTCCAAATGTTACAGTATATACAGTAAATAGTTGTAGTATAGTACAGTATACTATAGCATAGGCAGTATATTTGGAAGGGTTAAATCCTCATCACTATGATAGCAGTTGATGCAGATAGATGCAGATATGGATCTGCCTTGATTCAGCCCTGACTCCAGGTTCATGCTCAAACTGCTCTCTCTGGGGCGGAGGCCTCCACTCCTACAACCCTGTTGTCACCTCTCTTCTGCTAATCAGAATCAGCCTCTCTTATTCCTCTGATAGACTGTTAACAATGAAAGGTGCAGTGCTCAACATGAAAGCTTTAGTCTCCAGCACTGGCCTGCTTCCCGGTTGCCTCTATAGTGTTTAATCACCGCTCTGGCAGCCGTAACTAGACGCTAAGATGCATGTCTTTAAGCTCTTTAAACTCTTTTTTGCCTTTGTCAGTATTCAGAGAGTGTGTTGGGTGTTCTTCTTTTCATTCTCTCTCTCTCTCTCTCTCTTCTTCCACTCTGACTGTGGTTTTCTCAGTTTTTCTTCCAAGGGAGTTCTTCCATGAGATTTCAATAACAGAATGGGCAGTTAGCGCTCAGGAAGCCATGCGGACCGGCGCCCGAACGTGGGTGGCCTCTTCCTGCTGTGACTCTGGGAGTGTGCCATGTGTACGTGCTGGCAAAGGAGCTGGATGGAAAATCCAGCGCTCAACACTTTGATCAGCACAGCAAAAAAAGGGGATGAAAACATACTTTGCATGTATACATAAGGACACCCTGGTCTGAGCCCAAGAACAAGCTCAAGTGGCTTGTGTGGCCTCACTTGCGGTCATGACCTCTGAGATTAACGACCTCTATCATTTCAAGCACCAGTTCACAGAGATCACATGAAAGCTCTTTAGATAATCTTTGCTCCAATAATTCTCTGTCCTTCTTTAAAACTATTCTATAGCTATTCTGACATGCTATAGGGCACTGATGGGGACTCATTCTAGTGACTATGGCCTATATGTGTTACAGGCATACGTATACCTGTTTAAATCTGTGCTATTCTGATGTCAACCTGGAAGCCTTTGAGCAATGTGCTGTAAAACGTGGACATCAGTATAGGTCATTCAAAGGACAGAAAACAGCCTCCTCTCTCTTTCTCGCTCTCTCTCTCATGTTCTCTACCTTTGTGTCATTACCTCTGCTTTCCTTTTCTCATATCTGTCTGCATCTTTCTGTCTACCCCTCTCTCTATCTCTTTCAGAATGCTTCTACAGCAGCTTCCCATTTTACGTCTCTATGATGTTATGCCTTTAGGAGGTGTAATGTCTTTAGGAAGTCTCAGGAAAGTCAAATTACACCTCAAAGAAGCTTGCTCCAGGCGAAGCAGCGTTCAGCCCAAGAGGAGATGACTCATCATTACAACTAACGTAGCCTACCCTTCCTCGTCTAACGACTCCCCTAGTATTTCAATCCAACGATTCCCCTGGTGTATCAAATCAATGAAGCTTTTACCATGAATTTTGCGATGAACCAATTCAATGCAAACATTTGTATGTATCTATTCCTGAGCCTATATTTGTTATTTTGACTTTGATTATATGTCTATTTAGGATTATGACATATGACTGACAAAAACATAAACTGACAATAAACATAAACTGACATAAACTGGCAATTAGAGGGAATTGAAGCGATAGTCAGCCATTTCCTGTGATTCCGATGAAGGAGTCGCAGGTGTTATCTCGGTGTGCAGGGACTACAAAGCACACCTCTAATGTCATTTCTGGCATACAAAGAAGTAGTCCTATTCAAACTGAAGGTTGTGAAGAATATCAGGCTCTTTGTTGAGAGTGGTTATGACAGCGGGGAGGTTGAGGAAGAGGGGGGGGCGGGGGTAGGGGTGACTTTTTGTCACTATTTTTTTTTATCTCTCCTGGCAGCTGGAAGGATATTTTTTCCATCCCATAAACTCGGGATTAGCATGCATTCTCCACTCCCCCGGCTGTAAATCGACAAGCCGAGCTGATGAGACCAGGCTGAGAAGCAAATTGCGTCGCCTTTTGTTTTGTGCTTGTTGTTTTGTATCTATTCCTGGAGGCTCCATTTACCAGAGAGAGTGGTGCTCACAACGACCGCTAAACCAAACTCGAGAAACATCTCATAAACCCCATTATCTTCATCTCCCAGTCCTCTCTCTCTTTCTCTCTCTCTACTCAGGGCCTCTCATGACCTGACATGACCCCCACTGTTATAAAAGAACATAACATTGGCACGTATTAGCTGCAATCCGTAACTGAGGCCAAAAACTGTACCACAAGATATCATCTCTGGTGTAATTAAAATTCCCTCATCTCTGTTTGCTTGCTGTGCACTAACAAGCTGTTAGCTGTGTGTGGGTGTTTTATGTTGGGCTACTGTCAACTGAGTTCCTCCTTCCTTCTGACACTGTTTTGTGAGTACCAGTGTATTTGCATTTACACTGTGGGGTGACACATGACTTCATGTCACATGACACTTCATGACGAGAGTATGACATAGGAGAACATCACCTTAATATTGGAATTCTACTCTAGAATTGTATGGCATTCCTTCCGGTTTTATATGTACAGTAGTGTTTTCCTTTCTTGGTTTAAGTTCTGTTGATGTTTCAACCTCATAGAACAGAAACGTCCCCCACTTGTCAGCATAGTATAGTGTCCAGGAGGAAATCTGGAATTAAACACACAGTGAATGCATCATTGCAGTCCGTCATGGTAATGTTGTACTCCACAAAGTACAGACTAAACTTTAAACGCAGTTTTACAGATGCACTTAAATAACCAATTCTGAAAGTCCTCACACACACACACACACACACACACAAATACACACACACACACACACACAAAATACTTGAAATATCTCTCTCCAATGCAGGTAAGATGTGACAGTATCAAAACTGTAACATTCCCCATCTTCAGATCTTGTGCTGCGGACCCTCAGGCCATTAAAGCAACACCAAAGAACTTTTCCTCTGTCGCACGCACGCTATTTGTTTATCCAGCACCGGCTTTGCAAATAACGATGTCCACAGACAAGGTAGAATATTTTGCATGACTTATAAAAGTACGATGTATTGCGACATCAGATGCAAGTCAAATTTGTAGTTTCTTATGTCTCATTCCATCGAACTACAGATCCGCTAACCGATCTGGCTAACTTACATAGTGAGGTTATAGCCGATAGAGGGCCGCGAAGCGAATGCAGAATTGCCGTTCCCCCTGTTACGAGTTGATGAACCACTGAAACGATTTTGGAAACATTATTTTAAGGTACAAAAAACTCTTTGGTGTTGCTTTAATGTGTGAGCAGTTATAGAAATATGAGTGATTGATGAGCTGATTGTGTTTGAAGTCCTTCACATGAGCACATTTTGATTCTCAGCAACAATATCATAATTCTGCTATTCTCTCTCTCCCTCTATTGTTTTCTAGAGTGCACTGCTAAAACATTGTTTTCTGTTAAACTGTTCTAACGATACAAATGTTTAACTGCACATATTTTTATTTCACAGAAACGAAATTACAGAGTTGGTCATTAGCAATCTCTCACTCTGAGTACATTTATATGCACAGAGAGTAGGGCCAAGATTTCGGCACATCTGACTAATTGCTGGAGTAGTTCTGATTGACCCACCTAATTTATCACTTCTCTGAACATTTAATTAGCTGCTGGGCCTGCAACAATTAAGCTGCATTAGGACAAATTAATTCACAGGCTTAGCAGCTTGAAGGACACAGAACGTACTAAATACCAGATGACTGCCGCTACACAAAATGTACAGACCTGTCCACACTGATCTCCAGGACACCTGTTGCATGTCCAATAGACCCTTTCAACAATAAAAACAAAAACAATGCTTGAACATTCTATTTGGGCCCCAATCTACTTCCTCTGCATTAAGATAACATATGGAATGTTAAAAAGGAAGTCTTGTGGGGCCAACTATGATGCTAATAATGGAACTCTCTTGAAAGGGTCCATAGGGTGCATCAAATTTGAATGGGAAATTTTAATTTCAAAATATCGATTTGGCTGGCATTGCATTTTGTTCCAATTAACATAAAAATGACTTTTGCACCGTTTTAAGTAATTCCATTGAGATTTAGGGGTGTCACCTAACACATGAACTTTGGCGAAATTTCGAAAAATGTGCAATTTTTAGTCTAATTGCCAAAAGTTGACCTGGAAATGTTAAGTACAGTGAACTTTTATACAGTAACATATTCTATAGGGTTATCAAAGTAAAATTTGTTTGTTTGCCCTTTGGGTAACTTGGGCATTTCTCAGAATTCAACTTTCAAGATTCTCCATTCACTGTCCTATAGACAAAATGAATGGAGGTCAATGGGACATGTTCACTTGGCCTTACCCTGAATTCTGTGCAGCAGTGATGGATGTCAGACACACATATAACATTTAATTGACTTTATTGTGGCTAACTCACTGACTAACAGGGCCTAATGGTAAGAGCTGACACTAACTAAACTCCAAACTTAACTGCTCAGTCTGTGCCAGAGTCTCTTACAGACCTGTCCACACTGATCTCCAGGTCACCTGTTGCATGTCCAACTTTCCGGTCCACACTCCGGAACCTCTCTCCAAAAAAAGCATTGAGCATGTAATCTGTTCATAATGACTGACGGACTGGATACATGTGCTGCCCTGTGGGTTGCACGCAGTGGACTATATGCCACGGAAGGCTGTTTCAGCCAACATATTTATTTCCGGTGGAGTGTCAGCAACAGCATCTTCTGTTATATTCTGCTCTTTATGGGTTTACGCTGACACTAAATATCTTGTTTATGCCCACCAGGGCAACTCAACTTCAACACACGCACAGATCCTTCAGCATGTTAACATGCTCATACCAAAGATTCTATAGTTAACTATAGTTAGCTTTATCGACCGTCTCCGCTCATTCACTAGGTGTAACACCCAACCGGGTCCATGCAAACAGGTACTCTAAAACAATCCAGGTGATAGCCAACCAGAAATGTTTGTGCTGGCTGAACAGCTTTGCAGGAAGTGCATAGGACGTTAGACAGTACACTTTCACAAACACAACTCATCCACAAGAGGGCACCAGCTTGCTTCTTTCACCTGGTAGCTACTTACTAGTTGTTTAAAGCCATGAAGTAGCTTTAATGGGGGGCTTGGACTGTTTCTCAACTCAAGGAAGGATCCTTCAAGGCTGCTATTTGAAGGATATTACGTCATCAAGTCCTGCCATAGTACTATTCCAATCAGGGGGTCAAGAGCGTGCAGATTAGCTTCGCCATGTTAGCATACGCCATTTTCAAGTATGGCGCCGCATGAAGCATTTGGAACCAGCACCGTGCACGAAAGTCCATGTTGGGCATGAGCTCTCATGTGCATACATGTTGGTGGGTGGGTACCTATCCGGCGGCTACAGCCAAACGGGAGACTCACTCCATGCACGTTCCCAAGCAACTTTTTCCTCTTCTTGTTACGTGGCAAGCAATATATGTGCATTATTGCCATCCTCTGAACTGGAGGACGACTCTCTTTTTACAGAATTTCCAATAAAAATCGACCTTGGTCCATGCGTCATTTCCAGCTTTGGAATTTGGTGCATGGTTAGAGCCAACTGGCGCTGGATCCGAGCCCCAGTGTTCAATATGGCGTTGACTGAATTGGCCGGATTTACTAGCCTAGCCTCCGCCATTCATTTGTATTGAGGGCGGGACTTAATCACACTCCAGTATATAATACCTCCATGGTTCCAATAGACCTTTTGTAAGTTCGCTTACAAAAAAGCTGCCATCTTTGAGATATGGTATCTTGCGATTTTTCCTATGAGAAAATAACATGGGGGTTTTGAATTATCGCACCTGTTAAACTCTTGCAGGGACGAAGAAGTCTGAAATGCAGACGTTTTGCTCAACACACTTTTGTCCTCTGCCTTCAAGTGGCTCCTCTGATCTTCGGTACGTTAAGACGGCAAACATAGATTTTTGCTACCCCAGAGCTAACTTGCAATGCAACTTGCCATAGGTATAGCTTCAATTAATTCCCGGATCTCCTTATATGGGCAAAGATGGCAGCTTTGGTTCTTTTACGGATATAGTCATTAAACAATATGGTACATGCAACCGCATCCCTTATGTTTAAAGCACAGCATAATGAGGGCCGTGTACATGAATTCAATGTTTGAATATAGTGAGAGCAAACAAACTTAGACACTTGATTGACTTTGTTTACATCTTGCGTCCTATTCATCCTCTAACAGTGTTACAAAAGACTCATAATCTCTATATGCAGTGACAGCACATTTTAGCAATGCTAAACTAATTAGAAAGTTCATATTTCCGAAAAATGGAAAAAAAGATCTGACATGTATTGTCCAGAGAACCAAAAAGCAAATTATCCTCTTATCTCAACTTTGAAAAGATCCTGTTTCTTATTAAATCTCATTGCAGGATAAACCTCACAAGGAAATGCAGTCTTGTTGGGTTAAATTAATCCATGTACAGATTATCTGTTGTGTTATGATGAAAATCTTACTAGCAGTAAAAGATTTAGATTTCTGACTTGCCCATGAACTTTCATTTTAACATTGATTTGCAGCTAATAGCTGTAAATGACAGTACATGATTGAACTGATTTGGGTAATTAATACATTCATTCATATTTATAATGGACTCATTTCTGTGCCTTGGTGGATTTTGAACTGAATGAAAAGAAAGCTGTTGAGAATTTTCAGCAAAGATAAAAGGGGGGAAATTATCCAATTTAGTCGACTAAATAGAAAGTGGAAACATAAAGAGCCTCTTTGATCCTCTCCCCTCAGCCACAACTTAGAGCAGGATATCTAAAGATTTACAGTAATTCTATTCATTTGTGCCGTATTTAAACATCTTTGGCAGGATCACGGGCTCTCAGTGGGATCTAAAGCCCCAGGCTCGAGCGCTCCAGACCGGGCAAATTATCTGACTGACTCCCCCCATGATGGAGCCATTCCAGCAGGGAGATTGGAAATCAATAGCTGTCATCCCAACATGCCACTCTTTAATCAAAGATGTAATTTGTCAATCCAATCAGGCAGGCGACACCACTGGAATCTCTCAGCGGATCTCTTTTGCCCTCTGTCTAGTACGCTTAATGGTTTATTCATCTTCCTCAATTTGTTTTTTTTCTTTTGTCTTCTCTCTATTTAGTTTTTTCCTCTATAGAAAGGGATTGCTGTTTGATATTGCCTTGTCTTTCATGCTGCATTGAATGGTCATTGATGATTGTCATATATTATATATATGTGTGTGTAATGTGACATAGAAAACATCAATATCTCCCTAGAGCACACATACAAGTGGATGCATAGCTGCCTTGCATTTATCTCTCTCTCTCTCCCTCTATCTGTGTGTGTCTGTAAGTGGGTAGATATACTAATAATATTAGCCAGTAATGAACTATATTAGTACATATAATGCTTAATTATTGTTCATATGGATAAATCAAAGTTTTGTTTTGTGTCTGAGCATGCCTCAGTTTGTGTGAGATCACCATGGTCACAAGTCAAATGTTATAAAGGTGACACAAAACCTGACTCGTTCATCTGCGTCTATCTTTAAATTCACCCCAAGAGATCTGCCATCGACACTCTTAATCATATTCAAATAATAACAATAACAACTTTCTTCCAAGGTTAAGGAAACATTTTTTAAACAATATCCCCGGGCACACTTGCCTGACACACATTCCATGATATTGATTATTTTCTTTTCATTAAGGCTCCTAGTGAAGAATAACTTGCATGCTTAAGGCTGACACTGAGGTGAGTTCCCATCCATATTTGCATACTACATGGAGTCTTATGCTTTAGTTATTGACTTCACAACGCTATGCAACTGCGGACCCTTGGGGACCATAAGTTATTTGACCCTGGAAAGTTGCTCTCCAAAACAAATTGTCTTATAAATCATAGAGTAATAAATAGGCTACCCTTGGGTGCTGTTACATCGCAAATGAGAGAAAAACGACACCAGAACTAACTCAAGTTGTGAGGGGTTGCTGGGATAATGCAGTTGTATCCTGCGGTGATGGGTGTATGTTTGGCATGTGGAATACCAAAATGCTGCCAGAGATCCAGAGGTAACCAGCCAGACCAACGGCTCCACAGTGTGAGCGTTTTACTCGCATTTTGTGACTCAAAAGGAATGTGAGTGAACTGTAAAATGTATTTAGGAGCATGTTGTATAAGGTGAGTATTAAACAATTCAATCCCAAGTCCCCCCATTCTTGTTAACGCACTTTGGGCAGTTATAGGGCAGCTATTTTCCTATTCAAGTGAAAATAATGCACATTTGAGATGGTAATGCATCCATGTCGCAAAATGAAGTGGACGTTAACCATGAAGTGTATTGCTTTATGCAAAACTAAAACTCTGGGGGGAGGGGTCAATGCAGATTTATAAAAGTATAATAGGGTAACAAAAACCTGGGACTTCTTCTAGTCCAGGTGATATGTGAAAATGATCAGTTGGTTATAGAAGCATGACATTTAGTACACAATTTGTGGCTTTGAACATTTCCTGAAACTGAGCCATCACAAAAATGCCTCGTGACAGCTGTATGTTTTTCTCCATTTTCCATCTATACCTATGATGCACATTTTCTCTCTCTTTCTCAATCTCTCTTTCATGAGGTGGAAATGAGGAAACTGTCGAGGTGCCGTACCCGTGGCGATGGATGCCCTGCGGCTGACCTCGCCTGACCCCGGAGGTCCTGCCCGTCTGGTGTAAAAGTGGCAGGTGTGCAGCTGAGCGGTGTTAACCTGTGGAGCTGGGCCGAGGCTGTTGCCCCGCCGGGCACTCTGCCCATTAATCAACCAGGCCACTGGGCACCAGCTTCATTACTGCCCAGAGGGTGGTGGGGAGAAGAGAGGAGTCCTATTAAACTCACATCCGGCACTGCCTCAGAGAGATTGGAAAGCTCAAGCCTCCGAAACACATCCTGCTAGTTAGAAATGCAAGAGGAAATGAAACAGAAAGAACTGAAGTTAAAGGAGGAATTATCTTTGCTCATTGCTCAAGTGCCTCACCACCCCTTCCTGTTATGATGTTCATAATTCTCAGGTTCATTTTATGAGCTTATACGGTTCACTGCAAATGCACTTTTACTTTCATATATTATACTAAAGTCATAGAACAGAGGATCCGTAAAATTTCTAAGAGGCAGATCTATTAATTGAGGTTAGAGGTGTTTATAGCACATACAGCTATCAAAGGTGTTCTGTTATTACAGTTTTATACAGTTGCTGAGATGGTAATTTGCAGCTACATCTCTTGTTGAGATCTCAAAGAAGCAGCTCTGACATGTTAAGCCTTTTCATTTATTATTCTACCTTCCTCGGTGTCTGGTTCTTACACTAAAAATGGAAGTGCAACTGAAACCAAATTAAATAAATAAATAGTGTATTCAAAAAAATGTAGATTCAAAGATGGCTTCTTTTGTGTTGAGGAGGTTTAAAAGACTTCCTCTCAGCACGTGTGAGCAGCTGATACTGCAGTGCCATTTATTTGGTGTGTTTTCTTAAGGCTTTGATTTTCCTCCTACGTTTTTGGAGATTGTAGTGTTCCAAATACTTCAAAATATATTATCACAATGACCTCTGAAATATTCCACAATGGTGGCTGAGATACAACAACAGCTGTGTGATAAATGCGAGCAATGAGGTATGGTAAAAAAAAAAATGTCTTACAGCTGGATCAAAATAAAATAAAATTGGTTGCTCTGTTGTTATAAAATGTTGTAAAATATTATGATGTTCTAAGATTGTAAAATATGCAGACATTTTAATGGCTTCCAAGATGACAATGACTTCAACGAAATACACCGGACCAAATGCATCTACGGGACCAAAACAGTGGAAATGGCGTGTGAGCTCCATAGTGTGTTTGCTCCATTGGCCTCATGGTTGAAGGGGCACACAGTGAGCCAGAGTGCATTTGCCATGATAGTGAGATTGCCACACAGCCAATGTGGTTGATTTCGCCCAACGGGCCCCACAGTCAAACTGGTGCCTGCTATCGGCCCCCATAGTATGTTTGCTATGCTGGCCCCACTGTCTAATTGGCCTCTATATTGTGCTTGATGTCGCCCGCTGGGGATCATTTGCTCAAGTCCCTCTGTGGAAAAAGGCCAGTGGGCCTCACACTGTTCATTGGTGTTGCTGTGTGGTGCCAGTGTTATTGGTGGTGCTGTTCAGGGGGCACTCCGAATTATTATTTCACAGACACTGATTAACACTTCTGTAATATTAGGTATTGGGCTCTTATGATATGCCAAAAATGTTCAAGTGAAATGACTCTTGTGCATGTCCTGAGGGCAATGTGGCAATAACAGGTCTATTCAAATATCTGAGGTGTATTCATTCTACAGAAAGTGGCCAATCCTTCTTGTGTCACAAAGCAATCCACATATTTCAGATACTCCCTTAGATAAGCGCTGCAGCTGTATAGACTATTACTGTTTAGATTGCTGTGTTGCCTTGCCTCTCTGATAAAGTGGAATGGCAGAAGAAAAAAGTACTGAACCCATAGAAAAAGCAGTACATCAAGGCAAGGAACTAGCTGGAATCTGTAAGTAGTTAGAGAGTAATTATCCCTCCTATCTGTGCAAATTAATATAAGTTGTAGTACATATTGATGGGCTATAAAAAGTGTTTTGGCGACAGCAGACTTTTACGACATTACCATGTTGGAATATGAGCTGATGACGTTTCCCGGTCAGTGTGTTTTGGAGATAAGGAGTTGAATTAAATTGGCATTGAGTTTTCCAATTTTAGTGTTGAACTTTTCACACACACCACATTGCTGACAAGGATGGAGCTTTCACTCCCATCACCCGAGTCTCCTGTTCCTTGGACTTGCTGGCTGGAATCTTTTGAAACTTATATCGCTTATTGAACTTATTGAAGAAGCTGGCGATGCGCAGCGAAGAGCCCTTCTCATTCCTTTCTTGTGCACCGAAGGCCAACGCATATACAGTACAGCATTCTCGGTCAAGCAAAGAAATATAAAGACACTGTCAAACTACTGGAAAGCCACTTCGCTGCTCCATAGACCGTCATTCTCCGACGGATTGTTTTCCAACAGCGCAAACAGAAAGTGGTTGAGTCAGTCCAACATTATGTAACTGACCTACGCAGCTTGGCCAGTTTCTGCAAATTCTGAACTTTGGAGGAAGAAATGATAAGAGATCAGCTCGCTGAACATGCACATCACCATAAAATCCGTGAGAAATGAATTATGTCTCCAGACGACCTGACTCTTAAACAGGCTATAGAAATAGCCTTGCAGATTGAAACAGCCACTCAGTTGACATAGGGCAGTTCCAGCGTTATGGATGTGACAATTGGACTCATATTGGTAAACAAAATGATATATGTAGACTTGAAGGAACACAAAAAGTGTGTTTTTGAAACTATGCGTCATTTTCGTAATGCATTATGTAGGAAAAACTGGCGTTATGGATGTGACGTTTTCACGTTATGGATGTGACGTGTCTGAACCAGTCCTTGACAAACTACATAAAACACATAATTAAGTAGTGTATTTTGATATGAAACAATTGAAATAGTAATCATGAAAAACTAGCGATGAAATTATTCCTTTTTAGTGCCCACTAAGATCCACAGGAAGAATCAGGACAAGTCATTTCAAATATAAAAAAGAAATTTTTTTTTTCTTTTACCGTCATCAATTTTGGTCAGTGATTCCCGGGTTACTGAAACACCAGGGAACATGATACTTGGTGGCCACTCCCCTAAATAACTAGCCCTACCTGAACCGTTGCACCCAAGATATAGGTTTTCCAAAATATGTATGGTATGTTAGTCTCAAGAGCCCGCATCAACCTAACCCATACCCACTCATTTGTGATTTGTACACATAAAGTAAATGCACACGCACGTGCACACACGCACATGCACACACACACACACACACACACACGCACGCACACACGCATAGTCGCACACATACAGACAGGCAAGCACACACACACACACATGCATGCACAAACACCCACCCACATGAATGCAGACACATAAACACACACACAGGCACGCATACACATGTGCGCATGCAAACACACGCACACACACACACACATAAACACACAAACACAGGCACGCATAAGCACATGCACACACACAGACACACACACACACACACAGACACACACACACACACACACACACTCTTACACACAAAAGCAAACTCACATATACACACACTCATTTACATGCACATGAGTTGCAGGAGTAGGAGATAAATTGACAAGCGTGATTTATTTTTGCGAAGAGAATATACAGGACTGAGAGGTGGTCATATTCTGCGGTACATCTAGTTTATTGTTGCCGTTACTTATGTTACTCTGTAGGTATGAGCTACAGAGGACCTGACACTTGCTGGCCTATCGCGTCATTTAAAATTAAACTGTGTTAAGCAGACGTGAACGGCAGGCTGAACAGATCTGCAACAGAAGGAGGTTGCTATGTTAACTCCAGCTGCAAAGTCAGCCATCTTCACCAGCTAACACGATAATCCAGTTACTGTACAACAACAGTATGACAGTTACGGGAAGATAATCGCTCAGATTTTCGTTATTAGGCCACTTGAAAATAGGCTATGGCTAGGCTAATCACTGGAGGTATTTTAATATTATGTTTGTTTTGCTAATGCTTAGGCGAGGCCTCCCTGTGGTTTTGATCAACCTAATAATCTTTGAAATGTCAATTGTAAACACTAAGGTGACATGCGTTGAAACTGACATGCCACCAGAACAGACGTTTTATCGGCTTTGAGGTATAATAAAGTCTCCAGTTTTGTAAATTCACATTATATAACATCCATAACGTCACATCCATAACGCACCATTAAAGGTTTGAAAAGTAAGAAAGGGGCACAATTTGGTCATCACACTTTACATTGACATAAATCAGCTTTGCACAGACACTATGGTCATTTTCGCATCAACACTGTATGTGTAGCATAAACTTTTCCTATAAAACGTTATGGATGTGACATGGTCGTGGAACTTGCTGACTTAAAAACAAAAGCCTTACAAATGTAAGGAGTTGTGCTCTTAAAGGCAAGCTGAGCATAGACATTGCTCTACCATTCCCTTGTCAATCTGAAATTTGTCAAATGACACAATTTGTTTGTACCTTGGGTCCATTTATCCACTTTTTAAATATGTATAATATTACCATGTGAAAAATGTTGTTTCTGGTATGGTTGCACACCATATTTATGATGTAAAAAGAGAGTCATTCTCCATCAAATTCAATCAGATCAGTTACAAACAATAAAATATAGACCTAAATGAAGATTTTAACAACAATTCTATTTGCGTATGCACAACTTTTTTTTTCCATGGTAAGGATGACCTTTGCATGGAATTGCCCCATAGAAGTTAGCTTGCCGCACTTTTCCTCAGTCCACTTTAACACAACACGTGGAGGAGCTCGAGCGCCCACCTATCCCTGCACCGTCTGACACAGACCTGGACATAAGACTACTCAGCCAGCAGATGCAGTCAGCCGTGCCACAGCTGCGATAACTGTGGCTCCTCATCACACAGGAGCAGAGCTCCCACATGCCCTGCTCGGGGACAAGTATGCCAGCGCTGTGGGAAAAGCAAGCAGAGGGACAAGTATGCATCTCTGCCCTGTCTGTGGCGGGCCCACGGACTGAGGCACCGCCTGCAGCACGCAGCCATGCTGTGCACTCACTGAGCTCTGCACAAACAGCAGTAAGCAGCATTGGGGCCATTATCTGCAAGTGGAAGGAACATCACTGCATCATCAACCAGCCACACACAGGAGCTCCTTGCAAGATTTCTGACCAGGGAGTCAGAGGGATAGTCAAAGTAGCTCAAGAGCCAATAAGGACCACTCGGAGAACGCTCCAGAAAGACTTGGTGGCAGCAGGAACAGTTGTTACATAGAAAATCATAGGTTTTGCACTTCACCGCGAAGGCCTCTATGCAAGCTCACCCCGCACGACTCCATTACTGAAGAAAAACATGTTGAAGCTCATTTTAAGTTTGCTACACAACATTTGGACAAGCTTATGAAATACTGAGAGAATGTAGTCTGGTCAGACGAGAGCAAAACTGAACTTTTTGGATGTCATACTACACACCATGTTTGGAGGAGAAATGGCACTGTACATCATCCTAAAAATACCATACCAACAGTGAGGTTTGGAGGTGGAGGCATCATGGTGTGGGGCTGTTTCATCTAATGATACTGGCAAAGTTCATAAAGTTGAAGGAATGATGAATAGATGAATTGAGTCATTTTTTGGGGGGAGAATCTTGCCATACACTAGGATGATGAGGATGAGACATGGATAGACTTTCTGGCATGACAATGATCCAAAGCATACAGCCAAGGAAAATCTCAATTGGTTTCAGAGAAATGAAATTAAAGTCCTGACTTTGAATTGAAAATATTTCTGGAAGGAACTTCTGGAAGAATCCCTGCAATCTTCAAGATTTAAAGACTATCTGTTCAGAAGAATGGGCTAAAATCACACCTGAATACTGTGACTGATCAGTTTCATAATACAGGAAATGTCTTGAACCTGTCATTACAAATAAAGGCTTTTCCACAAAGACATTTTAGTAGGCGCGTTCAATACTTTTCTCCTGTGTCATTCCACTTTATCATACAACTCTACTTAATGTTTGGATTTCTTTTATATGTGTGGATTACCTAAGTTAATACTAATGGCTAATGGCTGGTGAAAATGTCATGCAAATAGAAGTATACTTAATGAAAAAAATGTTGACGCTGTCAATATTTCCCCCGCTGTAAACATAAACAATAAAAAGCCTGTTGATTTAGCTGTTATTCAAAGAGTTGCCCTGTGAGTTAGATTGTCTCTAATTACATCTCAGAACATTTCTTGTGCTGTGAGTGAGAGTCGCTCCACCACAGCTTCTCCCTAGCTTGCAGGACTACATCTGAAAACAAAACAAAAAATCCTCTAGAAGTAGGCTACAGATCTGCTTCCCAGCTCGCTCTCCCGTGTATCGTTAAAATGCACTTAGTATGAGCTCAGATAAAGGCAATCATTTAAACTCTCATTCCAAATTGCACAGATGAGTACAATCATCCAGATTCTGATTTCGTAATTGTGCTAATTCGTTACCTCAGGAGAGAGCACATTAGAATAGGAAGAAAAGGGTATATTTTTTTTGCAATTACACCGAGCTGTGCTCACACCTGTGCCCGCCACTGTTTGCTTTGAGCCCGAGTCTCTTATTTGTGTTATTTTGGGCAGACAAAGGCCCTGGCATTTTAGCATGCCTGAGCTCTATTGGACCTCCTGTGAGCTGTTTGGGGTTTGTTTATCAAAGCTGCTCTATCATGGTCTCAAAGTGTTTTGTGCATGCAGGAAATGGGCTCCCCTAAGAGAGAGCAGGCTGCTGAAATAAGCCCCAGGCAGAATGGCTGGCTGAGGCTGAGGCTGCTACACTGAGTCACAATGAGGCTCGGCGAGAGCTCTTCTCTCAGGTGCTCCAGGAATGTGTGAGTTGGAGCACCATTTAGCATCTATTTCCTTTTTTGACTGTGTGCATTTTTGTTTTGTTTGTTTGTGTGTGTGTGTGTATATGCCAGAGAGAGAGAGAGAGAGAGAGAGAGATTATGTGTGTTTACAGAGTTTAGAGATTACATGGTTGAACTGATTTTGGAAAAGCACAGAAGAGGCATTCATGTTGTGTACTCCCATCTTCCTATTTGCCTGTCTGTCTCTCTGTCTGTCTACATAATCAATGATGTTCTCTGTGTTCATGTTTGCCTACTACAACGACTAGAATCTGGTACACTATTTATTTATTTATCATACCTTCAGTCTTCAGTCACCACTTCATTATAAATTCAGATGCATTTTTTGACAACAAAAGCTGTGTACTGCCATTCTGTATTTGTTTCTGTGCGTCACTGACAGGTGTCCTATGTTGCTGGTGGTCTCTCAGCTTTAAGAGTGAATCTGCCAGGGAGAGCCCACACACACAGCACCATCCTCCCACACACTTCCACCCCCCACACCCCCTCCAGCTCCCCCCCCCCAAAGGGATTTCAAAGCTATTCTTCAGAGAGGTGTGATCAAATGCTGCTCCGCTCTCTTCCCTCTGAACTCGCAGGGCCTGGTAGACTTCAAATAGCCTGAGAGAGAGTGTGTGAGTTTGATATCAGCCGACACTGTGATCTGACCACGCACTGTGGTCCCCACTTTTCATATTCAAATGACGAGGAAACACATCTCCGGCGCTGGTACGTGTTCCCACTCTGGTTACTTCACTTCCTGTGCCCCTGCTTACCACATCCTCTATCACAAATTGAGACGAGCTCCAGGTCTCTGCCACATACAGGTCAAATGTAAGGCCGGTCTGCTAGAGGGTAAGGGAATATGGCAACCACATCTACTCAGGAGGTGTTCCTTTGATCCTCATGGAGGTGGCTAACATGCTACACCTCCCACCACCACCACCACCCATCACCAACGCTCATGCATATTGAGCATCAGATTTATGTGCTCCTGTCCCTGACCGCTGTGTTGACCTCATATACAATAACCAGGGTTGGTCCCCCAGCCCTGCACTTTGGATGACTACTGCTTGATTTTATTTCTCCATTAATTCATCCAGCATAGGCAGGCTGAGCATCCTCTGCACTTTATCAGCAACACCCTACCATCATACTCGCACGCGCACACACACACACACACACACACTCTCGTATACACACACAAACGCACACATTCATACACACACTCTCTCTCACACACACACACACACATGTACACACACACACTCTCTGCTGCCTGGTGCTCATGCATATCTCTTGGCCAGCGCCTGCCTGCCATGAAGGTCAGTGGAGCACTGGGAGGTTAAGTGCCTCGCTGAAGAGCACAAGGTGGAGGTTGATAAGAGGGACAAATGCCTTACCCCCCCCCCCCCCCCCCCCCCCAAAAAAAAAAAAAAAAAAAAAAACTGTGCAGAAACTGTCCTGACACAAATGTGTTCCTTTTAGTGTGCAGGCTCTAGCTGTCCAAACTTACAATAGAAAGTGCCCCTTTACAACCAGCTATATGGAAGGGTTATACTTTACATGGGGATATATCTCCCCAAAACACATGGAAAATATACCCTGGAAAAAATGGTTAAAGAGTAGCATACTTACATTTATCTACATTGAGGGGTCCTACCAATTTAATCAATTTCCATGGGAAGTAGTTGGGGGAACAATATGTTACATTAAAATTCAAAGCTCACTCTGTGCTACTGACTCACTAATTTAAATGCTGTAGCTTGTCTCACAGTGGGCAACTTTGACTCACTGAAGAGAGGATACCAGACCACACATAATCCATGCATTCTAGACTGGAGAGAACTGAGATTATGTTTTAAGGAGAGTGTGGCGATTCTCATCTGTAGCACCTTTATTTCAGTCTGAAGAAGAAAAGACTTTGGTTTTATGAGTTAAATGACTTGAATAAATGGCTTACCAAAAACTATGAATGATCACCTACACACATATGCATTTTCACTTTTGCTTACCTGTGCAAATATTGCTTCAGAAGATGAAATAACCTTCTGACTCTTTCTAATTAATATCAGGTGTGTAGATTAAAGAAAGAAAAAAAACATGTTCTTTTCCAGTAACAAATTTTAATGAATTCTGATTAAAAGGAGTAAAAAAGCCCATTATTAATTACATTCAATTCCCAGCAGCTCTCAGGTCCTTGAACGTCAATAATTCAGTGTGAGTTAAGTAATTGAAGAATGTGAACAGAAACACTCCAAACTACATTACGCTAGTGTCAAAGCTGCCATGGCTCATATGAGTTGGAGCCAGGGGCGTTGTACAAGACAAAATTGTGGGGAGTCATGGAGTCATTGGTCCCTGGGGGCCACTCCCCCCCCCCCCCCCCCCCCACGCAGGGCCTCCCGAAACCCAAAAAATGCCTACCTAAATAACTCTAAATAACTACCTGAACTGTGGCACTTTTGTATGGTATGTTGGTCTCAAAGGCCCACATCAACTTAGCCCATAATCACTAATTTCTGATTTGCACCCCCCCCCCCCCCGGTAAAAAATGAAAATGCAATATCATTCTGCTTTAATCGACCCTATCTTCAGTTAAGATGTTCAGAACTGCACCAAATGTTATGTGTATGATTAACTTGACATTCTCTGGGGGTATGCCAAGTTTTGTAGAATTTCATCCATGGGGGGGGGGGGGGGGGGGGTCTAAAAAAATTAAGTTGTGTGTACATTTAGTGACTGTACACTCATTGGCCTGTAGATGGAGGTGCACACATACTGTATACACACGCACACACACACAGGCACATACTATCGGTATCGGCAATTAGAACGGCCGATACATAATTACAAATTAAGTATTAAAGGAAAACCAAATATTCATCATCATTTGGCTGCATTTCCAGTATTGGCGTTACGTAGTCGTTTGTGGGGTAGGATGATCTTCACATGAAATGTAATTCCTATTTCTTCTTGAAGCTGAAATAAATCTGAGAATGTTTATCGGACCTGCTTGGTTTTTACTGTAGGTACGTAGCTCAGTGGTTAGAGCGTTCGCCTCCCTGCCGGTGTGTGTGTCAACACGGCGGGTTCGAGGCCCGTGAGCACCGAACGAACCGACCTTGTGACATTGGTTCCGTGACCCGGATGGGAGTGAGGATTTAGGGAGGTGTGTGTAACGGAGGCAGACTGAGCTAGCATGCTAGTTGCCCGTGTAAATCCTTACAGCCCTAACCTTAAGAACGCTTCTAACCACTGAGTTGGAAGCCTGGGCTTTTGGCTCAGTGGTTATAGCGTTTGTCTCCCATGCCGGTGTGTGTGTCAAGGTGGCGGGTTCAAGGCCCGTGAGTGGCGAACGAACCGACATTGTGACAGAGCGCAGGGCTGTACCTGTTGCACGTGCTACAAAAATCATTCTGTGCAATGAATGATTTACCAACGTTACGTCTGATACAGTTTTGCCTATGGCTATACATGCGTGAGACTGAGACGCTTGTTTGTTTGTTTGTTTGAAGTGCGTGTGCAGGGTGTGAGAGGTGAATTGATGTGCTTTGATTCCAGCTTGGTAGTTGTAGTCTATGCGATTAAAAAGCATGTGTGTGTGGGAAGTATCCAAACAATGATAACACTTTCATTATGGCTGCTTTAGCCACAGACCTTCAGCTACTGTACAGTGGGTCCCATTTAGAAGTGGCCACTTCATTCGCACTTTCTGTGATTCACGCAGCTGGGTGAAATGTATTACAACTTTTCGCCAAGAGGTGGCAGCTTAAGTCCGCTTGATACTGTAAGCCAGGTGTTTTCAACCAGTGGTTCGTGGCCCACTTGTGGTCCGTGAGGACATTGCTGGTGGTCCCTGACCATGGATTCAGTAGTTGCAATGTGGAAATCAGTATTTTTCCCACAAACAATAACGGACGCAGCTCTCAACTTGGCCCGTTAAAATGTGAACAGTCTAGCAACGCATTTCATGAAGGCCCTTTTGGACATGTCAGTTATTTGTACCACTGGTTAGATGTAAAACTGCATTTCGTTTTAGACTATTGGTATTTAATTTTTGCATTGACAATAAAGTTGAATATCATATGAACTAAAGATGACTAAAATCTTGCATTTGTAGAAGAAGAAACATTCACAAAAATCCATGGCATGACCTCTCTTCTTGATGGCTGTTGAAAACTGCATGGAAATAACAGGGATTGTTTTGTTTGATAATAAATAAATAAATAAATAAATAAATAAAAAATAAATGTAAAACTGATACCTTCTGCTTTCCCCAAATACAATGTAGCCTACAGGTGTACATGACCTTTCATCAGTCCAGTTGCAATGGATGAACTGTGATGAACTGCCCTACTTGTGATTGTTTAGAGATTTTAAAGGTTTTATAACAATGCTACAATTTTTTTGGCTAGTGCTACAAATCTATTCACCTTTGCAGCGCCAGTAGGCTACTTTCTGTGCGGCCTACACACACACACATAGGCATGCCAACCAAGCATACACAAAAGTTTCAAGAAAAGGGGATGGAGTAGAAGATGGAGACAAATTGATTAGTGTGATTTATTTTCGCAGAACGGATGTACAGGACTGAGCGGCGGTCATATTTTGTACCGTCCCAAGCGTGTAGGAAAAAAATACACGAACCATCCTTCTTCTCCTATATCCCCTCCGTTTTTAAAAATAATTCTGTTGAACAGTGATATGCTACAAACATGTTAAACAGCTGGGAAAGACTGTCGCAAATCCCTCGAACAGGTGGTCAGTCAGAGATTTCAAACGAACGAGGGAACATGTCGCAATGCAACAGCGCTGTTTTCCCTTGATGAAAGTGAAACCACGAGTTTTCCCACATCTCAACGTTGGCCAAAGTTTTCAGAAATAATCGTTTTCAGTGATACAACCTCATTAAATAATATGAATTTCCATATAGGGTCTTAAAAGCTATGTATCCACAGCGTTTTTGTTTCAAACATATGCCTAATCAAAGCGTTCTCAGATGACGTGATAGACCAGGCGCTGTTGCTCACCTGTCCATCATCGTAAAGCCTGATTTGATTGGTCTGTCGGATATAGAGCGAGCATACTCCCACCACAATGGAACAATGCCAGACCGAACTCTCCGACCTCAAATGTTGTGGGCTCACCTGTCCATCATCGTAAAGCCTGGTTTAGGGAAAAATGTAATGCACACGCACTATGACTTCACAAAATCTCACTCCAGCCAAACACCCAAAGTTGGCAACCCTGATGTTGCTATCAATAGCTAGAAGGCTAAACAATCTTGGCCCCAGCTGTGGCGCAACTGGCTGGGGCACCTGCACCGTACGCCGGCGACCCGGGTTCGATTCCCGCCCCGTGGTCCTTTCCGGATCCCACCCCTGCTCTCTCTCCCATTCGCTTCCTGTCACTCTCTACTGTCTTATAATTAAAGGCATAAAAAGCCCCCCCAAAAAAAAAAAAAGCAAAGAAGGCTGAACAACCTGATTGAGGGATTGCTATTTGCTTATAACTTGGCTATAACTATGCTATAAGTAATAAATAAGCTTGGTACTAGCCAAATATCTTGCAAAGCTATCAATGCCTGTATTTCTAAAAAGCAAAGTGTGTATCTGCGTCTCATTTCCATGTCCATCTTATGAGGAGACTGTACAAGTCAATTACCAAACTCCTCTCCTTTTGTGTCCATTGCCAGTAGCTTGTGCTGCATTCAGTAATCGATTTGTACAGATTTTTGCCATACAAGATGGCAGCAAATTGAAAAAAGCAAGGTAATGCACTGACTGAACAAATATTCATTAGTATAGTCATTTTTTATACCCATTGTTTACAATTGCAGAGACTCTTTCCATGGTAGCTTAGACGTGGTATGATTTTTCTGAGCGTAGTTGATGGCAAAAAAGCGATTTACTTAAAGGTAGCGAAGTTTGCCCCAAATGCTATTCAGTTGTAAATGAGTTTTCCTCAAAACTGGCCTGATTGACGGCGTTTTGGTCCCAATCGAACATTTACGCTCACCCACAATCATCCACAAAAAGACATTAGGTTGTTGTTAGACTGCAGTTTCCCTTTAAATACAGTAATGATGTATTTGTTCTTCATTTCTTCCTACTCTGTATGTATTAAAAGTACATTTATATAACGTAAGTTATATCTAATCACCTGATAATTTAACCCATGCTTCATCTGTGAGCTGAAAATAATAGATGCTGTACTTGGTTGCTGTGGTTTTCTCTGGTCTTATTGCTCACCCCGTGATGCAGTGCTTTGAGTCTACAACGAGCAAGGATATTGAATTGTACACATTCATAACACATAACACAACATTTCCACTGAGACGAAGGAAAGCAAGCGTACTTATTGAGCTCTGGTAATGAGCATCCTGTGGAGAGTGTGGATTGTATTGCATCAGATCAGCTCTTTCAATCCTTTCCCCTCTAGTCCTCTCCTCTGGAGACTGAAAGAGATTTAAAATGTGAGCGTGCTTAAATTGACATTTCACATACAATGATGTGGAGTTTGTGTCTATTACACAACTATTATTTACAATCTGTCACTTCGTCACAATCTGTCACATCGTCTTACAGAGATGATCTGGGAAAAATGAGTCACTTTTTCATTTATTGTCCTTCAATCACTTTCCTGTGTTCTTGTTTATGTGCACAGACACGCTCTCACACTCAGGGTATTCTGTATTCTGTCTCTCTCACACATACACACACCCACACTCACACGTACATTCAATACACACAACAATAATGCGGCACGCTCTACCTCGCTCATAGACATACTTACTTTTACACACATCGGCACACACACACACACACACACACACACACACACACACACACACACACATTGTGTCTTTTCTAATGTCTATCTAATTTCCCTGGCTGGCACGTGAGTATGAGTGTGTCAGTAAGTGAGTGGGTGTGCCCATTATAGCTATGTGGGCAGCAGCTGCAGCAGCAGCAGTAGTCAAGGGAGGGAGGGAGGACGGGAGGCAGTCATACTGCCAGACAGCAGACACACAGTGCGGCCGCAGCCTGAGAGGGCCGTTTGTTTGCCTGCGGATTGGCTCTCTGTGTGTCCCTGTCTCTGCCTGTCTGCGCAGTGTGTCTGCTGACACTGTCTGCTGGACGCACCCGTGGGGCGTGAGGCTTCGGGTGATTTATCGTTTTTAAAGCATTGTTTGTGCAGACAGTTGGGACCATAATAGCTCATGTGTGAATTGGTTAACATTTATTGCAAAAAGTACGTTTTTTTTTTTATTTAAGAATTGACTATATAGCAGAATCAGAATTGTCACAGCCAGGTTGTGCTTGCATGAAATGTTTATGTGTGTGTGTGTGTGTGTGTGTGTGTGTGTGTGTGTGTGTGTGGTCTTGAGCATCTTTATTTGACAGTCTATGTGTGTGTGATGTGTTTTATTTGGACGTGAAGTGCCTGAATACGGTGACAGGCACTTGATTGAGCGCTGTTTAGTTTAGACGGGCACGATGCCAGCACATCGTGCACATGGATCCAGCACATCTGTGGCACGACTATAACCCCCCACCCCCACTTCACTCACTGCATTGCACCACAAACCCTGTTATTGGGCACTGACTGGTACACTCATCACACGTCTTCAGCTCTGAGGGTTTTTTGTCACAAACAGAGTGTGCCTGCATGCTACTACTACTTACTGTGAGCCAATACCACAGCACAAAACTCACTACGGCCTCCCTGAATCCACTTCACCAAACTCCTATCCTGTCACATACAGCCTGCGCCAGGGCCCAAACATCACCATCATCTTAGAACGATGCAATTGGAAGAAGGAATTATCTCAATCCAGACATTAGCAAGAGGTTGTCAATTAATAAGTGTGGCTTTTTCACAGATTTCTTCTTTCAGTGTGTTTTGCTACAGTAACATGCATTGCACTCTACCTGACTTGCTCCTTCGAGTGAAGATTAATGCAAGAAGCTCGCTGACCCCAGGGAATCAGGCTTTTGTCATGGGTGTTTCCCGTATAGTTTGTGTTGCAATGTTGCATGGATCTGTTCTGCAGTGTCATGGGCTTGAGCAGTGGCTTATGAGTTGTAATGCTGCGTTGTGGCGTACCAGACCTCAGAAATCCACTCAAAGCTACCAGTATGCTGGCCTTACGTGGTCAGTATGATTAAGTTAATACGATTATCCACTGGCTTTTTATCCTGGAGGATTAGAGCGCTGGACAGTTGAGTTGGGAGGGGAAGCATATTTCCGTGGTGGTGAAGAAGGAGCTTTATCATCGCCAGTCTACTCCATCTGGTGCTCATCAGCATAATCATGGTGCAACACACACACACACACACACACACAAATACATAGTTTATGTAAACAAACACACACACTGATTAATGCATCCCTAACATATGTAAGGAGGTTGAACAGCTGTGCGTTATTAACTTCATTCCCTAAGGAATTCATATTAAAGATGGTCTTGTAGTTAAGGTATAGCAGCCATAGATGTTGCCTTCCAAGCCAGCAGTCCTACCCTTCATACCTTTAGTGCTACACCTACCACTACATCCTGGATGTGGTAGATTTAGGAGACCTTGTGACCAGCAGAACAGCATTAAGTATAAGTAAGTATATATACTCTTTTGATCCCGTGAGGGAAATTTGGTCTCTGCATTTATCCCAATCCGTGAATTAGTGAAACACACTCAGCACACAGTGAGCACAAGCACACACTAATCCCGGCGCAGTGAGCTGCCTGCAACAACAGCAGCGCTCGGGGAGCAGTGAGGGGTTAGGTGCCTTGCTCAAGGGCACTTCAGCCGTGCCTACTGGTCGGAGTTCGAACCGGCAACCCTCCGGTTACAAGTCCGAAGTGCTAACCAATAGGCCACAGCTGCCCCTATAATGAAGTAATATGTATGCTATTGGTGCATGTATTGCTTTACTAATGATGATTACTGTACTTACTCTGATTTATATTTACCAAGGGACGTCAGACTATGACAGGTTGGGTTTTCCTGACATTCCTGGGTTATTCCCACACTGGGCCACTTGTTACCTAAAGTATGCATTTGAGTGTGTGTGAGAGAGTTTAAACAGTAAATAAATGAAAGAGCTTTTCATATCATTTTGAGGATTTAAAATGATTGGAAATTAAATTGGTACTAAAAGCTAAAGTTGTCTGCTACCTCTCTAAGCAGAAGGGTTGGCGAATGTACAAACATTTCAAAATCAGCCATAATTAGCTTGGACAGTCTACATATTATACAGGCAAAAACATACATATGAATAAAATATAGTGTGATAGGTTCCTGTTGCATCATGTCTTTTAGTCTGTAGTGAGTCACAGAGGAAATGTACCAAGACAAGTTCAACAAATAACATCCAGACTGCCTCTACACAGCATCAAGCACACAAGAAGACAAAATAAAAGCCCCACAATCTCTCATTCTCTGATGCTCGCACTCACACACACACACACACACAAACACACACACAGACTCGTCCTTGTTACTCTCTACGGCCCTGGAGCTTAGCTTTGGAGTAGTGGACGAGGCGTTACACACATGCTTGCCTCTGACTCAGTCTGCTGCGCCAAGCCATAACCAGTTTTCTTGCTATTTAATAAGTGTGCACCCAGAGGGAGTGGGGGGCGGGGGTTGGGGGGCTCGCACATAAGCAACACCCCCCCTCACACACACACACAAACATGCACACACACGCACAAACACACACACACACAGGCCCTGGAGTGCTGATCGTACGCAATCTTGCGTGGGAAGGCGTTGAGGCTTAGTGTAGTGAGCCGTGGTCCCTCTCAGAGCTCTGTGGGGAGGGTCTCTGGTGATCCTGAGCCATCCCTCCACTGACTGAGACTGGTCGATAGAGACAAACTCTCAGAGGGGTCCTACTACTCTGTGGATGTCATAGATTTAGATGTGTCATCCTCCCTGGAAGCCATCATTTTTTTTTCTTTTTTCTGCTGACTTTGAATTTGTGCCTATCAATCTATGTTCTCCTCACCATCAGGTTCACCTTTATATCTTTGGGTCGTGTGTTTAATGACTCTCCAACAACTGCTGATACAGATTTCTTGGGAGGATTGCTGGAAGTAAAGATGAGATCAGACTTCAATGGATGTGAAAGTAGTGGTTGGGTGTGAGAGGAAAACACTGTGAGAGGACTGCCATCAGGGTGTATTATAGAAAAGATGGGAAGAACCGCAACAGACCTGAGTCATTATGTTATCATGTTGGCAAGCCGCATGCTTTCTAGCAGATTGATACACTGCATGGGATTTATCTGGTAAATGTTTGGACATGTCACTCACACTCTTCATTTTTAGGCACTCTTGTTCTGGAAGCATCACAAACACTTTTGTTTGATTGCTCTCTTTATGTGCCGTGGCACAGGCAGCAAAGTCTATCTAAAACAGCCTAACGTGCTTCTTCAGCCATGTTGCAGTGGGACATAATGTTGTTATGCTACTTGATTTCCCCTCCGCAGGGCTAGTCTCTCATATCTGGCATCTTCCCTGGACTGGTGGATGAGGACGTCTGCCTTGGCCAATAACATTGACAGATATGGATAATTTGCACTATTAAATTATTAATGCTGGAAAAGCAGCCGCGGCCGTCTGTTCCCGCAAGTAACACTCTGTCTCTCTTCATTTCTCTCCGACTTGTTTCTTTTTTTTTCTTTCCTTATTCTTTTTGCCTCACACACTCATTGATTTTGTCTCCTTTAATATTTTTTGCTCGAGCCTCTTTCATTCTCATTTCCACCGTATACCCATATATGCTGCTCAGGGGTGGTATTTCGGAAAGGATTAGGCTTCGAGCTGGAGAGGTAATAGAGGGGAAATGGCAGATTCTTTTGTAATGAACAGGCACAGGTACAGCATCATGGGGAGTCAGATTCTCACTGGTGTTTAATCCAGTGGAGCTTTGCCACTCCTTCTCATATATTAGCACGATTACTGCTACTTTTGTATCACAACGGCTGTCAGAGGATCTGCTTGTTAAATTAAAGAGTAATTGGGGAGGAAGATTTCTGAAATGTTCTAATTTATGTAGTTTAATAACTCACTAACATTTCCATTTACTGATAATTGAGTGTGATAGCTCAATTATAGTGTTAAATCGCTGCTAATCAGAAAACGGCATAACCCCAATTTTGACTGAATGTTGAGGTCAGTATTTTGTGAACCTAAAATAAAGTTCTCCATTGTGTTTTTGATGAAAGCAGCATGCTCATTGTGCTTGCCACTTCTCAAACACACACACACACACACACACACACACACACACACATACGCCTACACACACAGACACATACACACATGCCTACACACACACACATACACACCTACACTTACACACGTGCATACACACCTACACGCACATACATACACACCTACACAAATAGACACACACATACACACACACACACACACACACACATACACATACACACATGCCTACACAACCTACACTTACACACGTGCATACACACCTACACACACATACATACACACCTACACAAATAGACACACACATACACACACACACACACACACACATACACATACACACATGCCTACACAACCTACACTTACACACGTGCATACACACCTACACACACATACATACACACCTACACAAATAGACACACACATACACACACACACACACACACACAAGGAGAGGTGTCTGGCTCCAGTCCTGTCCTGCCAGGCAGCTATCCAGGGCGAGCAACAGCAGCAGCAGCAGTGGCAGGTTATTCTGGTCTCCCCGCAGACTGCCAGTCAGGGAGCCTGTGCAGACTGCAGGTATAATGGTCCACTCATGGCGCTCTAAGAGGCCCTTTTGTAAGGTGACGCCGGTGAGCCCTCTGGGCCGTGGCCGTGTGAGTGACGGGCAGAGACACGCTCCACAGCCTGTAACCAGAGCGGCCCGACAGACACGTCCACTCTCTCTCTCACAGTGAAGAGAGACACCGCGTCACTTACTCTACTTCTCTCTCATCTTCTCTATCCCTCTCTCTCTCTCTCTCTCTCTCTCTCTCTCTCTCTCTCTCTCTCTCTCTCTCTCTCTCTCTCTCTCTCTCTCTCTTGCTCTTCTCTGTTTCCGTCACACAACACTCCCCTAGACATACATAGGAGGCCAGACACACACACACACACACACACACACACATATTTCTGACAAATTCTGTCATATTCCTTATCGTTGCTTGTCATAAACACACACATACACACATGAACACTTCACAGTCTCACACACAAAGACAAACATATTCTCAGTCTCTGAGCCTGTGTCTCTGCCTCCATCTCTTTCTAGCTATTTCTGTCACAGAGCACACAGTAACACACACACACACACGCGCGCACATACTGTACGCACACACACATACACTCACGCGCGCACATACTGTACGCACACACACATACACTCACGCGCGCACATACTGTACGCACACACACATACACTCACATGCAACACACATTCCTCTCCCATCCATTTTTGAAGACATTCTGACAGAATCACCACTGCTTCCTTCTCCCAGCTTTCTTGTGCGGCGCTGGCTGACAGGAAGGAGACTGTTCCTGCTGCATTACTCTCTCCGTCCTGCTGCTTTCCTGACAGCATGGCACAGAGCATATTTACTCCCTCTTTAGTTATTCGCTCGTTTATTTTAGTATTTCTCATCCTACTCAGCGTCTGAAAGAGCAGCCCACAAGCATCATACAGCAGCGCTCATCATCCAACCCCCCACACCCCCACCGCGCCCCTGATACGCCACGCCGGCGCAGACAGGATCCCGTGACATGGCCGCTTTAATCGCGGATTCCATTACTGCCTTTTCTTCTCCGTCCTTGTTTCCCCGCGCGGATCTGGTGACCTGTCACTTTGTTAGGCTGAAATTAGATTATACTCTTATCAGATCCATGCTTCTCGTTTAAGGACCAGGCTTGCCTGTCTAACACACCAGAATCCCACCCACCCCTGACACACACACACACAGATACATACACACACACATACACACACACACACACACACACACACACACACACACACACACTCAAATACCAGGGTTGGCTAAGGGCAGCTTGTCTAATGCTAATTATTCTTTAAAGGACAGTTTGCCAGGGTCTATTAAGGCAGAAAGGACAGTGAAGTGGAGGGTAATTGGAGGTTTGCTTTCATTAAAATGTCTCGAAATACCAGGATCAAGGCGATTCGGTCTCCAGCAAGGGTTATTGAAATGGTCTCTTGTTTAAAAAAAGGGGCCATTTTTGTCATCCAATAGGGCCCGTAGCACATGAAAGCAGAGGAAGGCCAGGACGCTGTCGTCTAATTATTGTCACAAAGGAAATCTGCCAAGGAGTCTATTCTGCTCCTAACAGGGATATCGAAAAGCAAAGAACCGCAGATGAAACGGCATCTTTTCTCTGATGCCCCCCCCCAACCCCCCTCCACATAAATGGCCAGATAAACTTAAGCACACAAGTACTCATGATTTAAGAATAGAAAAAGGTATGCAGTGCTCTATGGAATTGTCGGTGCTTTTGCTTGATAACGGCAGGGAGATTTTTGCGGCGTTACGTCAGAAAGAGGCACCAAAGCGAACGGATTTGTGGGATGCCTCCATTCACATCCAAGGGCACACCAATCAATCCCATTAAAAGCCAGCCCTGCTGACATAACAAAGGGGCTTCGGAGGGATTATCCAATCGCGGTGCGCGAACAAACACCTCAGCGCTCGCCTCGCTTCTGTCTGCTCCAGTGTTCTCCTCGGTGACTGGCTTACGGGCAGCTTTTTACTTCCTGCTGTGCCAAAGGCACGTATCCAAACTTGGGCCGCGCACTCTCTCCAACCCCCATTGACATAATTCCCTCCATAATAGCATTTGGTCTGCACTGTTGCTTGTTTCATATAATGGGGTACCAGTGAGTTGAACAGACTGAGAAGTAAGGAAGAAATCATTGATCCCACACTCCAAATAGTTGAAGTACTGTACATTCTGTTTTTTTTGTCAGTTTTCTTTTTCTCTCTCTCTCTCCCTCTTTCCTCTATTTTTCTCTGCTTCTGGGAGGGATCAGTGAATCAGAGAGGATTGTGGCCATATCAGTGGCTTGTGCTCGTCCATCTGCGAGGCCTCCCTCAAATCCTATCTGAGCCAGAGCTTGTTAGATCTAACATGACCTGTCAAATAATCCAGCGTGTCCATCAGACCTGCCTCGAGACACACACGCACACATACACACACACACGCACACACACACACACACACACATATGCACACAGATTACCCACCTCATACACCCAGGCTCATATGGTGGCAATAGAGCACACTTTACTGATGTTTGGATTTCTTTAGGACAACCACCTGGGAGTGAAGGTACTTTCATGGGCAGCTTTTCAATTTCACACCAAGAGCCTATCTGTGTGTGTGTGCGTGTGTGTGTGTTTGTGTGTGCAAGGGAAAGGGTAGCAAAGCACTGCAGAAGAGTGTTTTCTGAGGTCTGCCAGAGAGGCGTTTTTAGGCATGTTCAGGTGTAATCAGGGCCAAGCACTTTATCCAGCCCTGGGGTTTGAGCTCAGTGTCGTTTTCTCTCAGAGGTGAAGTTCAGCTATTTAAGCCATCGAGAGCGGAGCTATCCCATAACAACTCGTATTACTTTTAATTGATGGGAGACTCGACCCCGGCTCTCCGGTAATTGGGATGCGCCGCGGGGGTCAAGCGTTCGGAGGCGGACAGTGTCGCGGCAGTGTCCTCGGTGTACTTTATTAATGTCGCCTCAGCCTGCCGGCATTAGCGCACACTCAATAATTCAGATTGATTAGCGTGAGGAAACAATATGCTATCATCACTTTAACAACCCTGAGGCCCCTGTACTGATGAGCGTGGTTTTAATCGCTGGGTCGATCGGAGAGTTTAAAGATGACGTAAGATGTCGGGGTGTTCTCCAGCGTGTCATTGAATGAAAAGTGTGTTTTAAAAAAAAAAAAAAAATGGTACACATTAACATTTTGTCCCTTATCAGGAGATGATGTCGATGCAGGTTTGGGTGAAGGTGTTATGTTAGGAGTCATGCTAGGGGTGTCGAAGTCGGTCTGTCTGTCCTGAAGAGTAAGACACAAGCCTGGGCTGCTGAATGATTTAACACAGAGCATAGATTAACCCTCACTTGACCCATGATCAGGGGTGTAAGGGGTGTAGTGGTAAAATAAGAGGTGGGTAAACTATGAATTCTGTGATCACGGTGAGGTGGACTGCGCCAGGCGGTATCGGATTTTTAAAAAAGGCATTCAGAACATGTTTCATGATAGTGGAGGTTATTTTCCAATGTTTATAACAATACCAGTGGTATCAAATGTGGGGAGTGTTGAGGAGTGTACATATTGTGAATGTGGATAATACAGTTTGATTTTTGAATGTGAATTTGAATTGCAAATAAAAGTTGCAATTGGTGAATAAACTCTTTTGAGAGGTGGATAAACTGTGTTTACTTGCGTTTAGCCTCCACTACATCCCTGCCCATGATGGCTTGTGACTGTTCACACACACATATATATTCGCATACACTCTTTATGTCTTTCCTCTCTTTACTGTTGATCGTCAGTGCCCTTTCATACACACTCTGTCTGTGTGGGAGTGTCCTTTAGATGGTGGCAGAGTGAAAACAGATAAGAAATGATATATTCTGCTCACAGTCTTTTAAAGACTGTTATTGCTGAAGACCATTATATATTGCTGTGCTAGAACACATTTTTCTTTCTCTCTCTCTCTCTTTCTCTCTCTCTCTCTCTCTCTATCTGTGTGAGTGTGCGTGTGTGTGTGATCTTCTGTATTTTCATACCTTACCATATTAGCAGGAGCCGTCCGACGAGGCTAAAAACAGCCCCAAAGAGTCTGTTAGCTCTGGCCACGCTCCAAGACAAACGCCACAAACACAGTCACACTCTTGCGCTCCTGTCAGTTTCGCAGCGTACTGCACGACAAGCGACTGACAGAAGAATAACTTCCTGCTGTCAGTAGGGCTTGACCCGGCGTCACCTCTGCTCAGTTCCACGGTGAAATCACCATGGAAGTCGCCGTGCAAGCGTCACAGCGGGGCGGACAGACGGCTCACTCCAAGTGTGCCATTCATGACCCACTTTGACTGGAGCCATGAGGGGCAAGCTACACCTCAGCTCTCTCCACTCCTTATTGAGTAGGGAGGTGGTGGTGGTTAGCCGTCTATTTAAGTTAAACTCCCCTCATGGTTTTAAAACTGCTTTTACAGCTTTCAGATGCATCGCACTTACCTGCCCTCTCATGATCCACTTTAAGGTTTTAACAACCTTTATATTTCTACAGTACCCCCAATGCTACAGAGGTATATGCAAAACCCTTGAAGAAATAGATTTACTTAGATCTTAAAGGAATACGCCACCCCTAGGTGAAATTGGGTCTCTCCCCGCAGTCCCTAGAGTTGGATGAGTGAGCCAAAGCGTTTTATAGCCAACCCAGCCATTGTCCTAATCTAGAAACGGCCCGGTTAGCTTTAGCTTAGCGTAGTCGCTGTAATCCGGCGCTGCCAGCTAGCATGTCGTTGCAAAAGTGAATCAAATAACTCAAGATTTTTTATAATTATTTCTCGTAACCTGTACATTCACATCGAGTACAAATATCAAAGCAAATTAACACGAAGGGATTTACTAGACCAATTTAGATTTGGAACTATTTTCGGGCATAGCACCGGCAAAGCACCGCTGCCAGGCGCAAAGACATCACGCAGTATCTGTAAACCCTCAACTTCCGGCAATACACCAGCATGACTACCAAGTTCTCTGCTACTAGGCTGACACTGACAGGTGGGCTTTCTCTAAGAGTTCTAATGCCGATGAATATGGAAGATTACACGATAGACGAAGATGATGACTTCGACTACCAAGATCCAAGACCCTACCTTTTCGAACCTGAGTTCACTGAAGAGGAGTTGCGAGCTTTGGATCTGTGAAGAGAGGACGTTGCGACTGGTCAAGGCGAGTCGGATGAGCGAACGAGAGCAAACACGAACAGGTGGTGTGAGTGTGGAGTGTGCCAACCCATGCCGACTGACAGGTAACGGTAAAAGGTAAAGTCGTCATATTGTCAATAGGGTGAAACGGCAGCCTAATGAAGTTATACAATAAAACTGGAAGCGACAATGTGAGTCAGACTAACGTTTCAGTTATAACGTTAGCAACGTATAACCTAAAGAAGGATAGAAATTATACTTACAGGCATGGATGATGAACACTGTTCTGCCTCTGTACTGAAAATGGATGGGACGGCCGTATCCTTCAGATGTAACAGCATTTTTCTCGTAGCATAGGCCTACTGCATTTTCTCTTTGTAGTCCTCCGGTTTGAAATGCTCCTCGCAAACACGATACTGATTGATTTTATCCACTGGAGTTGTTGCAGGAATGCCGAGGGCAGCAAGCCAAAGATTTCTTCGTTCCACTGGGTTTGGAATTCTGTGAAACATTATGTTCGTGTATGTCCTCTGCTTGTTACCGCAGCCCTTCACACAGCAAGTAGCCATTTTTCCCCAGTAGATGTGAAACCAAAGTCCTTCGGTGAAACTAACTTCAAAATACTAACACTGGTGTATTGCGTGAAGTTGAGGGTTTTCAGATGCTGCGTGATGTCTTTGCGCCTGGCAGCGGTTCTTTGCCGGTGCTATGCCTGAAAATAGTTACAAATCTAAATTGGTCTAGTAAATCCCTTCGTGTTAATTTGCATTGATATTTGTACTCGATGTGAATGTACAGGTTACGAGAAATAATTATAAAAAATCTTGAGTTATTTGATTCACTTTTGCAACGACATGCTAGCTGGCAGCGGTGGATTTCAGCAACTACGCTAAACTAAAGCTAACCGGGCCGTTTCTAGATTAGGACAATGGCTGGGTCGGCTATAAAACGCTTTGGCTCACTCATCCAACTCTAGGGACTGCGGGGAGAGACCCAATTTCACCTAGGGGTGGCGTATTCCTTTAAGATGCATATAGGGATTCCTTGGATGTCATTTGTACTTGAATTTTCTCATAATTGCATGAAAATTATGCGGATAAATCTTGGAAAATAGTCAATAAGAGATGCACTTGTCTCGAGTAGGCCGGGCAAATTAACATGGCACCGATTTCCTAAAAGGGGGTGTGAATCAATTTGCGACATGCTCAAGCCTTAGTCTGACCCACATTCTCTCCCATCCCCCGACACCCGCGTTTAATCCCGTCCAACCAGAGGGCTGGAATAAATCTGCATTCAATTAAGGGATTAGTGCGTGTTTAAACATTGCTTCTCCCTTTTTCAGCTAATCTTCCAAGTGGGTGTCCAAGAATTGCCGAGAGCACAGAGTGCTGCACTGATCACCACCAGCCCAGTGCCATTCAGAATCGCAGTGCTGCCAAGCACTTTGAATTAACTTAGGACTCCCTGGGAATGATGAGCCACATCAGAGACCCAAGCATCCTTTCACTATCTGTGTGTGTGTGTGTGTGTGTGTGTGTGTGTGTGTGTGTGTGTGTAAGAAAAGCAGAGTATTTAACCGTACCCACAGTATATCATACAGATGCAATACGCTATACACATTTATTTTGTGTAAATGCACAGTAGATCATACACCACATATCTGGATATTGACTCTTGCATATAATTTCCTGTCAAAATTATGTTGTGTGCATACATCATGATAAATTGTGTGTCTGTGTCGGTGTATGTGTATGTGTATTGAGGTGGTTGTCTTTGTGCTGTGTGTGTGTGTGTGTGTGTGTGTGTGTGTGTGTGTGTGTGTGATGCGGTTAATGGCCGGCTATAAATCTCTGGCAAAAATTGAGACAGGAGGATGTCTGAGGCCTGATGTGAAATGAATGCTAAAGATGCTTCTGCTCTGCACTTGGCTCTCACATTACAACTGTGAGGGATGTCCTCTCTCTCTCTCTCTCTTTTTCTCTCTGTCTCTCTTTTTCTCTTGCTATCTTTCTCTCTCTGTCTTTCTGTTGCTTTCTCCCCTCCCCTTTCACTCAGTCTCTTTCTTTCTTTCTTTCTTTCTTTCTTTCTCTTTCTGTGTCTCTCTCTCACTCAAAAGGTCATGAGTGTCATGGCCGTGGATCAGGCTTGTTTATCTCTCATCTCAGTGGCTTTATCTGATGGAGCTGAGCTGGGCTGGGGTTGGGTGAGGTCACATCAGTTCACTCATGAGCCACACGAGTAACCTCTGCTCAGGTTAAATAAGTATTGTAAAATAACGCTGTGAGTGTGTGTGTGTGTGTGTATGTGTTTGTGTGTGTACAGTATGTGTGCGTATGTTTGTGTGTGTGTGTGTATGCGTGTGTATGTTTGTCTGCGTATGTTTGAGTGTGTGCATACTGTGTGTGTGTGTGTGTGTGTGTGTGTTTGAGTGTGAATATGTTTGTGTGTGTGTCTGTATGTGTGTTTGTGCTTGTTTGCTTTTTTTGCCACTTGGCAGGGTGTCTCATTGGAGAAATAAATTGATGGTGACACACTTTTAAGTGCATCCAGGGATGTAGACACCCTAACCGAGGCCCTTATTAATTAAGCGCTAATGAACGACTGTCGTGGCGTTCCACTTGAAGGGCAGGCTGAGTCGCATGTTAGTTCCTCTGGGTTGTAAATTAAAACAGTTCCACCTTATTTCCCCTTATGTGCCAATGGCCACTTCATGACACAAAATATGTGTGTGTGTGTGTGTGTGTGTGTGTGTGTGTGTGTGTGTGTGTGTGTGTGTGTGTGTGTGTGTGTGTGTGTCCACCTGTGCCACCTGTGTTACAGCATGAGAATGAATGTAAGTCAGTTGGTGTCTTAGATTAGTTGGTGAAGCCATGTATTTCTTTTCATATTTATCATTTTAAATGCATGCATTATGCATTAGTTTCCATGTCATTGCTGTCCAGAATTCCATGTATTTCTGGCCCAGACGAACTAATGATAATCATAATGTCCCTGCCTCCTCTGTCTGCGCTCACACAACATTAGCTCTGAGGAGGCGGGTGTGGGGTGTGAGTGGGTGATCGATTCCCCACCGACTGTCTGTGGATCAATAGAGCGCTGGGAAAACACAGTGATGGATCACGCGAATGGTGCAGAGACGGATGTTCCCCGGGAGGCAACGCACACGTCTGCACGCACAGACGGAATGGGCACACTGTGGCACACACACACACACACACACACACACACACACACACACACACAGCTGAGAGGGGTGAAGTCGACTGCACACTGGTGCTCACATTGATTACTTAAGTTTTTGTAGTTTTCCATTACTACCCCATACACCATTGCAGAACTCTTGTGCTGCCAGCCCGTCAGTTACAATTCATGTCTCTTTTTGTATTGAAAAAGATGGAAATTAAGTAGAAATCCAACATCTAGCTATGTGTTTCTACAGTCCTTTGGTGGACCTTGGCCTCTTTAGCTACAGGACTAATTTAGCCTCAGTTTAGCACTTGTGCACTTCTTTTTGTGTGTGGACAGAGTCCAGGACTGTTTGCTGACCACTTAGACTCAGGTGAGCCGATGCTTGATCGCAGGGACAGTTATAGACCCTTTCAACAATAAAAACAAAAACAATGCTTGAACATTCTATTTGGTTCCCAATCTACTTCCTCTGCATTAAGATAACATATGGAATGTTAAAACGGAAGCCTTGTGGGGCCAACTATGATGCTGATAATGGAACTCTCTTGAAAGGGTCATTTGTCTTAACAAAGCAGCACAAGACTAAAGCAAAGACAAACACATGAAATGTAAATGGGGAGACACTACTTGCATTCAAACAGGGTGACTAAAATAACTAGGAACTTCAGTGACTGCACAACTATCTTCATATGCTGTGTCAATTAATTATGCAATGCTGTTAGCATAGGAAACAATGGATGCTGTTCTCAGGTAAAATAATAAACAATGAATGCACACTGAGGCGGTGGTAACTGCCAAGATGCCAAATGGAATCATGTAAATACTTAACCTCCATAGCTTTATTTCACAGTGGAATAAGTAAGCATAGTGCCTACATAGAAACAGACGCTGGATATTCATGTATTGGAAATGTCTGCAGTGCACCATTGAGTGGAAAAGTTTAATATCAGGGAGAGAAATAGAGCTTAAATTTCTCTTGGCAAAGAAATTGTACACACACAAGTGCTCTGTCATATTTAAATCTCCCTCTTCCATGCCCTCCCCCCTCCTCCCCGCCCCTCCCCCAAATAAAAGAAAAATGTGTGAGGTTTCACAGCAGGATGCCTCACATAAAAGCCTGAATCACCATGTGTGGCCTGAAAACCGAAAATGTATTTATTTTCGTAGGTTCACACATGTGTGTGTGTCTGCTCTCATGTGTTTGTCTATGCGTTTGGTTTTATGTCACAGTGCGTTGTAAATTCAAGCCTACTGACAGACAGTAACTGCAGGTAGAAAAGAGGAGGCCTGTCTGGTTCTGAATGATGCCTGTGCCATCGAGCGAACACATGTTTTCAGTCATCCGCACATAATATGTAGCTATGTGTCTGTGTGAGCAGTGTGCAGGACCACAAGTAGAAACATCGCAAAATGGTAGCAAAACATGATCACCTGTGTGTGCACATGTGCTGTTTTTTTGGCCCACGTGAATAGCCCATATGCCCAGTTGAAGATGACATTTCAGAGCATGTCATATATCACCCTGAGCCACCATGTCTGAGCCACCTCGGGGCTTACTTTAATGTCTTGAAAGTCATACACACACACATACACACACACACACACACACACACACACACACACACACACACACACACACACACACACACACACACACACACACACACACACACACACACACACACACACACACACACACACACACACACACACACACACACACATACAAATGGCTGTGCATACACAAAAGGCTCAGTGCTTGCCTGTGTTGGTTTGTGTGTGTGTGTCTCTCATTCCTCTCTCTCCTGCATCTCTCTGCCTTGACGTCACTCTCTGCAGTCCTGCACCACCCTTTCTTTCTCTTATCCTCCGCTCTCCTCTCCTCCACCCCTGCCTCCACCCATCCCTCCACCCTCCCCAGCATGATTAAGGGCCCTTGCTCTTCACATTCTCGTATGGACATTCTCTTTCATGGGAAAATAATAACACAGAAAGCAATTAGCGCTCGGGGAAAAAGAAAAGGGTCGTTTGGCGCATTTATCTCTGCACTGGCATCATCCGAGGGCCTTTAAGGAAAGATAAAAAGAGCAACATTTTTTATTAATACCTTCCTCTGGTGGAGTTAATTCTCGATCAGAGCTGCTTGTTCTTGGGACAACTATGCAGTTAATGACACTGTAATGGAACCTAATGAGGCATTCATCTCGGCGAATAATCTACACTGGCTTAAACGCGTACATAATATCGATGCGCATCCGCGGACGCCGCGGTTATATTTACCCAGGAAAACAGCCTGACCTAACAACAGGCCGAGCTGTCCTTTTTCTCGGCTTCTCGCGGGGAGGATGCTTTTAATTAATTGCTCGCCGGCAGTTTCGGTGGCAATTAGCCAACCCCGTGAGAGAGAGAGAGAGAGAGAGAGAGAGAGAGAAAGAGAAAGAGAGTACTGTGTGCCCAGAGCCGGTGAGTGTGTGTGGGGGATGAGTGGGCTGCCTCTCAGGGCCCTGGTGCCGCTCCGCTGGTTCTCCTGCACCCCCCCCCCCCTTCTCCTCCTCCTCTGGGAGAGAGATGGCTCTTTGGAGATAAATTTGAAAAGCCAGAGTTAAAAGCACTCAGCAAATAAAAAAACAACACAAGGACTGATAAGCAAAGCTTTAGGAAATGTGTGTGTGTTTATGTAAGGGTCTGTGGGTGTGAGCCTCTGTGTGTGTGCGTGTGTGTGTGTGTGTGTGTGTGTGTGTGTGTGTGTGTGTGCGTGTGTGTGTGTTTGTGTGTGTTGGTGTGTGTGTGTGTGTCTGTGTGTGCGTGCATGCGTAGAAAGAAAGCAGTGCCTGTGGGAGGTGCAATTTCACCCTTGTTAGCACTGAAAGGTAATTAATTGATTGGTTGATGTGTCTGAGGTTTTTTGTGAAACAGAAGGACGGTCCTGATGCTCAAGAGCCCTGAATGGCCTTCTCGCGTGTCCAGACCGCTCTCACAGCAGGATGTGCGGCACGTCTAATTAGATTTCCGCCTTTCATGTTTGTTTTGGTGTTTGGCGCTACTCTCTTCTCATTTGGTTTTTATGGGTGTTGCGGTCCTTCAGCTTTGAAAGATATGACAGAATGGCCTGTCAGGGTCTTGAAAAGAAAGATGAGGGGCGGGATGATGGATTGGTCATATGTGTGTCTTATTTGTACGTGTGTGTGTGTGTGTGTGTGTGTGTGTGTGTGTGTGTGTGTGCTGGTGTGTTGGGAATCCTTTTATCTTGTGCTTTGTTGTTTGAATTTCTCTTTGAGTGTCCTCATAGACGATGTCCTTGTGTTAGTGCATTCAGGTGTATCTCTCTCTCTCTTTGTGTGTGTCTGCATGTGTGTGTGTGTGTCTGCATGTGTGTGTGTGTGTGTGTGTGTGTGTGTGTGTGTGTGTGTGTGTGTGTGTGTGTGTGTATGTGTGTGTGTCTAGCCTGTTTATGTAAGTGTGTACGCCTGTGTACCAGCCCAGAATTGCTTAATTCAATGCTTCATTTGTGGTCCTCTTTGAGCGCGTGGCCCTTTGAGGCCTCCAGACGCCGCAGTGGATAGCATCTCATGCTGCCTCGCTCAGGGCTGTTTCCATTAATAGTCCGAGTGGAGTACCAACAGGTGTGTGTTTACATGAACACTCTTAGGCTCCACTGACTAGGGGCCTATTGCACAAAAGTAGGATAAGGGATTAAGCCGGGATATCTTGGTTATCCTGGCTCAATTTATCCGTGATCCAGTTGCACAAAAGCGGGATAGGGGGCAGCAGGATATGTTATGGTATAAATCACCATGGCGATTTATTCTGTGGAGCTAGCCTGCTCCAGACCAGGCTAAGTTCCAGGATCTATTTAATCTCATCCCTTATCTCAGTCAGCAGTCACCACAAACGGAAACCAATAGTTATACCACTGCCCACTACACATTGTTATCACATATACCTAGACCCACTGTCATTATTTAAACGTTTGTGATCATTAATTAACTTTTACATACTCGCCATTCCCGACCTGTCATGCGACAATGTGACGTCACGGGAGTGCCTAACCATTTCACGCGTGGTGGTCGCGGAACTAGTTGCAATATTCTCCTTAACAGAGGTGTTGCTGTTTGTTGCTGTTGTGAGAAGGCTATCTACCTACTTCACACCGTAGAAGAAGCAATGAAGCCGCTCTAGTTGCCATGGTAAATCTGTGATCGGTGGCGGGGTCTATTTGAGGGAGCCGTGAGCGCGCACTTATCCAGGATAGGTTTCACCTGGCTTGATGAATCCGTGTCTGCTCATCCTGGCTTGTTCGTTGTGCAACCAATTAAGCCTGTACGCTCTTGTTTTGGATTCATTGAGCGCAGCTCAGTAACTTATCCCGGATGTCTTAATTCAGCTTTTGTGCAACAGGCCCCAGGGCAGAAGGGGATGTAACACAAGGGAGTGTAAGTAAACACCCTCTGCCAAACAAACAAGGGGAAAAATTGCAGCCAGGCCTATAGCAGCCAGGCAGCTACAGTGCTACACTCTGGGGGCATGATGTTAAAGATGCCCCCAGAGTGTAGCACTGTGGCTGCCTGGCTTCTCTAGTTGTTGGCTGCAGCAACCTGAACTAGGTAGCACCGGTTTTCTTTGCTTTGTTTTGTACCGACAGAGATCTATGTGGGAAAAAAAACAACAAAGCTATTGATAGAGTATCACTGGAGAAAAGAGAGGTTCGTGCTTTCTGTGGTTTTGGAATTTATACACACCTTTAACAAACTGCGGCCAGAGGGGGTAGCTTTTAATGAGGAAAAACCGCATGTCATTTATCACATTATGAGGCTTGCTTTTTTATGTTCTACATTTTAACTCCTTTCAGTGGTGCACGGTTTGTAGACGAAAGGCCAAAGCTTTTAATGTGATGACATGCTGAGCTTCTAGTTTTTATATGAGGGGGTGATGGACTGATTACAGTTAACACCATCCGGCCGTTTGCCGCTCCTAATGCGCTTGAGTGTACCTTAAGAGTCTGGCGCCGGTCCAGACAACCGTTTGCGGTTCCCTGCGATAAGAGTGGATGAAAAGTTCTCCTTTTCAAAATGAACAAAGACATAAAAACAACAGTGGGCACTTTTTCTGTTATGTAATACGGTGCTCAAACCAGTTATTTGCACATGGTTGGAGCCAAATGGGAGCAGAGAGAGTGGGGGTAGAAATGCCTCTCCGATCTACCGTACCTCAAAGAGGGCAGGTGAGCCACTGCGCTCGGTTTGTTATGGAGCTTGTAGTGAGAGAGGAGGATCTGCCAATCATGTGTCAGTCTCCTGTGCATTGGCTTGTCGAACACAGTTTAACATGTGTCAGTCACTGCTAGAAACGCTGTTCGTCTCACACTGCTGACAGGAGCTTTAACATTCCTTTTTAAAGGAGACTGCATCAGAGTTTGTAGTGCTTATGGATATAACATACATTTAATTACTTCTGTCAAACATTGACAAGCCTGGGGTTTACTGTTTATGTGTCTAATCCATGATCATTTGTGCTGATATGAGGGTCATTTCCATGTGAAGTTTGTTTGAAAAGGGAAGAGGCTTAATGAGAGTATGGGTTTCTTTTTTTGCGTTTGTCTACTCTCCAGGCCCAGCCCAAGGGCATGTGTTACAGAACGTCATAATGTCATTAAATCTCATTAACAGTGGACACGGGGCCCTGAAATCAATACACCCCCACACCCCTACAGTCTACAGGGGCCTGGGTTTGTTCAGAGCGGGGATATCACACGCTGGAAAAATGAAAGCAACACTTTTTTTTTAGTCCTGATGCCAACAAGTCCACTCCATGAGAGGAGGAAAAAGGGATAGAAAAGAGAGAGGGAAATAGAGACAGGATGGGGATGAACTGGCTGTGGTTGGAAAAATGTCCTCCATGTTTGCTTTTGATTCATGTCTAATTAATTGTGCTCCATTGAATCCAGCCAGGTTTAATTTACTCAATCAAAAAGTCCTCGTGAAGACCGGAGTGGATCGGCTACGGGAGGCAGATTAATCTCTGACATTTAGAGAGCGCTAATCATTACACATCGCTGCCGTGCTGAAACACAGAGAGGGGGATAGAGAGAGAGGGGGGAGAGAGAGAGAGAGAGGGAGAGAGGCAGAGTGGAGGTGGTAGGTAGTGAGAGCTATCAATTGTCCACGTGTATTAACTCAGCTTTGGCTGATTCGGCTGTGGCATTGCATTTGGAAGAAATCGACAGCTTTGGCTCTTCACAGTGAGCAGTACAGCAAGTTTCCACTAAGCCCTCTGGATTTAGATGGTTTACAATGTCTTTTTGTCTAAATAGCATCCCTAAATTGCGTATGTTTGTGTAAGAGTGTTTGTACAAGAAGTATATATGGAGTCTGTGCATCCTTTGTGCAGGGGCGGCGCTTGGGGCGGGGGGGTTGGGGGGATGGATGGTTAGGATGATTCTAAGGGGCCCAGCGAGGGGGCCCCAGAGAGCCTTTTCAATAATACTATGTATTATCAAGGGGCCCAAAATTATTGTCTGTCATCGGGCCCAAATTATCTAGCAGCGCCCCTGCCTTTGTGTGTGCATTTTCAGTTATAATACAGTCATGCTTGTGTTTGTGTGTGCGTGTGTAGGTGTGAGTAAGTCTGCATGTGTGTCTGATGTGTATAAGAGTGCATGTGTCTGTGTATGCATGCATGTATATATGTATGGGTAAGTGTGTGTGTCTGCCTGTGTGATTTGTGCATGCATTTGATCTTGCACCCTGTACATGTCATGTTCATGTCAGCAAGAGTGTGTGTAGATGTGTGCACTTGTGTGTGAAAAGTGTGTGTGTGTGTGTGTGTGTGTGTGTGTGTGTGCGTGTGTGTGTGTGTGTGGTGTGTGTCAGAGGGAGGGGATCTAATGGCGTGCAGCTATCATAGCCTGCTCCTGCTGCCTGACAGTGTCGCCGTGTGACAGGGCGCCTCTGTAATCTGACAGCTAATCTCTTCAGAAGACATTCTGACAAACGACTCCCACATTTACTCCGCCGCCCCACTGACACTCTCAACACAGGATTTAATCATCAGCGTGATGCCGCGCGCCGAGCGCTCACAAGATGAACATTTCTCAGCCAGGATAAATGTGCCGTCTCTGGAGTCGAGGGGTTCTTTTGGCGTTGTTGTTCTGTTATGAGTCACTACAATTGTAATGGGGGATGTTAAGTTCTCATTATGGTTGAGGGGAATGACGGGGGTGCTGTTAAATATGGCTGACGTAAAAATTATGCCTCTGCTTAGTGTCTCTGATATCACCTAAACAAAGAGTTGTGGAGACAAAATAACAAACAGCGCAGTTCATTTGAAGTGCTGTTGTCATCTACAACATTTTCTCTACATGACACTCAACATATGTTATTGTGCCATTCAAAACATATGTCCATTTTAAGAACATATCTATTACACCAATTGTATCCTGCCACTGTTAATCTCACCATCATAGACCATAGAGTTGGGTCTGTCTTATCTAACAGACCATGCATTAGTATGAGCTGCAGGTGACGTGATATGAGCCCTGCACTTCACTGCTGTTTCTTCCTAGCCTGTGGCCAGACAGACAGACTCTTCTGCTTTCCAGTCAGGCGCGGCAGAGTTGAGGCTTAACCCGCTGCTTCATTTATCAAGAGGATTTCAAAAAAGGCACTCTGCTCCTCCTCCTCCCTCCTCCTCCTCTCATGCCTATTCACCTTCTCCTCCTGCTCCTCTTCTACCCTCCTTTGCTGTCCTCTCAGGGCGGACGGATCTTCACTCTCTAATAGCTGTAAGCAGAGCTGGTAAAGTGTGACTCATAGCTTTATCATGACTGTCTATTCCTCTCCCCAAGCATTCCTCCTCCAGGCTATACCGTAATTTCCCCAACTATTAGCCAAGGTTTATGTCATTGATTTTGAAACATTTCTTAAGCCATGAGGTTAATACATAGGGTAGTTAAAATGGTATTAATATGGTTTTGGTTTTTTTAACTTGCATAAAACATTGTCGGTTTACACAATGTGGCTAATACACAGGAAATTACTGTACAAAGCCAGAGCCAGAGCCTTTGGTGCATGCTGTGAGACTGGTCGGAGAGGTCAGTAAGTGTATACAGCTCTGGAAAAAATGAAGAGACCACTGCACATTTTTCTGATGTCATCCTGCAGTTGCTAAGTGACATTCTAATGGGTTGATAGTCATATTAAAATTTTAAAGTGTTTTAAATGTAATTGCCAACTGTCAAACGTGAAATGTCATCAGAAAAATGTGCAGTGGTCTCTTCATTTTCCAACAGCTGTAGATACTGGAGAAGAGTGTTTGTGTGTTTGTGTGTGTGTGTGTGTGTGTGTGTGTGTGTGTGTGTGTGTGTGTGTGTGTGTGTGTGTGTGTGCGCGTGCGTGTGTGTGTGTGTGCGTGTGTGAGTCGACTTTGCACTGTGTGTGTACATACTTTGCGTACGTTTGTCCTGTCAGAGTGTGAGAACACAAGCTCTGTGGATATGTGTGAGCCTGTGCTGTGTCTGAAAATGAAATGTATATTTTCTAGTATGGTGGTAGTATGGTGGGGAAATAAGTCTGAGGAGACCACCTGCCAACAACATCTCATAGCTACTCACCAGTCCCATTCTCTTGCTGAGTCTCTAGTGTGCTATAGGGACTCCACAATGGGGGAAATACTTTATTATTTATTTCATTTTCTCTGTGACTGACAGCAGCATTAACATCCATTTTCTGGTTGGCTTGCGAGACTGGAGAGCCTTTGGGCTGACAAATGTTTTAATTAATTGTGTGGTTAGGGTGAGGGCTGCTCTGACTCACTCTCCTGCCATTTCAATATAGAAAAAAATATATTCCTCATAGGCAAAGGGGTATGAAAGACTATTTATGAGGCCATGCAATTCCATGTCAAGTTTTATGCATTTCAGTGTGTATATGTCACCAAATGTCTGAGTAGCAGTGTTTGCAAAGCACTATATTATACAGCATACATTCCACACAAGAGCTTTGTTGTTCAGCATTTAGACTTTTAAGTTACTCGAGATTTTAGAAAGTCAAAGAAAGCTGTTTGTCATTTGAGTAGTAACTGCTGAAATAAATACATTAGTCTCTGAGGCTCTCCAGTCATCAACCTATAATAACCATATAATCACCTCCTGGGAAATTATTCAGCTTGTGCACACAGCCCATTGATGAAAAGTAGCCTTCTGTGCTGGCTAAAGTAAAGCAAGGGTTAGTAAGAAGGTAATAAGAAGTTTTTATACAGCTGTAAAGAGTCACCAAATATCATAGCATGACAAGTACAATATCACTCGTATACACCATCCAAAAGCTTCAGTTGAGAGAGTGAAATCTTTGTCTCAGTAGTACAATACTAGTGTGTCCTTCAAATGCATTCTCTCTCCAACATTCTTCTGTCTTTTCTCAGTATTGGTCACACTTTTTGCTCTCTATTTTTATCATGTCTGCCATCTTTCTTTTTCCTCCTCAATCACAAAGAAGAGAAAAACACCAAGAAACACAAAGAAGACGAAAGCCTGAAAAAAGTGTGTATGACATAAAAACAAAACATTTATTCTGGGTAAACTCTAGCTGAGCTTTATCTTACCACTGTTGTTCACGTCTTTTTTCCTCCCTTACATCTTGTGCCTTTTATTTCCTGACTCCTAGTCTTTTCTCACCTTCCAATCTCTTTATCTCTTGCTCTCTCCCATTCTCTTCGCCCCCCTCTCTCTCTTGTCTCACTTTGAGAGCATATTGGTCATCCATATCAGATGTCTGTCTAATGCTGTTGTCAAACTCACTTATCTGGATCGGCATGAGCCAACTACAGAGTAAACGGAGGGAGCAGATAGCTCAACACTCGGCTCTGATCAGGCAGAACTCCAAAATGAGTCAGTCCGACTGCATTATGTAGCATCCACCCAGTCCCAAAAGACATTGAAGAAAACACGGAGTAGAATGGAGACACACTCCATCGTGGGATCGGTTCCGATCCGACACGGTCTTTGATGAGTGGCCTTCTGCGATGTATAATTCAGATAAGGCCCAGTCACAGGGCTTGACTCCATGGCGTCTTGCAAGCCAGCGCCGAGCAGCTAATGGCACCACCCCTGCTGAGCACTCCATTAAAACACATCCGATATCTGCGGGCCGTGACTTATGAACTATTTACCAGGCCTAATTAAGTCGAGTAGCTTTTAACAGGCGTGGATCTGTGTGTCATTTGCCACAAGCTGACTGAGTGCACATTTATCAATGCTCCAATTAGCTTCTTTTGTGGGTGTCACACTGTGCCTTTATTAATAATTTAGGAATCTAAACAACTGTGCATGTTTTGTAATTTCTCGTAATTTGAGATTGAAAAGAAAATACACAGTTACCATTTGGACTCTATTCATTTCCAACAGAAACAGACACAGAGACTCGGAAGTAAAACGGAAGTAAAACGGAAGTAAATTGAGCACTGGCTCTTACAGGGAAGCAGACTTTAGGTTCCTCAACTACAGCCCAAGGGACAAAGCCTGCGGATCAATAGTCTTCCCTACCTTCTTCACTCCACCACTGTGCAGAGGATCAATGCATCTGGGATTGGAGGTGAGGATTGACTGTCTGCCATCGTCTATCTAAGACAGAGCGCAACCCCCACACTCCTCTGACCACCCTTTAAGAAAACTGGGAGGAAAGGATGAGAGAAATGATCAGGCACTGTTAACACCCCGACCCCAAGCCTTCAGTCAGACACAAACGGAGCCTATAGTGCCTTATAAAGTGCCAGTGTTATATTTTACGGCAGCAGACTATAAGGTGGAATGGGGAATATTAATCAACTTTTTGTTTGAAACTATACAACTACAAAACAAAACAAAACACTCTGCCTTCAAAGACAGTCAGGCATCGCATAACAATCTCAGAACAATTTACCCTGAACTGAGATAACCTGTTCTCCTCCGTGGCAGTGTCTCAGTCTCTTGAAAACTAAACTCTACAAAACAGACCAAAGCAGCTGCACTTCATGCAAACACAGCAAGGCATTACATACCAATAACAGACAAAACATAGAGGACTTCCTTCTTGCCATCAATTTCTCAACTGACCGTTCACACACACCACTCCTTGCACTGAGCCCTGTATCTTTCATACAGATGGATATCAAGAATTGTCTGTGATTTTGAAAGGAATATAATCTGTGTTGTAGTTATCCTATGCAAGTTTATTAGGTGACACTTTACTTGACAGTATCTACATAAGAGTGACATGACACTGTCTTGAACGTGTGAACAGTGTCATGTGTTCATGACAGTGTCATGTCACGTTACTCTTATGTAGATACCGTCAAGTAAAGTGTTACCGTTTTTTATCTAAATATAGCGGCTTTGAGATCATTTTTATGGCAAACTTACTTGTAATAGAGAGAATCGTGCACATTTTGTAGCCGTAGCGTACCTCTCAACAGAGAATCAGCCTAGGAACTTTGCTGTCCTTGACCCAGAGAATCATGAATTGTTTTTTTTATTGGCAATGGTGCAATTGCCTACTATTTGTATGAAATCGTGTAATATTATCTTGTCAGTTAAAATCACTCTTCAGAGATTATCTATGCTAGTTTGTAAACAAATCCACATGTCCCGTGTCCAGGGGGGAGGGTGCTAGCCATGAGTGGTATTACGTAATGACAGTTGTGTACAATGCAAATACTCTGTATCTGCAGGGTGATCCCAGTAGCAAAAAACAAAACAAAACTGCATTGGATACCTTTGAGCTGCGCTCAGAATCTATAAATGGTTCATGCCTCCCATGACCGAATATTGGCATGTTGTGAGGATGGGGTTTGAACAAAAATGAAACAAATATCTGAGACATGCTGATAAACAAAAGGCGGGAAATGTCTCAGATATACCAGGAGTGACTTTCAGTCATGTTTTGCTGTATGCTTCCCCACTGTTACAGTCAATAAACAGAATAATCAAAGATGAAAGGCTCGGCTCAACAAAACACCACAGTCTTGTGGGGTAACTTGCCTGCAAGGACTAACAAAAACCACTTTGTCAACTCGACTAGATGATGAAGCTGTGGAAAGCAGCTAAGGCTGTGGTTTTTATCCCAAATGCTGCAGAACACAATCGTGTGAGAGGACTGGGATAGTAAGTCAACCTAAAAACGGCCTACAACTGGGTTGGCAAATCTCACACACCTACTGTAATGTGCCACTCACACTTTCAGTCTTAATCTCAAAACTCTAGCGTCCCCACAAAAAAATCTCACACCAAAATCAATTTGCAATTGATTTATTTTTTAAATCTGTTTACATTCACAGATGATTAAACACCACATCGACTGCACTGATTTCTCCGTTGCACTATAGGTCACATCTGCCCTTACGTTATCACATTTTTCTCTGGTCTGAAAATCTTTCCTGTGCTGCACTGCGCCCTTTACCGTCAGTTGTAATAATGTGCAGTACTGTATAATGCTAATCTGTTCAAAATAATAGTTATTGCCAGATTCAGTTTTCAAAAATTTTGGATAGAAAATGATAGAGTACTTGCAATAACTCTGAGGGCCCCCTGTTGATGGTCTCCATTTTAAGAAAGCATTTCCTCATGTGACGGAGGCTAATTTAAGGTAGACACCAATTAGTCTAGACCATTAAATACAAGTCTCCTGAAATGCTGTTGCAAACTGTCTAGGTATTACATTGTTACATAGCTCATAAATGTTTAGCACTAGTGGTCTTGTCAATGAATTTAGTGTGCAGACACGAAAGGGGAGTGTAAGGTGATGCACCATTAAGCTTTGCTCATTCTCCGCAAGCTGTCAATGAGTAGGGAAATGGTAAGAAAATGACTTGCTGTCATGACAAGTGTCAATGATTAATACAGCATGGTCAACACGTCTGGACAGTTCTGTCAAAGCAAAGTAAGGTTAGTCAGTTATCTGCACAACACATCAGGCTGACACATTTCATACTTGAAAGCAACAGATGATGCTATGGTTCATTTTTTTTGAACATTTATCTGATTGTGCTTCTATCCCACAACTACTGAATGTTTACAAGCTCCAGAACAGTGCTGAGAGCTCATGATGCTAATCAATATACAGCTCTTGTAGTTAGCAGGGAAAGGTTCTAAAGAAATGTTGTAAAATCTTCTTTTCCTCCTACAGGCGGTGTGATTTGGCTTTTTGTTCCTGTGCACTCTGATTCTCTAATAATTACACTGTAGATTTCTAGCTGTATCGATTGGGCTTTAACCACTCAACTCATTACCTGCAAATTGTTTGACCTACATATTGAGCTCTCAGCACCCCCTGTACCCCCCCTCCCCCCCCCCCTCCCTTTCTGCTTTGGAAAGACACAGTGCACCGCAAGGGTAACAATAATTTAATAAGTAAATGTTTGTCACAAAGTATGAGAATGAGGAGGAAATTGCTGAGCTGTTCAAAAGTAACACAATATTATGTTATGTTATGCTATGTTATGTTATGTTATAGGTTATGTTATAGGTTATGTTATGTTATGTTAAAGGTTATGTTATGTTATGTAAGGGATAATGTATAGAACGCCGGTCATTACTGGGAAAATAAGTCCCGACAGGGCGAACCGGACCCCGACGTGCAGCGGAGGGGTCTTGTTCCGCCCTGAAGGGACTTATTTTCACAGTGATGACCGGCTTTCTATACATTATCCCGCTTATTATACGGCTACTTGCCAAAACTAAATAATAAACTCCCCACGATACCACTCAGCCTACATAACCTAGCCTATTTGTTACCGTTCATCGTGGCATTTGCTGAGAAACAAATAGTTCGCAACAACACACGCTGCTGAACTTGAATCAAACATTCTTTAGAACACATATGATCAACCGTCTGCTTTCACGTTTGAATGAAGTTCCAGTCCTTGCGTAGTGATATGAAAGACGTATCAGAAGCACAAAACCCGTTGCCATTGACAGCGGTAATTATATGTTTGCAGCGGTAATTGTTATATTATGTTAAAGGTTATGTTATGTTATGTTATGCTATGCTATGCTGTGTTATGTTATGCTATGTTATGCTATGTTATGTTATATTATGTTAAAGGTTATGCTATGTTATGTTATGTTATGTTATGTTATGTTAAAGGTTATGCTATGTTATGCTATGTTATGTTATGTTATGTTATGTTATGTTATGTTATGTTATGTTATGCTATGTTATGTTATGTTATGTTATGTTAAAGGTTATGCTATGTTATGTTATGTTATGTTATGTTAAAGGTTATGTTGTTATGTTACGTTTTCAATATTATATTGCTATACTGTTAGGCTACTTAAAATTATTCAGACTTGGACTATGAGTTTGCATCCTCCAGCATCTTTGATCTTCATCGCCGGAATTATACAGGATTATTCTTTCTCAATCGCATTTCCTTGGAAACAGTGATGCATTGTTGGAGCAAGATGCAGGCTATGCTAACGACAGTCCATGGTGCGCAGAGTACACTGCCTGGCATATGCTGATGGTTTCTGTGGGTACGGTAAAGCGGATTAGCGTAATGTTTGTGGTGGGTCTGTCAGCAAAACTCATCTGCAGGTGGAGATTACTCATGACACAGCCTGCAGTCGCACAGCCCACAGCCCCAATGCAGGGAAAATAAAAATGACATAATTCATAATGGGAATGTGTCTGTGCAGGTGTGTGTGTGTGTCTCTGTGTGTGTCTCTGTGTGTGTGTGCATATGTGTGTGTGTGTCTGTTTGTGTATGTTTTTGTGTGTTTGTGTGCATATGTGTGTGTGTGTCAGCTTGTGTATACACATATGCATGTGCTGCGTGTGCACATATGTGTGTGGAGTTAAAGATATATTAGCTTGTTTCACTGTGAGTCAACACAATAAACTGGCTGGGAGGATTCCATCAATTAGGCTATCATTGCACAGGCAAATTAAATTACTGCCTTCAGTTTTGGCAAGATAACTGGTGATAAAACTCAATGTAGCAAAATAGATAAATCAATATGGGCCGAGTGGCCAGATAGCACCATGCGGTAAGCGTTAGATAGTGTCTTCTAATGGTAGCATACTGGAAGCATGGCTGGCTATGGAGGGATGCGTTGCAGCTTTTGTAACAACCCCCTGAATGTCAAGATGGTGTTGTTGACTCCATGTGATCCCTTGTGTCTTGGAATATGTTACTTACTGGGGATATGAACATGTACTTATGAGGTTGAGATTACATGAAATATGAATACTTAAGACACTTTACATAAGGGACATTGATAAGATGATGAAGACATCATTGGATATTTGTATTGAGGAGAGCAATCAAAGCTATTATTGCTATCAAAGTCTGTAGTCTCAGAATCACTTAGGAAATCAGACATTACAGAGGAAACAAAGCCTGGGCGTATGACATAAAAAAAATAATGACACATTTGATAATCGTGGCTAATTAGCTTTTTAGTGAAGGGAACTTTCCCGCTGAAATTTTATTGTAACCACTGGCGGTTCTCTTTTCGGTTGTTATTACACAAATAATGACTTAATTGCTACTGGTAACAAAATTATATAATTCAAAGTTACGAAATGACTCTCTCCAAATAAATTGATAGATCAATAAATTCTAAAAATGTCACAGTACTTCAGCTGTGCTGGCCTGAAGTCACCCGCACCATAAAAAGTAAAAAATGGGCTCTGGTACCATAAACCAATGTGCCAACGATCCTTCCTTTGGTTTCAGCACCGCCATAAAAAAAAGCTGTGACTGAGGACTTTTATGATTCTCGTTGGGTTTCAGAGGAGATCTTCTTCAAGATCATGGGTAGAGGGATGAGTCTACTTTATTGCACAGCGATAGTGCGTTAAATACCAGATGTGTGTCGTCTTTGTGTTCACACTTAATACCCAGTGTTTAAAATGTATAGCAGTGTCTCTGTCTCTAACGCATTAATGTTATGACTTACACATTGTTACTTTCTAGCCCTGTGGATTATGTGAATGTTTGTTTGGCTTGGCCTATTTACATGTAACTAATTAATTTTCTGTTTTACTATCTAAAACCAGCTCAGTGTGAAACCAAATTTAACAGCACCATTCACTGAGGCAGAAATGAACAATTTATCGTTTTATTTGAGGCCTTCGACTCTACAGTAGTGGCCACTCTTATTGCTCGCTCAGATTGATTTTTACAGTAGATTGTACACCACGCCATGCGCGTGTGCCTTCACATGTAGTGACAGCGGCCTCCGCTACTCAGAGGTCGTTTATTTGTTTTGGCGGGCACGCTAATGATCATGGTGTGAGACAACACGTGGCACAGGCCTGCACACAATGGACAAGGAGCAGGGAGGAAGGATGTGTGTGTGTGTGTATGTATGTGTGTGTGTGTATGTGTGTGTGTGTGTGTTTGGGGGGGGTTGTTTTGGTGAGACAGTCAGAACAAGGCTGTTGCCTCCGGTGAAGAGCCCCTTTTGTTTTTCACAAAGGATTTGTACAGGAGTGAGAAAGCGTCACTGATGTGGTGGAACATCAATACTCCTGTGCTCAAATGTGTGTGTGTGTGTGTGTGTGTGTGTGTGTGTGTGTGTGTGTGTGTGTGTGTGTGTGTGTGTGTGTGTGTGTGTGTGTGTGTGTGTGTGTGTGTGTGTGTGTGTGTGTGTGTGTGTGTGTGTGTGTGTGTGTGTGTGTGTGTGTGTGTGTGTGTGTCTGTGGGAATGGGAGCCCGTGTGAGAGAGTTGGCATGACTGACTATGTTTATTTGAATTACCTTGTGAGAAAAAGCTGCGATGGTTGGAGGGTAATGTTTGTGGTCAGATTGGTGTGTGTGTGTGTGTGTGTGTGTGTGTGATTGATTGATGCCATTATACAACACAAGATGACAAATGAAAGACCTGGAACTGGATGGATGGAATAACTCTAAAATGTCTAAAGAGGAATAGAAACTGGCCAAATATTTCCATTAATGCTTTGAGATTCTTCAAAATTTCAACAGAGTAGCCACAAGGTACTGTACACACTCTCTCTTTTTCTCTCTTTCTCTCTTACAGTATACATACTCTCTCTTTCTTTCTCTCCCCCTCTTACAGTGCCCACTCTCTTTCTCTCTCTCCCCCTCCTATCTTCTTTCCCTCTGGACTTTTTGGTCTAGCTTGTAGGCTTGCATGAATAAATTACAGATTCTGAACCGATGTTTGGGGAGATCACCTCATAAATGCAGGGATGTTCCTCTGCAAATAGTCCCCCTTGGTGATAGCCATGTGAGCAATTGCAAATGATTCATCTTGCAGCATTTAAGTTGGACAGGTCCCCCCCCCCCCCCCCACAGCACTGAGGAGCAACTGTGATTTATTCTGGATTGTCCTTCCCTGCTCTCCCTCTTTAATGCCACCTAGTGCCACCCAGCCCCTAGAACCTTTTTATAGCATGTAGTCGTCATAGTGAATGTGTCACTAATGAGTACCAGTATATATAACAGATATATTTCAGGTTGCATCCACAAAACAAGTCAACTGCTTCCATAATGTCTGCACCACTGACACAATGTTGACACACTACGCTGCGCAGCCTGTACATATAAATCAATTCAATTGCTACACATCCAAAAGACGAGAATAAATCATCTCACAATAATTTAAATCACCAATCTATAGTGGGCACAGTACTTCACAACATATGGGCAATGGCTGCGTCTCAAAAGCGTCATGAGGGCAAAATGACATTGGCATAAGCTGTGGCTCCCAGAAGGCATCATACCCATTATACTGTCTTTTATATTCAGACGAGCAAACAATACAGAGAGGTCTCATTAGTGACCGGGGACTGGCCTTCCTCTAAAGCCTGCCTTCCTGCAGCCGTCCTCAATCTCTCTAATGTCTCTGTTATGGCACTTTTACGACACCGGCGCAGGCGCCGAGTTCAAGCTCAGTGGTCTTTAAAAATAACAATAAAATACTCATTTTCTCCCATGTTTCACCACAGTGGAGAGGGCCACTCCAAATGTTTGTGTATTTGCAGTAAATACTGTATTTATTACAATGGGAAGCGGGTGGGGTCAGTCTTATGGTTACTGTTACAGTCTTATGCAGTAGGTAAAAGTGCCTATGACAATGACAATGACCCACAAATGAGCTATGGACTAAACTAGACTAGTACCCACATTATTTTACTTTTTCTTTTTCTTCATCTTTTTCTTTTTTTTCTTCTCCTTCTTCTTCTCCTCCAAGCTTTCTATTAAAATGATCTTTCTTGATCTGCATCCAAGACAGTCTATGTAGACAGCACGCTTACAGTTTGTTGATTCACAGATTGCATCAAATGGCCTCAGTGAGACCCTGCTGGACCCATATGCTTTGAAGAGCTTTAGAGGCCTGTCCAGATGTTTCAAAATGACCTCTTTCGGTCTGTTGCCAGGTGACACATTAAGTAAAAGTAATCTGTCAGTATCAGCTTTTTGAGTTTACGCCATCAACCAGTTTATTCCACACACAGCTCAATCAGGACCACTCCATCCCCTCCCTCCAATACCCCACCCCCCACCCCAAAATAAGAGAGCTTTCTACAGGTCACCTAAACCATTTGGCAAATTGGATCAATTTTAAGGTTCATTACCCCTCGTGTGAAGTGGATGGTCTCAGAGGTTGCCTGGGCCTTAAGGTTCCTGTGGCATTACAGCACACAACAAGGGCTGAATTTAAGTAGATTTTTCCTTAGTTCATGAATAGGAAAAATATGCAGAATAGCCTGGCATAGTGAGCTACTTAATTTCCTAATACTAAAATATTTAGCCTTCCTCAGTGCTTTACTGTTTACTGTCTAACTAGTAATCCACTGTGAATGTTTGGATTAGAGACGTTTGCAGGTATTTATAGCGGTGGAATAAAGGGGTGAAATGAAATGTACTGAATAAAATGTAGTAAGACCACATTAATTACTTTTTTTTATAAATTGTTATATTCTGATATTACCTAGTAATAGATTAGATGCATGTATAAAGGAGGAATACCCACATATAAAGATACTGTAAGTGATGTAGGTGGAGTGATGTAACATGTAGGTGGGGGATGGTGTGTGCGTGTGTGTCGGTGTGTGTGCGTGCGTGTGTGTGTGTGTCTGTGTGGAGGAGGGGTGACAGTAGAATCTGCTTGGTATTACAATGTCAGCCTGGGGTGGAAATTTATGCAAAGCTATTCACGCTCTGCAGTGCGGTGGAGCCATAGAGAAAAGTCTACCGCTCGCTCACAAATGTACCCATGTGGAAATACAAGATCAAGGTGCTTACGCGCCGAGTCAATTGATCGCACTTTAAAGTGGGATGATTTTGTCAGATAAACCACTTGCATGTTAATGGGAGTCGACAACACACTAGGGGAGAAACCCCACGCATGTGCTCAGATGTGCTTACATCATTGGTATGCACAAGCACACACAAACACTTACTCAAAATGTCACTGCAGAGATCTAATTGCGACCAGTTAGTAATTTGTCAAATTCACTATGCTGAATAAATTGCTTAATATATGACTTGTTATCGCATAAAAACATTACTGCTTAGTTTGTAAATATACAGAGGTTGTCCAGAGGATTTGTCATCTTTTAACTGGAGTTCCTCTGAATTCCTTTACAACCAGCGCAGAGTTATTCTCTGACATGGAGGACTTAAGTGGGGCTCCAATTGAGTTCCACGTGCATCACCCATGTATCTGTCTGCCTGGGTCAAGGTTGGTGTAAATATCTTTCATTAAGCCTTCAGAGGAGCTGTTTTCCCCCCTTTGTCGTTCATAGTTTTCACCTCCTCTCCCCAGTCTGATGCTTATTCCCCCGCTGGGAAGCTCCAGGCTTGACGCCAGATAATGGCTTGAGTGACAGCCTGTGATTCCCTCGGCCCGAGCGAGCACAGGTTTCATTTCCATATCTCTCATCCTCTCTATCCTTCCCTTTCTCCCCCTCTCACGCCTCTCCCTCCACTTCTCCGTGTCGCTCTCATTCCATCGCTCTGCTGCTAATGGGCTCTAATTTGTTCTGGGGGAACGCCATTATAAAAAAAGGACATTTCGTCCCCTTAGAATTATAGGGTTCTATCTACGTTCTGAGTAGTTCTGAGATATTGAGCTTCAAAGTTTTAGAATTCCATAGAGTTATACTGCTAAGTGGAACAAACCTCTTCAGATATAATGTCCAAAAATGCATACAACTACAAGAAACACCTCACCTCATCTTCTTAAGGTGTCACAGAATAAGAATATGTCAATAACTCAATTTTGACAAAAATGTCAGATAGAACCTTATAATTCTAAGGGGATGATTTTCCTCCGCTGTGCAGCTTCCCTGGACTCCCACGTGAAGGACTTTGGGGGAGAATGAATCATGGACACATGGTCAGAGAGAATCTCACTGGCGCGTCTCTGAAAAACAATGTCACCCATCTCAAGACCTTAGAAGTGCTCTGTCTGATCAGATATGTCTAAATTGAAAAATATGTTCATAATACAATATTATTTACATAGTACTGCATATGTGTTAAGGGTTTAATCCTGAAGAACTATGGCAGTAATCATGAGTGCATAGTTTATGATAAGTGTTAAAAGCATAACACAACAATATTACAGAAAAATTAAAAGGAAGCTCATAAGTTCACTATAAGCACATCCTAAAATATAAAGAAAACAACCAGTGAATCCAAAAATGACAGAGCAAAAAGAATTTATCTTCCTCTTCAGCAGTGCACATCATTACATTAACTCTAGCAGACAGCGTCCAGCACATGGGCAGTGAGTCGCCAGGCTTTCCCATCTGAAGAGACCGGAATTGGACGGAGTGTGGTGCCAAGGCACTGGACAGCCCTTATGATCTGTGACAGGGCCACCGAGCTGTGGCGTCCAGCCCCAGTAGCAGGGCCAGTGGAGGGGCCCGGTAGTGTGTGTGTGTGTGTGTGCGTGCGTGTGCGTATGTGTGTGTGTGTGTGCGTATGCGTATGTGTGTGTGTGCGTGTGCATATGTGTGTGCATATGTGTGTGTGTGTGTGTGTGCGTGTGCGTATGTGTGCGTGTGTGTGTGTGTGTGCGTTACAGCTCCTGGGGAGCTCACCTCAGTGGGAAGCCATGATGCAAGACGTGTCAACACAGAGTCTTCTTTTTTCTTCTTCTTCTGTCTGTGTCTATTTGAAGTTGTTCCGTAGATTTTGTTGATGCCTAGCATAAACACCCAACCTATGTGAATACAGTACACAGACACACACACATAGAAATGCAAACACATACGTACCCACACAGACAGACAGACAAACAGACACACACACACTGACACACACACACACACTGACACACACACACACACACACACACACACAGATGTGGTAATTACTACATGAGGGATTGTCAGCTGTCTGGCTCTTGTTGCTGAACAGACAGGCTGGAGGAGAGGCAGCAGTGCAATCATGCTGAGCAGAGCATTTGACACCCACTTGTGCATGATAGCCTGTAATTCTACAGCTCTTCTTCAGCTCCTCCTTACTCAGTGTGTGTGTTTGTGTGTGTGTGTGTGTGTGTTTGTGTGTGTGTGTGTGTGTGTGTGTGTGCGTGTGTGTGTGTGTCTGTCAGTGTGGTTATGTATGTATAGAATCTTTATCTATCAATCTCTATACCACTCTGTTGATAAAATAGCCAATGTGTGTGCATACACACACACACACACACACACACACACACAGGATGCAGGGTGGACATACGCTTTTTCTGACTGAGAGAATGTCATGTTTCCAAGCTGAGTAGCGAGCAGGAGAAAAAGCTTTCTCTTCTGTCAGCGCAGTTCATTTAGATGGACAGTGCAATTTGTCACTCACGCCTTTGTTGGCAACCTGTATTTATTTAAAGCTTTCCGAGCCGAGTAAAACCTCCACGCTGGGAGAAAAGACATACCAGGTGCGTCTGGGAAACATTCTTTACTTTAAGAAGCTATTTCGCTGAAATGAATCGTGTCTCCCGATGTCATCTCACTCCTCTGGCCCCTCTCCAGTTTTCTAATAAATGGGGCTCAATAAAGCATGGCTGACGTCTGTGCTGCTGCTGCACTGTCATGCTGGAGGGGAACAGGTAAAAGGAGAATCCCATATATGGTCATTAATGAGAATGTGCCCTGGGTTTACGGTTTAATCCAGGGTTTGGACATTTAAGTAAACTAGTGCAGTGCCCATGCTATTCCTGTAGCCCAAATACATGCCTGCTTTAAAAATAGGATGATAGGGAAAAACATAATTCCAGGTAATCATTCAATAATGAATAGGCCTACAGATAATATAATAATATAATAAATGTGAAGTGAGCAGAATTTAAAGGTAAACTATGCAGTATTGGCAATTTCCTTACTGTTTTCTCGGTTTTTGCTTCTTTTTCACTGGCTCTGTCATGACGAATGTCTGAGAAACTCCATCGCTACCTTTTTCTAGTCGGTGCCTGGCGTGTATGTGTATTTGAATGCAGTAAAGAAATTCGTTACACTCGTTATACTTCCTGACGCTGAGGCCTTCGGCCCGCCGGCCCACAGTTGCAAGGGTGGTTTTTCCGCTCACAGGCGCTAGGGGGAAGCGAGACGGCCACCATTCAACCCGAAAAAAGTAATATAACCATTCCAATGACTCTGAAGCTGTTAAATGAAGGTAAATTAAGCTAAAAAACTTGCATATTAAACTAAAAAACCTGCATAGTGTGCCTTTAAGCATGGCTGCATGCGACATTTTTTACAAATCAAAATGACATAATCCTAACAGCTGTTTTGAGTCAAGGCTATATGTTTAACCTATTGTATAACTTGATGATGGAGAAAACAAACCATTTTGTGGAATGATGCATCATATGAAATTTGCAACGGTGTGACTCAAAAACTGGTGGCCTATAAGTGACATCACAGTCTGTCTGCCACTCGTTGCTCGTCACTGGTTATGCTTTGCATGTGTGGCATTCTGAGACGTTCTTTAATTTGGGACCATTATCGCTCGTTTCAATTTAGGACCTTGCAGTTGGAATTGTCATTTGCTTATTCAAAGTCTAAAGACATTCCAAAGTAGCCTGGGCTATTCGAAGTGTCCGTTTATTGCACATCATTTTTTACGTAATTTTGAAGAGCCACTGCATACAGTACCTGTGTTGGCTGCATACCTGTGTTGGCTGCATAACCTGTGTTGTTGCAAAATCCGCAGTCATTTTATGCATACAGGGGGTCTTTATTGTTGAGGTCAGACATACACATCTTGCCCTGCTCTGATTGGACCAGAAAAACCGGGAGCTGTAGATTTTTGCAAAACAAATAACAGGCTCTAGGTGGAGGTAGAAGTGCGGGTTTTTTTTCTAAAACCGGCTGATTTATGTTGTTCTGTCGGAGCATAGTGTCGGTTCCAGTGAATATGATAAAAATCTTGCCAACTGCAGCTTTAATGGTACTGTAAGCCATGTTGTGTAATGTCACTTCTGTTGATGTTCAAACAAAACAGAGAGCTTGCTCGCCCCTCCTTCCCCCTCTCTCCCGTGCAACGCGCATCTCGTCGGAGATTGGTTGGAACAGTTTGTTATATTTCATGGTCCAGGTTGGACCAGGCTGTTTTTGTTGCCGTTTTTGGAGTCTGGGCTGTCCACAGAGACTGCAGCGACCGGATGGTGAGGAGATTGCTTAGAGCACCTATAGGGGCCGTGCACACGACGCCGGTTTTTGTGAAACCGGTGAGGTTTTGTTAACGGTTACGCCTTGCGTGTACACGACGCCGGCAGTTTAGGAGACTGAAACCGATAGCTTTTGAAACCGGCTTCCGAAGTGGGAACTTTTGAGACCGCCGGCTAGACAGTGCCGTGTAGCCGGTGCGAAGCCGGCAACTTTATGACAACATAGCCCCACCTCTCAACTCAGCCATGGCACTCGACCTGACATGCTGCTTGTCAAAACAAACCAAACCATTTATTTATCATATTAAAATGTCTTTCTTTCCCCTGTCATGATTTATGTGCACAATGTAGCCTATCAGCCTTTAGTGGTAAGTTAGAAGCACACGTTAGCTTAACTTAGTTAAACATTAGCTTACTGCTTGTTAGTGTTTTCTCCAGTGGTGCTCAGACCTAATGCAATGCGTAGGCTAAGCATTTGAAATTTCACATAGCAGTCACATACCTTGAAAATGAACTTTATTAGTTTAACTTAATTAGTCTCCTTATTTCATGCAACTGCTTAACCAGAGCACTTATTAGACATTCTCTGGCTTAACAAACTGTTTCAACAATGTTTTCTTCTACGCGATTCACGCGAAACTATCGTGAAGCTTCTGCACAGCGGCGCCATCGACTGGTCTGGCATATGCACTACAGCACACTTAGCCGGTTACACCTCTGTGTGTACACGCAAGGTTTTTTCTTTAAAGGTGTGAAAGCGGTAAGATAAAATCCACCCGGCGGTTTCGTGTAAACGGCCCCTTAATTTATATTTTTAAACAAAAGCCAGGGAGCCAACAGAGAGTGGCTAAAAGGCCGCATGTGCCTTGCGGGCCGCGGGTTGCCAACCTTTGCCCTAGACTTATGTGAATGAATCACGCCTTCCAATCCATTGGTGTCTGGAGACTGATGGTGATTGTGATGGTGATAGTGGTGCACGCTCGGCAGCGCCAGCACCATGTCATGTGAATACTTCATCATCCCAGTCGTAGCTCTGCTCCCGATCTGTGCCCTCTCCCTTTCAGTGCTCTCCCTCACCCTGACATGGCAACCTGCTGCTCTCTCCAAGCCTCACCTGGATACCATATCAACATCTCTGGAGTGTATCATCCAGATTACACCCCCATCCCAGCCTGCCTTCACCCACTCCATCTGTCACCAGCCACGGATCCTCTCAATTAACCAGGAGCCGTCATCTTCCCTGCCCTGCCAAAAGCACAGAGCCCCGGGGTGCAACTGTCAGTTCAAAGGACAAGCATGAGGCGACGCTTCGCAGCCCCCATGTCTACAACGTGACTGTTCAGTGCTGCTGGCGCCCTTGTAGGAGAGTGGCGGCAGGGTTTCGTTTTTTTTTTTTTTCGCAAGAGGTTTAGTGTGGATAATTACAGCTGTGGATGCTGTCGCTCGCTGGCTGACTTCACAAAGGAATGCCGGAAAGCCATGTGGTAGTCATGGAAACCCAGTGCACTTGTTGAAAGATGAGAGTAAAAAAAAAAATTGCAGAGCTAATTCCTCAACTTGATGAAATGTACCAGAATGCTGCAATCTAACATGTGAGTCTGCTCATGCAAACTGAGTGTCCAAAAGCATAGAAAAGGGTTCTTGTTGCAAAGATCTCTGGACAAAGAACAAATACTCTAATACATGAATTAAGATACATTTAACTTACCGGTAGATCTCTTCTAAGACTATTCTTGCAAGCTAATGCATATTTGAGCTGTTTACACTGGAAGAGAAGCTAATCAGAGGCTTTTTCAATAATTTCTTACCATCCATCTTACGTTCTATCTCATGTGTGTATCTGAACTGAAGCAATCTCAGTGCTATATGGAAGATTTTGCATTAGTGCTTCTCAGTGAAGCATTGAGAGAGAGAGAGAGAGAGAGAGAGAGAGAGAGAGAGAGAGAATAGAGGAAAGAGAGGCAGGAAAGGCTGTGTTGCTCCAGGCCCTTTCACCCACCAGGGGAGACACGTAAACCATGACCCCATTCATTCAACACCATATCAGGCTGAGCCGGGGCTAAGTCAGGGGCCCACAGGTCTACACAGAGAGTTTCTGAAAAGGATCAGTGCAATATTACACTAAGGGAACAGAGAGACAATGCTTGTATGTTTGTGTGTGTGTGTGTGTCTATATGTGTAGCACAGAGAGGAAGAGATGGTTAAATTCTCATTTAGTCACTAATGAGTCTTTCTGCGTAGGTCTTATTTGTTGTGTACCTTAATAACAAGTCTTTTCACACCTATTAGCATAAACATAAGTGATTACTGTTTTGATGTGTCTTTGTTACACATTAAGTGCACGGACAGTCTTTCAATGTGAATCAATTGTCCTTGAATTTCATACTTTTTTATCCAGTTTGTACTATTTATACTGTACCTTCCAACTATGGCTTTTTTGTGTGCATTTGTTGATAGCATTGCATTGTTAGTCTATATATGATACATCACACTTTTTTTACGAGTATTGTATTTTTTCTAGAACAATCCTATTTTGATGATTACCCAATGAGTGGTGAAAAACTCTGAAGGTCCTCTTTACCCTTTTAGATTTATACTTCTATGGTGTACAGCTTTGGCTTTCCCTGAAGAGCATCTCAACAGAGTGACTCCTGAATGCTAACTCTCAGCACTTAGCATCTGTGGAATCACTCGGCTTTTGTGTCCCAGTCTGTCCTCTCCCCCTTATGTGATGTTCATCCAAAAAAAAAGCAGTGAAAAAAAGAACCCTTTCCCCCTAGCCCTCCTTTCCTCTCCTCCGCTCCCCTCTCTTCTCTCCTCTTTTCTTGTCTTTTTTCCATGTACCCTTTCTTTCTTTCAGTCTGTCTGGCCCCGGAGTCAGGTTTGGGCTGAAGTGGGTAATTGGGCATGCTGTTGTCATGGAGTGGTCGTTTATCTTGATGAAAAAAGAAAATCTCATCTTGAGAATGCTTCTGCCAATCACGTGGCAATTAAGCGCTTCTGCAGGGCCAGAGGATATGTACAGAGTTTGGACTAATCTGTTTCAGTAATGCTGCCGTACAAACGTTCATTCAACAGGAAACATCTGCTTACATGTGCACGCACACTGCAGTATGTTTATCTATTTATATACATTTACAAAATAAAATATGATGACAATTTGTTGCTTTTCTCTTCATATGTCAAAAAATGTGTGAAAGCATGTGTGCTTTTTCAATAAAGTTTCTTTTTCTCTGTTTAGTTCCTTTTTTTACAGGCAGCGCACACTGCAGAAAATAGGACAGAGAACCATTCTGCACCCATCCCCTCTGATCCCATAATCTGACATTAAGATATACTGTATATAATGTACCGATGCCATTGTTTTCTATAGCAGGTGTTTTTAATTCAGACAGTGACTAATCTGGATTCATATTTCTGAGAAGATGGAAATAAAATGTATGTTGTCGATGACATCTTGACCTCATTTCTCCTTCTCCTCCTAATCTCCTTCTATTCCTAATGCACACACACCCACACACCCACACACATACATACATACATACCAGGTATTGAAATGTGTGGCAGCGGCAATAGAGGATAAAAGGAGAGAAGTCAATTCATTAGCAGCTAGTAAAGGGGTAAGGCAAATTAACTTTGTACGTCAGGGGGATAAACCTTGTTCCGCGAAGGCCAGGTGTAAAACCGGCCAGTTGAAAAATGGGGCGGGCTGGAAAATGAAGGTTGATCTTGGCCAGCAGATGGCGGTACCTCCACATATAGTGAGTACTAAGCTACGACCCGACGTAATTCTATGGTCGGATTCAGAGAAGATAGTTTACTTCATTGAACTCACTGTTCCTTGGGAAGACAGTGGAAGTGGCCAATGAGCTGAAGAGAGCTAAATACACTGAAATAGCAGAGGAGGTAGCTAAGCGAGGTTGGAGTGCACGATTAAGGCCTATTGAAATCGGTGCACGTGGGTTTGTGGCCAGATCTGCTATTGGCTTGCTGTCTGAATTGGGCATTTGTGGTCGAAGTCTAAGGCAGGTGGTTAGTAACATGTCTTTAGCAGCAGAACGGGCAAGCGAATGGTTGTGGGTAAGGAGAAGTTACCCTTCCTGGGGCGCAAGCTAAGGTAAGCTAACTGGCTCATTTGTTTTGTGTTTGTGATGGACTGTGCCTAGGTTGATGGTACTTGGCTAAGGTTTTTTATGGTTTATGGTTCAGTCCGCATCAACGGGACGGACCAACCTAGCCAACTTAGACCATGCCTAGGTTGGTTAAGGGTATTTGGATGTTTGTTGTGGTAATATGATGGCAGCATGGGGCGTAAGCTAACTGGCTAATTATAGTGGATGGAATCCACTATCTTGAAATCTCCTGGCTTCTTCTTATTAGAGTGCATGAAAATGCACTCTACTGTTCTTCCTAGGCTTCTTCTTCTTCTTCTTCTTCTAACGCAGTTAATGCAGCTTCAACCGTTTAACGTAGAAACTTCATTCAAACTGCGTTGCGTAGGTCTTACTTATGACATGTGGGCTTTGTATTTTTCATCTTTGTAACTTTTATACTTTTTAAACTATTAATTAAAAACTGCTCAAAATTTCCCCATAGACTTAACATGGGCTGATGACATCACAATGGACTAATTAACTTGATTTGCACCTGGTATCATCTTCCAGCTGCTCATCTAGGCCCCATCAAAGAATCAGTTCAACTGATTGCACCTGTATCAACTGCTTTCTACTGAACTAGACCAACTCTCTCTGTCTCTCCATTCTACAAGGATATAAGACACATTTCCTCCAACTTTCTATCCATTCATCCTCTTCAAACCATTCACTCATCCACCCATTAAACTATCCATCAACATCCATTAAACAATCTGCCTATCAACATCCATTCAACTTTCTGTCTATCAACATCCATTACACTATCTACATTTAACTTTTAAACTATATACTCTGTCTCAGGCTTTAAGCATACAATATGGCTCTATTAAGACTGCCGTTAAGCAATTAGAATCCTATGGCAGGTGTTCGGGCCAGCTGCATCAACGGCCAGTCTCAGGCTTTAAGCATACAAACTGGCCCTATTAAGACTACACATCCTGTCCAACTGCTTCCTCTGCCAAAAACTGTTTCAAAATAAAAGTCCTCACTACAATATTTCACTGTTAAACAATTTAACCCTTTAAAGGGGTGGTTCAGGATTTTGGACATAAGACCTCATTTCCAAGTAAGCAAGTGTGATATTTATCAGTGGAGACCGTTTTCAACACGTTTCATCCAGTCCTTCTAATTGCAGAGTTCGCAGGTGCTAGGCTAGCGCAAGTCAACGGTATGTGCTAGCCTGCCACTAAAGACAGTCTTACCCACTCCAAACTACACCTGAGGCAAATTCCAGACAATCGATGTAAATGTCTGTGTTGATAGAATAGTGTAAGAAATACAACTACCCTTGCATCGCGTTGCAATAGTTATACTTTGGTCCCTGAAGTTGTTAGTAGTCATTTTGCAACTCAGCGGCGGACTGCTATTACCAAGGCTACTACTAGGTATCCCCATTGGAGTGCGCTTTACTGTTTACTTTTCGGCGCAGTACTACTAACCGGAGCAAGTATAATTCCACCGCCAGTGTTGGGCAAGTTACTTCAAAATCGTAATGTACTATGCATTACTTATTACTGTCATTTCAAAGTAATTTCTTACATTATAATATTACTGTCTCTGAATTGTAAGGCATTACACTACTATTGCATTACTTTTAAGTTACTTTCACCAAAATATCTAGAAATATGGATTTGCCATTCTAAATGCAGTTTATTTCGCTCAATGCAGCTCATTGCTCTTCCAATGGAGGGAGATGTGGTATAGCATAATGACTGAGCTAGGCTTAAGGCTAACAACATACGGTAAGAATGCAATAGGCGCAGTGCTCATGATGCAAAACAAGGAACAATCATAGTCAGAATTTTGTTAAAAACCGACAAAAGGTCAAAGTCTGGTAAATTGTGATATACATACTGTAACTTTAAGGCCTAGGCCTGCTCAATAGAGAGCCTATTGTAAATCAAAGCTTAATAAAGACATGTCAAGATGGTGGCCTACTGGCCATTTCGGTGCCCTAAGTGAGTGGCTTTGAGTGAGTGACATTTAAATGGTAACTCAAACACCTAAAGTAAAATAAAAGGCCTATTATACAGACCATTACTGTGTGTTTTTTAACATTAATTTCTGAAGAAATGCTGTTTTCTTATAAATGGTGCACGGTCACTTTAAGAGCATTGATCTTTACGTTCTCATAATGCCCTTTTGTCAGCTCTTGTTTACAAGCCTTGTTTGTTGAGTTACATTGATAGCACAATATTAACAATAATATGCACAATGTTAAGTTGTTTTAAGCAGCCTTCATTTCTTTGGAAAGTATGCAATGACATGTTGCTTCACATTTCGTTTTGCAAATAAAAGTGAATTATGAGCCTGGTATCCACCTAGCTATCTGAATGGATTTTTTTGTCGACTTGGCCTATCATGTGCTTCATGTAGCCTAAATGCTTGGGAAACGAATCCTTGAAGACCCACCAATTCCATTTTACTAGTACTACGTGGTGGAGATTGAGAGAACACAAAAAGTATCAAACTTCCATGTACCATGGTGTTAGTGCATTCTGACATTGTAAACGTTATTGATGAAGAGTGAAACGCAGTTTGCAGTAAAGCTACTATTCATTGGTTACATTTGGGTGCCCCCTCTGTCCTTTGGTGCCCTACGCAAAGTGTGTGATGCGCATGGTGGGAGCGGTGGCACTGCCAGGCTACACAATCTTTTTTCTGCATTTATATCCCTTTATTCTCTTTAATTCAAGTTCACAGCTCAAAGCTGACATGCACTAGAAGAACATAGTTTGTGTTTTATCAAGAATAAAAAAGATTAGCCTGGCACCACTTTAGATGTTTCATTAAATGACTTGTGCTATTCGCGAGGCATAGTGAGATCTTTCCGTTTCGCACACAAAGTGCACTAACTATTATGTTCTTCATATCCTTGTCTCTGACAAGCTAAAAATAATAAGCGTAGGCTTATGTCCATCCCGCAAATAGAGTCTGACTTTGAGTCTGCTGCAGCCACAGTCATCTTCAACCAGTATCAGGAGATACGTTCTACTATTTTGCGCGGATTTTTTCTCGTCTGTTGTTCTCGGGGTGGTGTTTGCGAATATGTATCAAAACAAAACAAGCGCTTAATTTTGGGTTAAAATGCATTGTAACTCGCGTTTCTGAAGTTTGTACCGAGTAAATATTACCCAATTTTTTTTTTGTAATGCCTTACATTACCGCGTTACCGCAAACAGCAATATATTACAGTAATTACATTACTTTTGTAACGCATTACTCCCAACACTGTCCACCGCTGCTAAGAAACTAGTCCCTCAAAATGTAATGCGATCGTTGAAATGCAAGGATAGAATAACGTTAGAAATAACACTATCAATACAGACATTTACATCGATAGTCTGGCGTTATAATTTATTTGCCTCGGGTGTACTATGGAGTGGGTAAGACTGTTTTTAGTGGCAGGCTAGCACATACCGTTGACTTGCGCTAGCCTAGCACCTGCGAACTCTGCAATTAGAAGGACTGAATGAAACGTGTTGAAAACGGTCTCCACTGATAAATATCACACTTGCTTACTTGGAAATGAGGTCCTATGTCCAAAATCCTGAACCACCCCTTTAAACTACTGAACTTTTTAACTGTTCAGCCATTGTAACTTTTACTTGTCATCAACTATGACTCCTACCCACTGTAGCTAGTTAGCATGGTTACCATAGTTAGCATGCTAGCATGTTAGCATACTAGCATGTTAGCATGCTAGTTAGCATTTTTTGCAAAACTGCTAAAAATGATTAGCTAAGTTAGCTAAGTCACATGGTTAGCATAGTTAGCATGCTAGCATGTTAACATGCTAGTTAGCATTTTTAGCAAAACTGCTGAAAATGATTAGCTAAGTTAGCTAAGTCACATGGTTAGCATAGTTAGCATGCTAGCATGTTAACATGCTAGTTAGCATAGTTAGCATAACTGTTAAAAATGTTTAGCGAAGTTAGCTAAGTCACATGGTTAACACAATTAGCATGTTAGCATGTTAATTAGCATAGTTATCATAACTAATAACAATGATTAGCTAGGTTAGCTAAGTCATATGATTAGCATAGTTAACATTTTAACATTGTTAGCATGCTAGTTAGCAAGGTTACTTGGTTAGCATTATTATCTTTGTTAACATAACTGCTAGCAAACATTGGAGCCATTCCAACTATTAGTTATCGTCAACTATCTGCCTAAATAATTTAACCATTTCAATGATCAACCTATTTAACTGTTCAGTCATTCCAACTATAGTAAACCTTAGTTACCAAGCAAATAATTTAACCATATGAACTCATCATATTTTTGCATTTTCATGCACTGTATTTCCTTCAGGAAATGCTTTTCTAGTTATTATTATAACCTTTTTTTCTTTTTACCTTTTCAAGAATGAATGCGACTCTAACCACTTAACGTACAGTACAGACATGTTGAAATAACTGTTGTGAAGGTCTGGAGTGGGGCAAGAGAGTTCTTTTTTCAGATTTTTAAAAAAGTTTATACTTTTTGAGAAATAGGGGATTAAAAATGAATGTTAAAAAGCTCATTTTTCCCCCTTAGACTTCAAAAGCTGTGATGTCATAATGGCCTAAAGCCAGCTGCGCTTGTTAAGCTCCCAGAGTAGTTCCCGGGCTAATTAGAACACTGACACAGGTGTCACCTGTGAAATCAACTGTCTCAGCTGCAAATGCATACAATCTGGTGCTCCCTAAAACTACACATCCTGTTTAAGTGTTTCCCGTGTGTCCCGAGTGCGATATCTCAAGAATGCCTTGACATACATGCCTGAAATTTGGTATGAGTATTTGTATGGATTCAAAGATGTGAATTGATGAAAAAAGTGAATTGATGTTGGAGGTCAAAGGTCAAATGTCAAGGTCAAAAACACCTTGAGTGTTATATCTCAAGAACGCCTTGACACACAAGGTCTTTTGGTACGAGGGTTTGTATGAACTCAAAGATTAAGTGATTTAATATTTTTTTTTTTTTTCAAGGAATTTCCCCACCAACATTAAGCCAGCAGATTTCCATCCACTATTGTAATTCCTCTGGCATTACATTCTAGTTTGTTTTGTGTTTGTGATGGGGCCTAAGCTAACTGGCTAATTTGTTTTGTGTTTGTGATGGGCTGTGCCTATAGGTTGCTGGTTGGTTGGCCAGGGTTTTTATGGCTATGGTTCAGTCCACATCAACGGGACGGACCAATCTAGCCAACCTTGACCATGCCTGGGCTGGTTAAGAGTATTTTGGGTATTGGTATCAATGTGGTAATATGGTGGCAGCATGGAGCAGGGGCGCCTGCAGGAATTAATGCTATGGTACGCCCATCAAGCCCCCCGCGAAAAAGAATTTCACGCGTGGATAATATTTGTCCGTTTCCTGGTTTTAGCCCCGTGCATTGGTCAGCAAAAAAGTAGCCTACATAGCATGACAACATCCACATGCAATAATACAACAACAACGTCTACAATGACCTATCCATTTGGACAACTCGATACAGCCCTATAGGCCTACAGGCTAAAGTTACCTTGTTTGTTCTAGCGTAGGCTATGTCACGTCTGGCTTTAAACAGCTGTAATGCAGTTTAACGTTCTGCCAAGCACACCAATTGCCTACCTTGTTCTTACCCATCTGGAATAACTTCTCTAGCTTTGCTGTCTCCATACTTTCTGTTTTCGTTGTTTAAACTTGTGATATCCATGATGAATATTGAGTTAGTGAATTAGCTCAACATTGTGTGCTGATAGCCGAGTAAAAGAAACAACAACAAGTAGCCTAGTTGCGTGCGTAGGCTATTCTGTCTCCTGCTCAAACAAAATGTGTGTGCGTTAATTTTGATAACGTGTTCACTAAGTTACGTAATAGAAATTGTAAATAGCCTGATGGCATGCAGCTAATGGGATACTGTACATAGTTAGGAAGGTATGATGGGCCAATTTGGTGAGAATACACATTACACACACACAAGGGAAATGTTCTGTCATTGTTGAGTAGCCTGATGGTACGCACAGTGCGTACGGACGTACACCTGCAGGCGCGCCTGGCATGGAGGGGAGTGTCTCCAGGACGCTGGTTTCACTGTTAAGCCTTCATGAGGTGTCATGGGCCTAACTTAACGAAACATCGGTGAATGAGGGTGCCCACTTGATGACCCCAATGACATGCCGCATACTATATACTGCTGTTGGATGGGCCATTTGTATTGTGTTTGTGACCATTTGTTGGCGGATTTGTGGGTAGTGTGCTTTTTAAAGTTAAACTTGAGCAGGGGCTTCTGAATGTGTTTTTACCTTGGATTTTGGCACAAGGGATTTTAACATCTAATCCTGTGTATTAATGTAATCATACACACACACACACACACACACACACACACACACACAAACTTGATTTATCTCATATCTATATCACTATGAAAATGAAGTAGAGTGTTCATATTGTGTTTTTAGGCCATGTTAGAGATGTATTAATTCCATCAGTCAGTAATCTTTTTTTGTGTGTCTACTTGTGTGTTTGTTTGTGTGTGTGTGTCTATGTGTGTACAACAAGGGCCATTTAGCAAAAACAGCCTCCTAATATTAAAAAAAAAAATTCTTCACCTATCTCTCTTTCCCTGTCTCTCTGTCTTTTTCTCTCTGTCTTGTCCAGTCCTTCTCTCCAGAGCGTGCCCTGTGGGATGTCAGAGAGCGAGGGTTGAGTAATTGGAAAATATCCTTTAGACTCCACCAAGGACCCCCCCCCCCACACACACACATACCCTCGTCCTCCCCTTCCGCCAACCCCCTCTCTCTTTGCCTGCACAATGAGATATACTGTTCTCATTTTGCTTCATAAAAGGAACAATTAGTCGGGTTTGGGAAGGCTGGTTTTGTGCATGTGAGTGCATTTGTCATACATTTGTGTGTGTGTGTGTGTGTGTGTGTGTGTGTGTGTGTGTGTGTGTGTGTGTAACCATGTGCAAACACAGTGCATGCATAGAATGTGAAGGAGACTAATATGAGAGAATGATATCTCCTTCTAGTATCACACTTTTAGTGATGTGACAGTTGTGTATGGTCAGGGAGGACAACACTGCATGTGTTTGTGTGTGTGTGTGTGTGTGTGTGTGTGTGTGTGTGTGTGTGTGTGTGTGTGTGTGCGCACATGAGCATGTTTGTGTGTCTATACACGTGTTTACTGACGTCTTCATGGACATGCCCATGTATCTAGATTCTCCACTTCCCCATCTTGCAGACACACACACACACACACACACCAGCACACATGCTCCATCTTAATGGAATTCCCATTAAATTGGGGAGCAGAGGGTCTGCATTGACTGCTATTCGATAGCACTGAGAAAGCGCTTCCAGGTTATCTCTGGAATCCCCACCAACCTATCCCGGTTTATCCTCCTCGTCTCCTGATAAGGCTGTCTGTTTTGAATGGACCTGGACTTAAACCCTACACACCAGTGAGAAAGCTGTGCTTTGGGTAGAGTCAGAAATAAAGCGATGAGGATCACATACGAGGAGGATGAGGAGGAGGCTTGGGGCTCGCTGATAGAAAAGAGATTGGATACCCAGGATTCCTGCGGTGGCCAGGGCACTGACCAATCACTACAGAGCCCTTCCACGCCACCCCCTGCCTCAGCCTGTGCTCATGACCAAACACTTTGCTACACAAAACTATTTGACTTGCGGATGTCTGCTGGCCACTCTTTTTTTCAAGTTTCGTTCATATTATAATGCATTTGTGATTCTGACTATTGATCTCGTGCGTCTTGATTGATTGATTGACTTGACTTAATTCTGGTGTATCTATATGATAGAACAGGGTTGTAGAAGTGGTCCACATACATTCATTGGGTCTAAAGCTTAAGTGTTCCTTCAGGCCACAGTGCAATGACAGGGATCTGTTCCCTTTGGATGTCTCGCCTCTGGCTATCTTTTGCGAGAAACCGTAGACGTCTGGGGTGCTGATGACGACCGGTTTCCTGTGTGTGTGTCCAGAATATCTCAGAAGTCCAAAGTGCTGCCAAAGCGCTGATGGGAGAGAGCTGACACAGGAGATGAGGTAAGCAGAGATTTTATGCGGTGATGAATGGCTCGCAAGAGCACCATTATGGTTCATCTGAGAACGATCTTCACTGTAATGTTACACAACTCCATTTATTATCCCCCCTCAACTTAATTCCAGATTTTCAAATAATAAAAAAAAAATACTGATACATCAAAGAGTAGCTATGTTGGAATCAGTGACTCTTGAGGCTTGCTGAGAGATACAAGGATCAATTTCACTAGGAAGTTGGACCCCTCCAAAGACCTTGTGAGAGCTGGCTTCAGGACCAAGGCCAGAGCCAACATGCGGCTGAGCTTACAAACCAAAGACAAGAAGAAGGCCAGTGCGTGGCCATCAGTGACCTAAAATGAAGTATGTAAAAGATCCCTAGAGAGGCTTTATAGGGAGGAGAAAGCCCCCTGGGGGATAGGGTACAGACATCAGTGAGTCAAATGGATGAAAACCAATGACCATGGAAAGAGGCCTTGAAAGGAATTATAGTCAGTGTTGAGCCTGACCTCCTGATCTATTCTGTTCCCAGATTGCAGCCATGTTGTGAAGGTACAAAAGTTAGTCTAAAAGCTATTGCATGTGTTTAAACAACATCTTGGTCCAGGAATACCTTAGGGCATATTACCTCATAATTGTTTCATTTGGACCATGGTTCTTCATTTCTGGAAAATCACTGCATTTTTATGTATGCAAGACATACTGTATTTGTTTTAAATCATATGGTAAAAAATAAATGTGTGCAAATACTACACAGATTCTACTGCACATGCATGATACATTAGGCTACAAGTCAACCATCAACTACACAATGTCTGGTGGAGGTATGTATGTGCTGTATTTCATATTTGTTTAGAAATAAGCTGAGGAGCAAAAAAATCAAGGAAAGGTCTGTCTGTCTGTGTTGTTTCAGTTGTGCAGTTTAGCTTTCCCTTGGATGCTCTCCAAGTTTACTCTTGCTATGATAGATCGAGGCAGATGTTTAAATGGAAAAAAGTAAGTGTGCTGCTTGGAGTGTGAGTGCTCTGTACCTGCTGTTTTTGAAGTACACAGTCCTGTATTACCGACTGATCGTTTTTGGAAATAAAAAACAATTCTCAGTGCGGACAGAAAAAGTTCATGTCCACATACACACACATTTTCAAAATGTGAGTGTGTTCATTTGTATTCATAAAAGCAAATGTCTAATGAGAAACGATTCATAACCAAGAGTAGGATAAGAATCCTTAAACATCTAAAAGTTCCCACGTAGGACCTTTCCAGACAGCGTCCCTTTAGTACAGACAGCTAATGCTTTTGAAGGCTTTTATATACCCACATTACAGACAACCTGATTTCACCTACAACAGCTTTTCTTTTCATCACTGCAAAGATGAAATGGATGTCAGGTTTGGATCTACATGTTTAAAATTCAGATTAGAGATCTAGATATTTTGTGTGAATCTAGATAATAAAAGACTGCCCCAGCAACCTGTTGAGGCTCTGGTTGGCTCTGACTGGGTGGAACCAAGCTTTATAACCAATTCAGAGGAATCTGACTATTGAACTGTTGTTGGCTCCATGACCTCCAAACAAAGACACATTATTGACAGATTGATCTGCTTTTTTTTTCTTAATGTGGGTTTCAGCCTTGATCTTAAATGCTTGATAAATGAATGATTAAACAGAGCGCGCTACACATTCATCTGGGAGCATTGGAGACTATATCTGGCTATATCTGTAGCAGCTTTATGAATGCAGACAGGCGGTCTCTCAATGCAGACGTGATTGATTGGGTGTGCCAGTGGAAATAACATGAGCAAAGAGGTTTCTGACAGGCCCCATATATTAATATCAGGAAATGGCCTTACTCTGCCCATTAATATCACCTGAGTAAGGCACAATGCTATATGTCATTTGGGTGCACTGTGGTGTAATGAGGATGATATCATCTTTTTATGTTGTATTTGCACACTGTGGATATTTCACAGTTATTGAATGTTCAACAGTGACTGCAAAACAAACCCGAGAGGACAGGACATTATTTAAAGCTGTTCCGATGAGTGCAGATTTTTTTTTTTTTTTTTAATTATGGATTCCTTACTGACAGAGAGGTCATCATCCCATTGGGCATGCATGAAGGATACCACATTCCAGCCAAGCTAATTAATGTAAAAAAAACACACACAGCCAGCAGGACCCAATATTGTGGCACTCCCTCTAACATTATTGTGCCATTCACTTTAACATTACAAGCTGGCGTGAGATTGTTTGTCCAACAATGTTTGCCACAATTGCCTCCTTTTTACTGATTCTGAACACCACTCCAACAACAGCACTGCGGTCGGCCCTGATAGGAATTGAGATGTTCGGTAAGCCACTGAATCAAGTCACCCGAGGAGGGGGGAAAAAAGGCAAGCAGGGAGAGGGCGGCTATTTGATGGGCTAGATGAGCTGATTAGACTCTAAAGGCAAAACAGACTCAGGCCCCTTGGCACAGGTTTCTGTCACAGTCTAAATAATTCGGAGTACAAGCACACAAATGTGAACTCATTCATAAATAATAAAAGCCATCCTGCAAAACATACAAATTAAGGCGAGCGAGAAAGACAATCCTCTATTTTGTCTTTGTTCTGAGCAGTTTTGCAGTCTGCTGCCAGCTATTTGAATTGCATTGCCTTTCCCACCGCATGATGAACAGCAAAAAATGGCTTCCTTTAAGACATGATTTCAGAGAACAAAAGATATCAAGAAAATAGACAAGACAGACAAGGGGTGTGAGGAAAGGTGATAAACAACATCCCAGTTTTATTCAATATTTGAAACATCACACAGACATCTTTCATGAAATCATATAACATAAGTTTTCCCCCTTCATCCTTGCCTTCCTTCATATTTTCCCCTGTGTACTATACTCTGTAATTGGTCTTGAAGCTATGATCATTTGTATGCATGTATATCTGAAGGTTTTGTGTGCTTTGGGAATCAGGGGGCAGTGTGCTCAATGTAACTAAAAACATTTCTGTTATAATTCTACTGAAACAAACATGTCTCTCATTCTGTTATAATTCTTCTGAAACAAACATGTCTCTCATGATAGTAAATTATCGTAATGAATGGAAGCTGTGATATTTGTATACAAGGCACACACGTGGTCAAGGTTGTGCTAGAAGAGTAACAGTGTTTGTTGAGGAACAGCAAAACTAGATCCCCAAGAGAAGCTGCTCACTGCAGAAACCCAAAGGAAGCCCTGAGAGCCAGTATACCTTCTGCTTAATCAAATTTGATAATACAATACATCTAAGGTCAGCAGAACGGCGGGTTTGACACATTTTAATGAAGAAATGTTTGACAGAATAAATTAGCTGTCGGCGCATCCTCCATTCAGAGTGCCCTGCACAGGAAAGAAAAAAATGGGCCTATTAGAGGATAAAATATGGGTCAGGTAGGTGTATGCTCTAAAGCTAGACCTATTTTACCAGGAGTGAAGAGTAAAAAGGCATCTGTATCTTAACAGAATTCAGTTTGAGCAACAGAATCACTTTCAGCTTAATTTTTGCAAAGCATTTCCCACTGATGAAATACAGTGAACAAAACTCCCCCCAAAGGCTAATTATTTTATTGGTCTTAATCAACGAGTCATTGTCATTGAGTCATTTCACAGCAATGTTCACAAATAAAACTCTCTCATTCATCAACACACACTTATGGTTAATTCACACATGCCAAAAAAGTCTCCTGGAGTAAAAAAAAACACACCACAAATCAAGAATCTAAACATGTAATTTAGACAGACAGAATTTAGACTCTTGGTGAATTATAAAAGCATTCAGATGAAATGGCAACGACATTGTGAGTCTCTCCACCCATCCCCCACCCCAAGACCTCTACTGCAGAGCCACCACCACCGAACATAGTAATGTTATGTCTCTTAAATGTACACTTGTGCACTCTTGGTCAATTAATAGTATTCAGATCAAAAGAAAATTACCTTGTGAGTCTCTCCACCCATCTCCACTCTCTCCACCCACCACCACCGAACACAGTGATGTTATGTCTCCTAAATGCTCCCCTTCAAGGGTCTCCCTTGCCAAGCGCTTAGGGTATAAAGGCCCTCCAGTCCTCTGTGTGGTGTACCATAGAGACAGTGATGCACCAAGCTAAAAAGCTAAAAATACACCTGATCTCTCGCCTGTTTGCAAAATCACAGTGCACAGAAATACACACACTTAGCCAGCCACACAAACACAATGATAGGCTGTCACCATGCACTCAGCTGTGATTATATGGGTATACATTATTAAATTTGTGCTCTTAGACTGGTGGATTGACAGCTGAGCATGTCAATCTAAAAAGCATTGTGTTCATCACACACTGTCTGCTCTGTGTACATGAGTGACAGGTGATTTGGCGTTCATATGCCAGGCTTGACATAAGGCACAGTAATTATATCATCCAATGACAACATCCAATGAGATCATTCCAAGCTTTCTGCAGATGTGTAATTGCCATTTAAGGTATGCATTAACACACATTACATACTCAAACAAGAGTAAAATCGTTAGCTATCCATTATGATAAAGACTGTAATCTATGACCAAATTAAACTTTCACACTCACGACAGAGCATAATTGTATAACATTTACTGGAAATCTGAACAAGACAACCTGATCCTTAACAATCAAGACTCAGACTCTTTAGACTCAGCCTTAAAACACATATTAATTGTAGACTATGTGCTTATCTGGTTCAGAAATGCACCTTAGTAATAGGCATGAATCCACTGGACCATTATGCACAAATGATACACTATATCGTCTCGATCTTAAATAACTGCTAGCTTAGCATAAATGTGCTCTCCCTGTAGACATCAACATATTTGTGGAATGAATTACCTCAGCCACAACAACTTAGATAGCCCTGGAAAATCCATATTCCCTTTGGTTAGTGGCCAGCAGAAAGAAACAGTGGACTCCGAATGAGGGATCTCCCCCAGTGACCATGAGCTTTGCTCACTAGTGTGACCCCTGCAGATGTGATCCACGAAGCCGTGCAGGGTTGCTGGGATGCAAGTATCAAAGAACTGTCTGCTTGGATTATTTGAGATAACCATGCAGGGCACTGATCGATGACAATACCAAAGGATATGCCTCTGACTCTCTCACTATCAGTGTTGTGGATGAAAACCGCTGGGAGTATTTTAAACATGGATAGTTTTCCTCTCCAAATGTATTCCTCCATCCTCAGATGGATTTTGTGTGATATGATCCCAGAGCCTGTCAGTTGGCCTATCTCTGTTATAAAAACAAAAGCCAGCACGTAGCATCCTTCTCAGCCAGTGAGGGCCAACTAAACTTTTTAATCAAGTAAAATGGTTTGTCACACAGTTCTTAGAGAAAACCCAGCTCCATTTTCAGAACAGGTTGAGAGAGCTGTCCATTCTGTCTAGTAAATGAGTCTGCGGCATTGTGAACTTCGAGCTATATAAAAAAAATGTAGGCCTACTGTAAATCCTTGAATTACAAGGATGTCTTCACATCTCAACTTTTTCATTTTCATTGTACTGAAATAGCCTACTAGAGATTAATGGAGTTCATTGTTAGTTTCAGTTTTAACCTAAATGTTTCAATTTATGACGGTGTAATAATACCTAAATAAACGATTTGTAAGGCTAGTTTATTTCAGAATGATTCTGATTCTGAAATAAAAGATTTGTAATAGACAAGTGTACTAAATAAACTCAAAGGTAGTTACAGTATATACTTCGGCAATAATAACAATGCGCACATTTTACACGAGCTATTCAGTGGACTAGCAACATATTTACCTGAGAGGATATAATCTTGTAATGCTGTAATTCCGGTGAAGAGGTTTTGTTGAACCTTTCAAAGTGGTGAAACAGTATCGCATTCCAGGAGCAGCACTACTTGCGCCGAGGAAGTGCATAGCCTGTAAAGCGGCACTGCGGCATTGGTGTATCAATGCGCCCGGTCCCCACTCCGGGATCCTGAAGCACGGACAGGGGAGAGGAACCGCTTCGCCTCCTTGCAGGATTTATTTGTTTGTAGAATTTTTCCATTTTGTTTTTCGCTGTAAAGAACGCTGCTTTTCCGAATGCCAACGACTTGTCTGGATGGTCCTCTACTTACAAGGGTTTGCATTTCTTGGTTTTGCATGACGTGTCTTGGAGGAGAAAAGACTCGCTTTGTGTGTTTGTGGAGATAACGCGGAGCAGGAGGCAGTGCCAGTCGCTGTTGTGGGCTGGACTGGCTACGGTGCGTGAGATTTACTGACAGAGAAGAGAGGGAGAGGGAGAGAGAGGGACAGAGTGAGAGAAAGAGGGAGAGACAAAAAGGACTCAACGAAGACAGCTAAGGAGAGTGTAGTATACATGTAGAATGACTAAAGGAAGGCATGTAGGGAAACATGTTTAAACGATTTGCTGGAGCTGTTTTGCGTGTGTGACATTACAGAGGATTGCTGGTACGGGGCATCAGGTTAGGGTACTGTACTGGACCAGGCAGACGGTTCTTGACGTTAAGGAGCCAAATTTGCTTTCAAAGACTAGTCTACTGCAATAATGAAGTTGTGTTTAACCGTGTTTAAATGTATTTTTAAAAATGCGTCCTAATACAATTACGTGAATTCTCGAGTGACTGCGTTATAGTGATTTGCATATTATCACTTAAAGGTGCTGGCGAGCGATGCTCATATCAGTACATGCTAGTCATGTTTAACTACGTCATTTTAGTGTGAGAAGTTCTCAGATCAACAAAAGCTGGGAGTTGATGGTGTGGCAAGCTATGATGTAATGTTGTTGGGCATGTGCGGTGATGGAGGAAGGTGTGTTCCCATAATGCGTGGTATGATCAGCGCCGTTCCCGAAGAGTGATGAAATGTTTAGGGACACGTATGAACCATGAATCTGAACCCAGTATTGGCATCCTGTCGTCTGTTCTGACAGTTGTCATATTGAATCTGAGTTATCTGAGATGACCGATATTAATAACCAGTTCTTTGTTCCCCCCGAAATGTGGACAGCTTTAATTAAAAGGTGCTTCACAGGTTTGATTGACAGGCCAGCCACAGATTTATGACAGAACAGTAGATGACAGAAGTTTGCTCTAAAATATGTAACAGTCTGACACTAAGGGGATGTAAGCTCATAACTACTGCAAAACAGAGTTAGTCAAGTTCAGAATTTGGCTTTTGAAGAATGACCCCTCCGCAGAGGCTGTTGTGGGTTAACATAATTTGACAAGGAACATGTGAAAGTGACTAGAGTGATTGTGTTTTACTACTGGAAAGAGATAGTAGCCAGACTGCTGTCTGGTTTCCTTTTGTGTCCTGAAGGGCATCCACAAGTTCAAACATCAGACAAACAAATATAAATAAATAAAACAGCTTGTCAGCAGGACTACAGTATGTTATTCTAATGTGGAAGTGACTATTAGCTTGGAGTGAATTTTTGGCCAACTCGCCTCTGGTCACAACAGAATGCTGTTAGGTATCTCATTAGTGGTTCATCACATCTGCATTTTCAAGGAGGCTTTAGCTTGTGAAACTATCCAGCGAAATGAGGTTTTTGTTTGCCTGGATTTCTGCTGAAGTGTGTGTGTGTGTGTGTGTGTGTGTGTGTGGTAAAGCCACATCATGATTGACAGCAGATGAGGATTCAAAGGACTGTGTGGAGCCTTGCTTTGCTGCATGCTTCAGACATGGATAGTATTTCTGTCCACAATTTGAGCCACCGCTTAGTGCTAGAAGGCAAAGTATGTGCAAATCAACTGGATGCATTATGGGGCACAGTGTGCACAAGACACAGGACAGTGGTAACCATGGTGCTGTCATGCCCTTGCTAACAAGCAACTTGTCACAGTGCTATACAGCAGATGGAGTCCTGAGTCTCAGTTTTGCATTGATTTCTGTGAATATTTGGTGAAATGGCACTTCTGCTGAACTGTTATTTGTACATGTTATTTGTTATCTTACATCACCATGCAGCTATTCCTAAGATTGAAATTCCAACTTTCATTACACTTTGCTCAATTCATAATAGTAATGATGAATGACTTTGGGGACACAGTAGTTTACATGTGGTTTGAAAAGCAAAACAGTGGGGCAGGCATTGATAAAACTGCTGTGGGAGAGTGTGTTCAGCAGAATGGGAGAGACTTCGGGAGAAGGATTAAGAGCAGCCAAAGGCCGTAGGATTATCTTGTGTAAAACAATCCAATAGAAATGCAAAATAAGCTTACCGATGGCTGGGCGGGCCTGCTGAATAAAGCCCTAATGTTATCTCTCTCTCGGAGTAATAAATAGAGACAGTGTTTATGAGATGTGTCTGATATTTTACACTAAGTGTGTTGGGTCAGAGGGTCACCACTGAGACTGTAACACATTCTCCTGCTGCTAGGCTGTGTAGTGACCATGTTTCAAATGTGTGCTTTTTTTTTATTTCTCTGACTTCCAGGAAAGAGAGAGGGGAGCGATGACATGCCACACGTGAAGGAGGAGATGGGATGGTTGGAAGACGAGCATGTCATGGCCTTTTGCGTTCCATTTGCCAAGGATGGATGTGAAGGGTGAGCTGCTCTTTTGGTCCAGCTGAGATGTCTGTTTTGTGTCTGGAGTTGGCCCCTGGTGTTCATCCCTACTAAAAGACAGCGTGTGTGTACAGTGTGGAATTGGTTTATGCATGGCGGTTATGAACCAGGAGCTTCATGTGGTTCTTCATGTCACATAAAATATTACTGATGATGAAGTTCTAGGTTTTTTGGACCATTTCTATCTTTGTGTGGGACTACTTTCTTGGGAACGTCAACACTTAGCTTTGGGATTATTGTATCTGCTGCTCTCTTTGGTGGAAGGATTATCTGAGCTGCAACGGCTTGCCTGCCTCAAAGTCTGGGGAAACAAAGGTGGATCAGGGGGGAGTGTTTGGTCAAGCCCTTGCTTCCTTTGCGAGGATCTGGGGAAATGGATGTCGCTCGGTCCAGCGGGATCCGCAAGAAGAGGAAGTCCCGGTCGGAGCGGGACCGGGAGAGGAGGAGCGGAGGCGGCGGCGGCGGGATGCCGAGGAGCGGCGCCCACGCGAGGGGAGCCGTCCTGCGGTTTTCGTCCGACTCGGACGGGGAGAACAGCACCAACCCTCCCCCCTCCTCCTCCCGCCCCCGGCCGCCCAGGAGGAAGAGGAAGGAGTCCACGTCGGCCGAGGAGGACATCATCGACGGCTTCTCCATCTCCGGTTTTATGACGCTGGAAGCTTTGGAGGTAAGTGCCTCTCCAGGCTCACTTTTATTTACTTTCTCCTTGAGCTCTGTAACGCGAAGCGTGGAAGCACTTAATTGCAGTGTCTTGTGCTGCCGTTGTGAGACTGCCTGTGAATAATTAGCCATTTGTTTGGATTTAGCTGCTGTTTTCTCTTGAGTGCCTCAGATGGCTTCCTGGCGTTGACGTGCACCTTTTTGTTGTGGCGAGTTTTGATTTCGACAGATGTGGGTTTGTTGCTTACTGTATGTGGGTCTTCCCAGCCACATTGCTGTCATTGTGCTGGGCTTTCAGCTCTGATTTTGGCCAGTTTGTCAGAGCAACATGGTGACAGAGGCTTATGTGATCTATAGAGCATAGTCTAGTGGATTTCTGCCCACTGGATATGTCAGGCTTTTGCTTTTCATCTCGAAGCTTGTGTATGTCGCTTGTAATAAGTCAAATGTGATCACACAGCAGACTTGACAGGCCCTTGTCACAATAAAGGGATGACAGTGATTTTTTAACTAGCATGAAGTGCCAAATAAATGTAAATGAATGGTGTGGATACCACTCACTAATTTAATAGCTTCACTTGTGAGTCACTGGACTATACAGAGCTAGAATATAGGTCTAATGTACGGTAAATGACCTCTTCCTGGACTAGTAACTGCACTCTATGTTTCTGTATTGGCAAAGTGTAGTATGTAAAGCTTACAGTCTCCCTGATTGCAGCGCTCATGGAGACTGTAAGGCTGTTGTTATAGTGTTATTTATGCAGTGTTATGGTAGAGCTGTCAAATCTCCTCCGTTCTGCTTCAGTACGTAATCTCGCTCACAGACGCTGTTGTATTGTGTTGAGTAAGCTGTGAGGAAAGACCAGCAGCGAGTGTGTGTGTGTGTGTGTGTGTGTGTGTGTGTGTGTGTGTGTGTGTGTGTGTGTGTTTTTCTCCACCCCCGCTTTCTCCCCTTCTCCCCTCCTTTCAAGCATGTCAGGCATTTCAAGCCTTTTCCCCACTCGGCGAAATGCTAACGCTGTCAAACCCGGGGCAGACATCTCAGGGTGACATCGCATTTGACACCGCTGTGCGGTCGGGTCGCCGAGTCCTTATACCCATGGCGCTCCACTCGGCCACGTCCACCTCGCTCAACGGCCCATTGAGGGAGCTCACAGGGCAGAAAGGGCCGATGTCAGAACACCTACTTTTATTACCACAAGGCAGCCGACGTGTTTGAATTTCTCTCTCGTCCAAATGATTATGGTCTTAATTGGACCAATAAAGTGATTCCTTGGAGCCAGAAGGAGACGACGAGGCCAGCTGGGGAGCTGTGGGGTTTAACGGTCAACTAAGAGAAGACCACACTCCGTGAAAAGTGTCCCTAGGTAGTATGGAATTATGTTCATGTTTATGTTTGTGTGTATAGTTTCTAGCAGATGCTTTTGTCCTAAGCAACTTGCAATGACATCAATAAGCATTACATCAACATTAAAATGAACAGTTTAGAGTCTTGTAGTCATGTAGCCTGAATAAAAAAAAAAATCAATGTCAATAATAGACTAAATCGAATTTATTTTTTATTAGTTAATTAATGAATGCACTGGTCCTATTAGGATATGTTCTTAGAGGATATACCTTGGTTTAATGTTATGGCAAGGGTTAGTGTTGGAATGAAGTAGGAAAATTAAGCATATTCTAAGGACACTTAATATAAAGTGCATCTGGATAGCACTAATGAATACTGAATATCAGTCCTTTCAGAAGCCAGACAGAAACCATACAGACAGATAAACCACCTTAACAGTTGTGATTCTTTGCCCCATGTTGTTATGTTTCAAAATCTCATTTTAGCATTTTTGTTTTCTTTTTATCTCCTTCATTCTCCTTCACTCTCCCACAGACCTGTGATGATTTGTACTTGTGAGAGAATTTGGTGTCAATTTGCTGAGAGGTCATCTCACATTCAGAAAGGTGTCTCTGGCCTGCGCTTTGAAATCCAAATGTTTCCACTCGAGGCGTGCAGCCTCACATATCCTCTCAGCACTGAGCTGTCAAAGTAAAGGAGTTTATTAGACATGGATTTTGGGAGGCAGGGGGTCTGAGCATCTCTCTGAGTCACACCACTCAGAAATTACTGAATCATTCTGTCCTCCTCTTCTGTGAAAAGCCTCCAGTATCTGCATCTTAATGGCCTCCTTTTCCTTCTCTCTCTTATGGACAGAACACTACAGCCTTTTAAGCCCTCCTGAATCACTGTACAGGTTCATGGTACACTTATTATCGACTATGGACCTTAACTAGCCACCTTCCCACTTCCCATTGCTTCAGAGGATAACAGGGAAGGTGATCAGATGCATGACAGCATGACAAGTCATGGCCTAGATAGTTGTTTCCTTTATCTTTGAGCTTTTAAATGTTGAAGACCATCTGGGGGTCTATTTTGAATACTCTGATTAGTTGTTTGTCCGTGACTGGCTCATGCGGTTATGGCAATATGATGGTGGTAAAATGAGTGTTCTACAGTATTCAGCTTTAGCATTGTTTTTATCTGCAATACACAGACTTGTGCCAAGATAACCAAACAAGTGGAAAAACACAGCCCTGGCTGGTATAATAATTGTATTTTAAAGAGCCTCGCTATGGCTTGTAAATAACAGACATACACCTGGGCTGCAGTCATGAGTCATGTGAGCGGAGTCTCCTCCCAGCCGTGTTGCTGTTCAAGATCCCCCTCGGCAGGGCACAGATCGGCCTCCCTGCAGTGGCTTAGTGGGCCTGGTCCGATTGAGGCCCGAGAGCTCCACAGCTCATAGTGTCAAGCAGAATTTTGTCTTGGTGCTCTCCAAAGGCTGAATTTGGACTGGTAATGTAGAAACTAGGCCATAAAAAGATTATATTTTTTTACTTTTTGGTAATTGTTAAAACTAGAGTTAGTATTCATGATTATTTTATTGACGCAATTATCACTTGAAGTTTTACATACTAATTTACTGCAGGTGCACGAGTAGGCAATACAAGGCTGCTCTCAAATGAGCTGTCCAAATATTACAACTATTTATAGGTGCAATTCAGTTATGTTCACACAAATATGTTTATGTAATGTCTGAGAGTTTTGCCAAAGTAATGTTATAATCGTTCATTTCCTGTCAAAAACTGTTGCTGTGGCCAAATACAGTTGGTTAGTTATATGATCTTTTCATCATATTTAAAAGTGTTGTTCTGCTCAGCCTTAGGGCATAGTAAAACAAACAGTAGAAATAGGCTACTAATGAAAGGAAAACACTGTGAATGTGAATTACTAGCTTATAATAGCGCTGGTGAATTGGCTATTGCATTCCTTCGCACTGGATCAGATTTTCAGTGTAATGAAGACTTAATAGATGTCTGGAGATGTCTGTGTGGCCATATAACGCCCTATTTTGTGGTTTCTCCTGACCCCAAACTGGTAACTGGCACCTGGCCAACAGTCTGTTATGAGGGAGCCACTGATCTAATGAGACTGGACAGGTCTAAACAATAGAACACTGACAGTCTGCATGGGCTGAAGCTTGTCCAGACTGTATTCGCTTATATGATCCAGTATACTTAGAAGAGTATCTATCTGTAAAAATGGCAAACCCTCTGTTTTAGCTAGTAAGCATAATGTAATACTGGGGGTCCTGTTTAGCCTAATAGAGATTTCAAGTAACCTGATCTCATTGGGGTCATCTTCTAGTGAGAGAGTTTGTGTTTTGGTGGAATTCTTATTGAACCCATGGATTTTGTTTCACTGTCTGGTCTCAGAGCTGTCTTAGGGAACGCTTTGAAGGAGCGCAGGGAAGGCAACGAGAAAATTGATTAAACACTTCATTGTGGAGGGCATTGTGAAACCGAATCTATTGATATACTGTCTCTCTCCAGCTTGTTAAAAAAAAAAAAGAAACAGCAGAACGTGTGTCAATAGCAGAAGAATGAAGATGAAGCCGAGTAGATGTTAAAGCCTTACTGTACGCACTCACTTGATTGATCTGGTGCTCAGTTAGAATGCCTCGCTAGAGTTTTTCTTTACATGGCTAGTCTTTTATTCACACCGGGGTCTCTTTAGATTTAAATTTCCACTATTGACGAATATCCCCCCCCCACACACACACACACACACACTCACACACACATACCCTTTCTGTCTCTGCCCACAATTAATTTTCAGCTTTTTCCCTCTGCATTTATTTCAGATTCTTGGCAGTAATGGCAGTTATTCATTTAGGTGCATTTTTCACCTGTCATGGAGTGATATATGATCTGCATTAATAAGGTTTGGCAGGCTACGATGACTGACACATCAAATATGACACCCTGTCGTTTCTGCATATGCTTAACGCCTCACTCAGATAATCCAATGGTGGAGCGTTTTTTTCTTCTTCTCTTTTTTGAATGCTTCCTAACACTTTTTTATTATTGAACAATAACTGTGGCTTTACCCAGGCCTGAATGGCTTAGCAGTGTCTTGGTCTGCCCTTTGGCATACTCTCTACAGGAGAACAAGGCTTTTTGACACCAGTGGAGCAGCTCTATAAATCTTTAATAGCGTCCGGAAACCCCTGTAAAGTGTTTTATGTGATGAGATCCCGAGTGTTTGAACTGCTGGTGTGTAGGATTCTAAGAAGCTCACGTTTCAGCGTACGCCTTGAGAGCTATCTGATCTAATTTCTCACAGAAACATCAGCGGTTTTTCTTTTCTTTTCTCTCTCTACTCTGTAACTTATGTTCCTGGTATATGCCCCTTGGCTTGACTGTTCCTGTACTATCATGAGAAAGTGGATGTTGTCGTTCACCATCTCTGGCAGCGTGCTCCGTCAGTGATTGAGGGAATTGAAGAACCCTTAGTGGATGAGTGTCTGTGGTGCTCTCTCAGGGTAGGCTTTCATCAGCCCATTGGGTTCACGTCACCATAAAGGATTTAAATGTATCTGGGTGATTTGGGACTCTACCACAGATTTATCTGCGTAGAGGTTCCATTCCAGAATAGCATTCCATTTCCACCATGAGAGGTTTGTGTTACTAAAACATTATCCAAAAAAGTACCATTCCCTGTTGATCGTCCCCGTCAGAGTCAAAGGTAAAAATCGATTTTACATTTTCCATGCATGCTGCTATTAAGTCACCCACATTCAGAAATGTACACACTCACTCACACACACAACTGTACACACAAGCAGTACACAAGTACACAAACACTCTAATACTACACACTAATATCCTTAAGCACAGTAAATGTTTGCTCTTGTGTGTTAATTCTCTGGGAAGAAGCTCATTAATGGGCAAGAGGTGGTGCAGGGGAGACCCCGTTGATCCGATAAAGCGCTCTGATCGCTACTGCACAATTCCCACCCAGCTCTCCTGACATCTGTTCGCTGATACGCATTGCTGCTTTCGTGGCTTTTAATTAAAAACAACCCGAAACAGTTGCCGATGTTAACACAACGTTGCGGAAACCCCCTTTCTCTTCCTGGGCTCTCCGTTTTTCTGCTCCATCGCTTGGTCTTTTCCGTTCTTTCCCGATGTGTTTGTGATTTTCACTTGACCTCCCCTCACAGAGTTCAGTAAATGTCCTGGGTAATCGAGGACTAGCATGTGACTATCTTGGATAAAATGTTTTTCCCAGTATTTCATGTTAATTGCGGTCTGTCATAGTGTGTGGAAACATTATGCTCTGGAGCTGAAGTATCTACGAGCATGAACCAAATGGCAGAGAGACTTCAAATTGTTAAACATCTCTCAAGACGTGCTTGTGGCCACAATAGCTCAGTGACTCTCCATCCAACTCATTTGCATATTTTAAGTGCGTTCATGAACATTTTTCTAAAGAAAATGTAAGCCGGTGTGTGTTTCCAGTCGCTGTGTAAGGAATTCAAAATGGACACTCTCCTAATGGGGGGAGAAGTTGTGAACAGCTGTGAATTCAAATCTGGAGGTGGTCAGGGCAAGTTTAACGGAAACTCATCAGAAAATCTCCACTAATGATTTAATGTGATAAAACCAGTTTCAAGTGTCTTCCCTCCGGATCTCCTGTTTGAATGGTCAAAGTTTGCATTAAAAACTTGGATGGACGCCCAGCTAGTGAAAATCGAACTTTCATTTTCCCTTGTTTCATTTTATAAAATTTCTCCTCAGTGCTGTATGTCTTCAGCAGCAGAACAGAACACCTACAGTAAAGGACGCATCTTTAGATTACTGTACAAAAGTTCAAGCATTGGTCATTCTACCTTGAGTTTGTTCCTGAAGTGCCATCTTGACAGACAAAAAGCCTATCTATTATATGCAAGGCCCTGAGAGGGACCTTAGAGCCAGTGTGCCTTGTGTGATTGTTCCAGGCCAACCCTTCGTGTTGGAGGGCTGTTGCTGACACATTGTCCCTGTTATGGCTCCGTGTTGGAGATGTGTAGTGGCCCAGGGCAGCTAAATCCAAGAGCAATGAGAGGGGGGAAAGGTTTCTCTCTCCCAGCACCTCGGGAGAAAATAAACTAGTGTGTTTTCGCAGGCACGGCCTGCAGCCAGGGTGTTGCCCAGAAACACACAGATTTATGCCCTGCGACCGCAGCTGGTAGAATTTAAATCTTGGCAACGTTGGTTAATGCCGGGCTATGAGCAATGAAAAGATGTAGTACCCCGAGCATTACTGTTACATTGCCCGAGAGTCAAATTGCCTTTTTATTCAAATATAATTGGCTCGTCTGAGTAGTTTTGTAGTAATACGTTTCACAGGTCTGAGTGTCACCATCTTTGAGAACTCGAGTCACTTTTCACTTCACTTGTCAGGTCTGTGTGTGTGTGTGTGTGTGTGTGTGTGTGTGTGTGTGTGTGTGTGTGTGTGTGTCTGTGAGTCTCTGCATTTGTGTGCGTGAATGGGAACACATTAAGGAGAGAAAAAAGCAGCAGTGTTTGCCAAGGATGATTTAAAAATGCTCTCTCCAAATTTCTCTCTCCCTCACTCCCTCTCCCTCTAACACCACCCCACCTCCCTCTTCCTCTTCATCTCTGTTCAACCACCCGCCCCCTGACACACACACACACACACACACACACACACACACACACACACACACACACACACACACACACACACACACACACACACCCCTCCATCTCTTCTCCGTGTCCCTTGGGCCCTCTGGCTCTTGAGGGGCCACTGCCCCCATTCTGATGTATTCCAGCATATTATTATGCCTCCTCCTTATGCACCTCTGTGCTGGGGCAGAGGCAAGTCTCTGGGCTGGTGACAGGCCTTGTCTGTGTGCTCTCACAGCATGTGGAATGGCTGTTAGCCGGAGCAGGCAGCAGGAAATGCATTCGGATGACTACTGAGGGCTCTTTCTTTCTTTCTTTCTTTCTTTCTTTCTTTCTCTCTCTCCCTCTCTCTCGCTCTCTCTCTCTCTTCTTGGCTTCCTCTGTAAGCGGAGGAGGAGATGGATGTGTTCAAACTCCCCACATGTTTGGAGATGGCTGGCAAAACATTTCAGCTTTGGGTAAATCATGGGGATGGATCATCTGCCAGTGGTGGACTACTGAGCAGAAACGCATGCTCTGGTTATGCCACTCGCTCGCTGTCTCGTTGCTGTCTGTCTGTCTGTCCATCTGTCTGTGTCTGTCTCTCGCTCTCTCGTTGCCACCCACATATGTGTCCACAAGAATGAAATGTATTGCCGCTGTACTGTAATTGAAAACTATGATTTTATGTAAAAGATAAGATATTAACAACAGCTGTGGTGTGTGTGTGTGTGTGTGTGTGTGTGTGTGTGTGTGTGTGTGCTTGTGCAAGCGCACATGTACGTGTGTGTCTGTGTGTGTGTATGTGTGTGTGCATGTTTTAATTGACTCAGGTGGCGGTGTGACGCCTGGGTCCATGAACCACTCAGTGTGAGGTAATTGAATTAGGATGGGGCGGTGAAGGGAAGGGAAATGGATGGGTGAGGGCCTAGGAGAAACAGGGGGAGAGTGGGAGGGGGGGGGGGGGTGCAGCTGAATCTCGAAACAAGGTCAAAACTGCACCCTTATAAGCCCTTACACGAGTATACACCTGAACCACTGTGGCATGCAGCTCCTACCTCCACTGAAGTAAACCTAACAACCATGGCTATGGATGGATACCATGGCTACGGAATAGATCCTGGATACGGAGCAGACCATGGATACGGAACAGACCCTGGATACGGAGCAGACCATGGATACGGAACAGACCCTGGATGGTCTGCCAGCTGTAACGGTGTTTCTCTACTCTACAGCCCCATTGTCTGCTACACAGTCTCCTCTTGTTAGGTGCATGCAGTACTGAGGGACTAATAGTGTGTGAACTGTAACATGTTGTTGCACCCCCCCACCCTCCCCCCCCCCCCCCCCCCCCTCCACACACACACACTCACACACACACACACACACACTTCCACACACACACACTCACACACACACACACACACACACACACTTCCACACACACACACCGCTCCCTCCCTCTGTGGTAGCGCTCTGACTGAGCCTGTTAGGCAAGCACAAGCTGTTTATTAGGACGTACTTCATTACACCGCTCCCTATTCCCACTGTGTCTGTCATCCCGAGCGAGGAGGGGCTCGATTGCAGGTCTTCAGCGCCCCGCATCCCCCTCTCATTACGCTGCTGTCTCGACTCCCGTGGATCCTTGTCAGTGATGGTTGTTGTTCTTGTGTGTGTTTTTTTTTTTTTTTGTAAACCAGGTCATGAAATGTTCCGTCTCCTACAGGCTTGTATTTCGTCGGCATCTGTCCAGGGTCAAATAGCCCCCTGAACACAATTAAAGACTTCCTTTGAGATTCGACGCAGAAAATAACCTCATGATAAACTTACCTTAGCAGGAGGTAGTTTAGTGTGGCAGGCCTTTTTTCCATGTTTAAAACAACATCATTAAATGGCATCGGATAAAGCCAGTTGATGCCTTCAGAAGCCAAGAAAGCATAAAAGAGGCTTTACAGACCTTTTAATGAATCACGTCACATAGAAAATATGTTGATCATTAAAATTTGCAGAGTTTTTGTATTCATGTCATGCAGGCGGTTAGGACCATTTTGAGGGCTGTTTTTACTCAATTTGTACAGTGCAGCATTAAGTACAAGTTGTCTGTTTGAAATGTCTGTGAGCATATTTGTTTTTACAGTTATTTTTAACTGATTAGTTCTTCCATGAAATTCCATATTAAAGTGTATGTTTATCACTCATTGTGATGAGAGATCATTTGATTGACTTGATGAAAACTGAATGACTCTCAGCCTGATCATGATAACACTGAGGAGGGTTGATCAGACAAAAGCCTTTTCCCATTGGTCTGCTATAGAAGTCCAAGAAATACCTGAATGGATTTTCTCAACCTATAAAGAACACTGTGCACAGCCATACGCATAGTTCCTGAGTATGTTATCAATTGAACATGACTCTCTGAGGGAGTAAGCATAGGTTTTCACAAAGTGCTGACTATAATCAAACAATTACTATTTTGACAATATTTTTCTATTGACTATACCAGTCAGGGAACCATATCAGAAAAAAGCATGTATTTACTGGTACTGAGGTGATGAGTTGACCCTGTGCAGTGGAAGTGAGTGAGCAGTACAACAGCTCTAGCAGTGAATAATAGAGCTGTCGTTCCTCCCTGTTTTCTCTCTCGACTGCAAGTACCTCACAAATACACACGTCTGAATTATAATGGCATAGGTGCACAGGTGCAAGTGCTTCACTCCGCTGCTGACATTTAGTGATGAGCCCACATAAATAAAATGAAAAAAAAAAGAACACACAAAGAAAAACATCTAAAAAAGCACAAAGCAAATGTTGTTTTTCATTCTCACTGTCGGACACGGGGTCGACTGTCTGTCATCTGGCGAGCTTTAGAAGCTCCACACAGAAAAACGCACCAGTCAGACGCGCCCGGTTGCCAGGCGACGTTGGTAAACGGGCACCAGTGGTGCCTGCGTTGCTGACGAAAGCACAGTGCAAATGTGCGGAGGATGAGAACAAGAGAACACGACGTGTAACCAGAGCCTTGGGGAAGGAGGTGGAGAGACCAACAATCAGATTAGCACACAAACAAATGGACCTACAGTAATAGGTGCAATAGCTTGACTTTTAAACGGCCTTTCCTATATTCGTATCTTCTTTCTGTTTTAAAAGAACAATAGCTGTAAATATCTTTATCCACTTGTTCTCAGTGACATTCCATATCTTTACATACATCGCTTCCCCCATGAAATAATAACTTCAGCACCCCCCCATATCCTTGAAGCAAACAACAAGCACAAATATTTCCTCCACAGACAGTTTGGCTCTTGCATTATGCTGCCGGTTAGAGGGCCGAGCATCACTCAGGGAGGAGAGAATGTCTTAACTCGCACCCGTCAAGCTGATGAGCTGAGTGGGTGCCAGTGAGCATTAGTGGGCTGTCCATGCCAGCCTTTGTCATTCATCATGTTGTCTCCTACAGATCCCCACCAACAACCCCCCACCCACCCACACCCTTCCCCTCAGCTTTCCTGCCTGTTGGGCTATTGCCATTTATTTCATCACTTAAGAGGCTCCCCCCCCCTAAATGCTCTGTTCATGGTGCCTAAATAATGCATTAGGTGCTTTTTTGGAACTGTAGTTAGTCCCTCGGTTAAAGCTTAATGAGCGAGTGTTGTTTCTAATGCAATGAGATTGCTTGGCAAGATGGTGGGCGCACTAATTGAATTGCAGCTCAGAGACGGGCGCAGGGTTTCTGGGCCAAAGCTGGAATGACAATGTTGATGGCTCATGTTTAGGAGGGCGGTGTGTGTATTAGTGTGTGTTTGTGTGTGTGTGTGTGTGTGTGTGTGTGTGTGTGTGTGTGTGTGTGTATCTGTGTGTGTGTATTTGTGTTTGTCTGTGTGTGTGTGTATCTGCGTGTGAGAGAGTGTGTGTGTAAGAGAGAGAGAGAGAGAGAGAGTGTGTGTGTGTGTGTGTGTTTGAGAGAGGGAGGGAGGGAGAGAGCGAGACTGAGGGAGAGACAAATGTGGCCTGTTCCAGGCGAGCCAGATGGTGCCTGAGCAGCCAGCCTCGGATTAAAATCCATTCAGCACTCATACTGTGAGTGAGCGAGTGAGGGAGGACGACGTGCTTTTCTGGCTTTTTTTCGGTGTTGTGCCACCACAGTGTTCTGGCATGGTCGTACTGTGAGCAGCACCTGATCAATCTGAAACCCCCTTAAGAAGCATCAAGGGGAAATGGAGAAAATATGACGCTCTGGTCGCTCTGTCAGTAGGGCACTATCTCATGCAGCTATTCAGATTACAGCACTGCAGTAGTGAAGTGTTTGCATAGTGTAACATTATATCATTACATTTACATATTTCCACTGATAACCTAAGCTTTGTAAATTGCAAACTGCGATAAACTGCTGTTAATATTAGGGCTGTGTATTGGCAAGGGTAATGTTCCATTATATCGTGATACATTGTGATGCTGTGCATAAGGTGATACATTGCGATTATATTATATTATTTTAGAAAAACTGTGATAGTATAAAGAAGACCTCACTATGTGCATAACATTTAATACGTTGACAGTTGTTTTACAAAAAAGTAAAAGAATGACATAGTATAAACGTTCAACAAAGTGTGCCACACTAGCACACTAACCTATCATACGTTAGGCATGCTTAATAAAAAGGCAGGATGGCCCTGGCTGCCTTGCTACTGTCAGCGCTACTAGCAGGGGTGAGGCAGATTTGTATAGAGATGCACACATATAACCCTGAATGCAGTTGTGAAGGGTGGGAGGCTATGATGGAGATGCATATACAGGTACACTAACCACCACACACACACACACACACACACACACACATACACACACACACATACACACACTCATTCAAAGAGTCATTTTCTCGCAAAATAAGAGGTCCCATTTGACTGGCACCAAATCTCCCCTCCAATCTCACCGCGTTGCCCTCCCCAGTCTTTGAAAATCCCCCTCCTTCACCTCATTCCCTTTTTTGTGTCCTACTCTTTAACCCCAGGTCTCTGAAGACTCCACATCTGAGCCCTCTCCTCTATCTCTTTCTCTCCCTCCTTCTTCCGAAATCCTGGCTATCATTTCCACTTAACCCCCCCCCCCCCCCTCCACCTTACCTCCAAGACCTCTCTACTTGCACATCTTCCATATCTTTGTCAACCATGTACTTGACCTCACTGCACACTGGGAAATGTAGTTTTGTGGATGGCTGGCCGGTTGTATTTTTTTACGTAGAATACGCTTCATTGTAAGCTACTGCAAGTGTTCACCATTTACCAGTGTCTCACATTCCCTGTAGAATAGAGAAAATAACATCAGTACTGTATATCCTTCTTGAGCAAAATTTGATGACATGGATTGTCGTATCAGATATTCAGACTCGGGCGAGAAATTAAGTCCAAATATCTTGTCTACAATGTAACAAAAATACGCCATTATAAGTGCTGAAGTCAAAAACGTATCCCAAAAAGAAGCCGCAAAAGTCCGGCAGAGTTCCGTGCAAAAGCCTGAGTGGATCACACGATTGCACTCCTGAACACTTGTTGAACACCAACATTTTTACCCCTCCTTACTGTAGATGCTGACACAACATTTGGCAACTTTGAACCCACAGGTGGCATTATGAAAGGATCGTTGTTCGGTCTTATCTTCGCAAGTCAGCACTATTGCTGCCAAGGGTACGAACTTTTCACCGTAGCACAAGTTCAGAGATTTACACAAAGTTCAGGGGTTTATACAGTGATCACAGGTCACACATCGTTCATGGGTTACATATTGTTCTCTCATTTTCTCTGTTACTAGCTGTTTTGAGTAGAGCCCACTTCCGATGACATCTTTATCTCCGCAGCTGCAAGCCCAAGCATGCTTTTTTCAAACAGGCTTCACCCATCCACAGTGAGACACAAAGCAACAAAGAGAGACATAGGGATACAGAGCGCACATAGGGGGAATTCTGGTAGAATAGGGGGCTTATTTTGTTGGATGTCACCGGGATGCAGAGCTAGAGTTTAGTAGGGTGAAAGTCGCAGGAAAGAAGCTTCCTCTGAACCTGCTGGTTAGGGTGCGGAGAGACCTGTAACACCTCCCGGAGGGGAGTGGGGTGAACAGTCTGTGGTTGGGCTAAGAACAGTCTTTGATGATGCTGCGCGCCTTACGCAAGCATTGCTTGCTCTGGATGGCCTTGATGGATGGGAGTGAGGAACTGGTGATGCGTTTGGCAGTTTTCACCACCCTCTGCAGTGCTTTCCAGTCATGGGCAGAGCAGTTTCCATACCAAACTGTGACACAGTTGGTGAGGATGCTCTCGATGGTGCAGGGGTAGAAGTTCACCAGGATCTGAGGAGACAGATGGACCTTCTTTAGTCTCCTCAGAAAGAAGAGACGCTGATGAGCCTTTTTGATCAGGGTAGAAGTGTTGAGGGTCCAAGAGAGGTCCTCAAAGATGTGGACACCCAGGAACTTGAAGCTGGTGACACGCTCCACCTTAGTCCCTTTGATGAGAATGGGTGTGTGTGCCAGCTTTGGACTTCCTGAAGTCCACAGTGAGCTCTTTGGTCTTCTTGGTGTTGAGAGCCAGGTTGTTATCAGTGCACCACGATGTTAGGTGCTGGACCTCCTCCCTGTAGGTCGTCTCATCATTGTGGCTGATGAGACCAATCACCTTAGTGTCATCTGCAAACTTTATAATGATGTTAGAGCCATGTACAGGTGTGCAGTCGTAGGTGAAGAGGGAGTAGAGGAGAGGGCTAAGCACATATCCCTGTGGAACGCCGGTGTTCAGGTTGATGGTTGAGGAGGTGTGGTTATCTAACCTAACAGACTGAGGTCTGTTGGTTGGGAAGTCCAGAATTCAGTGACAAAGGGAGGTATTGATGCCCAGTTCTCTGAGTTTGGTGATTAGTTTGGAGGGGATGATGGTGTTGAATGCTGAGCTGAAGTCAATAAACAGCATTCTTACATAGGTGTTTCTATTGTCAAGGTGGGACAGGGCAGAGTGAAGTGCCGTAGAGATGGTATCCTCTGACTACGCGAATTGGAAGGGGTCCAGTGAGGGTGGTAAACAGGTCTTGAGGTGGGCCAGGACCAGCCTCTCAAAGCACTTCATGATGATGGGGGTGAGTGCGACTGGACGGAAGTCATTTAAGGCTTGTTGTAGTGGAGTGTTTTGGCACCGGCACGATGGAGGTGGTTTTAAAGCACGCGGGGACAAGTGCCTGGGATAGTGACAGGTTAAATATGTCAGTCCAAACCTTAGTCAGCTGAACTGCACAGGCCCTGAGTACGCGTCTGGGGATACCATCAGGACCAGCAGCCTTACATGCATTAGTCTTGCTCAGTGCGGCACACACCTTGATGGTGGAGAGTGTGAGGGGCTGGTGATCTACAGAGACCACAGCCTTGATGGCCACCTCCTTGTTGTCCCTATCAAAGCGGCCATAGAAGTGGTTTAGCTCATCAGGCAGGGAGGTGTCAGTGACAGGGGGGGTGGAGTTAGTAGTTTTGTTATCTGTGATGGCCTGGATGCCTTGCCACATGCGTTGGGGGTCAGAGTTGTTCTTGAAATTATCCTCAATTATCCTTTTAGCTTGTGCTTGGCCTTTTTGATGCCCCTTTTCAGATTAGCCCCTGGATGACCTATAGGCTTGAGCATCACCAGATCTGAATGCGTTGTCTCGTGCCTTCAGCAGAAGTCTGACCTCACTGTTCATCCATGGCTTCTGATTAGGGAAAGTCGTAATCCGTTTAAGGGTAGTTAAACTTGTTATTTAAAATGTTATAAAAGTATGTTAGTTAGGAATAACTTCAGTGTATTACTTGATTAAGGTTGAGGTTATATAAATACATGCTTTACAGTTTCAAACTCGTTCTCTCATCATTATGTCTACAAACCATTTTTTTTTTTAATGCACAGCGCTCGTTTGTCTCATTTTGTTGTAGTGCTTCAGTGCCTCTTCCAACGCTTCAGGTCAACAGAACTCTCGCTATTGAGATTGATAGACTTTCCCCACAGCTAATGATGTATTTCAATCAGAGCCCAATGGATAGTGTAAACACTCGCAACGTCGGCCAGGCTGAGAGTAGGCATTAATGGCATAATTGGGTTACTGCGTCGAGACGTGTAAAGCGCGCCCCTCTCACGTCTCTGCGAGCTCCAACTTGAGATGAATTTGCCTCCACAGTTAATAGCCTAATAGCTAGAGAACACCAATGTGGCATTGGAGTCCCTGATGCAGCCCTTTTAACTGTTGTTATCACTCAGCAAGCAGCCCTGCGATGTACAATAGTGCTTTTCACAACGCCTTGTGCCATAGCTGCTGATTGCTCTTTTTTTCTCTGACACCTTTTCTTAGACACAAATGCTTTGAAATGTGTGTGTGTGTGTGTGTTGTTTGTGTGTGTGTGTGTGTGTGTCTGGGGGTGTGGTTGTATGTAGTCCTCCAGCTTACAAGTCTATTATTGTCATAAAAACTGTCCAGGAGCAGTCTATGAAGTGTGTGGCTTGTTGTTCATATTGTGGGTGCAGTTTGCTCATGAGTAAGCTCTATGACAAGCTTGAGGCACAGATTCAGAGGATCAGTTGCACAGTCAGGATCTAGTCATTGGAATCTGATGTGTTAGTCCATGCTAATTGGAGATTGTTTGACTGAATGTCAAATGATTCTATGGACTCAATTGATAATAGCTGGACTGTCTGTGGAGAAAAATGTTTTTCCTCACAGATAAACAGCATAATAGGAATTCAGAGTAAGGGTGAAAAAACATACAGAACAGTATTGTCTGATGTTTGATGCTGATGTTTGATGTACAGGTTTATTAAAAGTGCAGCAGTGGTGACATCTCTTTGTGCAGTGGTAGTGCAGATCTGTTCAATTTAAATATAGAACGGGTGGGTAGAGACTTGTGTCCTAGGCTTTGAATCTTGATTTGTTGCTGCAGTCTTTTAGTAAGAAACGGTAGAGTACTTTTGGTATGATAAGAGTATCTTGTGCTATGATAAGCTAACTTCCATTGCTTTGTAACTGCAAGGATTTACCACAGATACTCCAACTGTACCTCTTAGGTGTGCTGTGTTGGCTTAGACTGGGTTGCACTGATGATATGGCACCAGCTTCCTATAGGTTACCTGTTGGACTAGCTGGGCCTAGATAAAGCCATGAGCAAGGGTCATAATGTACATCCACATAGCTTGACTGACTGTCAAGCTATGACAAGTCTGTCACTCACATATTTAGGCTAGGGATTTCAAGTCTGGGCAACTTTGAACACCTAGATTTTGCTGTGAGCTTGTTGCCAGAGTTTGTAACACTACCCATCTCATTGAACTGCAGTGGTAGAGAGCATAACTCACACCCACAAAGGCTTTGCTTGGAAAACTGAAGCGAAAGTGTTTTTTACCTCACGGTTATTGAAAAAGATGCTCTGATTTTTTTCTCTCTCTCAGAGACACCTCTGAGTCATGTAACCTGAGATTTCAAATCCCAACAGCATCAGCAAATCAGCCATCCATAGAGATTCTTTGAGGCAGAAATGGCGACCTGACTGCACACAGCCCAATCAGTGGAGGGCTATGTGTCCCATGGTGGCTGAGTTTGGCAGACATTAGCAGTGACTGCCAGCATCGCTTACAGAATCTTCAAGGCTGCACGTGACCTTTGAACCCTTCTCATTCTTGTCTGAAGTGTCCATACCGACAGCAGCCACACTCTTTAAAAACAGTTCCACCCCCCCACCCCCCATCAAAGCCCCTTCTTCAAACACTTCAAAGTTGACATAATTCTTGCTTTTGACAAACACATATTTAACTATATTAGCAGTGTCATTGTTCCTCCCTCTTGCTCTCTTTGATGTTTTCAATTTGGAAACAGAGCAGGAGACGCTTGCTTGGGGTTGTTGTTTAGAATGAGATTTCCTCTTTTTTTCTCCCCTCCCGTGGCGTCTGTGTGTGATGTAAGCCAGTGTCACACTATTATTCTCACTGATCCCTTCCCCATCAGATCATTTCTTCTTCCAGGAGACATTGTAGCAAAGCCCAGCTCTGATCTCCGACGCAGCTTAGCATGCTGCGTACTTAAACAGCTGCCTTGCGTGTCATTTTGATTTACGCATTGCTAGGAAGAGTAAGGGGAATTTAACATGGCTAACATCGTTGGTGGTGGGATTCCAATAGAGGAGATATGAATTTGATTTCACTCGCCCTCATTCACCTCAGAGCCAGAGAGCGCGCACACACAAATATGCAAATTATTTTAATTTTGTTTATAGAGATGGAGTGATTAATTGCTCATATTTTCCACATTTCTTCCATGGTTTTCAGCAGGCCTGTTATCGTGCTGATGAAATCATAGTGCTTGTGTCTCTTGAGAGGGTGCTTAGCTGCCTCAGTTGCAGGCAGAGTCTGTTATCAGAATGTAAACTGTTGTCAGCTTGTAAGCATCAGGCTGTTACCTCTCATTCTCAACTCATCCCCAATCTTAAGCATGTTACACTGTTTCTTTTCTTACTCCTAATTCTTATTTGTACACTTGTTGCAACCAACAACTTGTTAGCTCCTTGAATTAACTTAAGTAAGAAAGTAAAGAGATTCTATTTAGAATCACTTAAAGGTTGTATCAGGGATAGCACCAGGGATACGTCACTTCTGTTGATGTTCAAACAAAACAGAGAGCTAGTTCGCTAATCCCTCCCCCTCCCTCCTGTGCAATTAAGGGCCCGTCCTAATACCTCCCCTACCCCTAGATTTTTGCCCTAACCCTCGTTTTTGCGCGTGCACGTGTAGGGCTAAGGTGTCCCATTACTTTAGGTAGCAAGGGGAAGTGCTATTTTCCCCTTAAAATCAACCCTCAAAATATAGCCAGGACCGATGCAGTCTTAAAACGAAGTGGGAGATGAGACTACCCAGGATACCGTGCAAGCTCACTGAGCCGGCCACATTTTTCATATATTTTCGCAAATAAGCATATTAAAATTTCGAACTTTGTTGGAATATGTTAGTTTGATGCACATCTGATGGACTGTTGAGTTTTGAACACTAATGTTCAAACGATGTTCATGATATCTGCTGAGTGCTTTGAGAGAGTCTGCCCTTCAAATAACGTTATATATCTGATCTGGGTAGTTTCGTCAATATTTAAGGTGTGTGTTTTGGCGTTCACATGAACACGTATATCTTTGTTGATTAACCAGACGTAGATAAACCAGCACAGCCCACACAACAATGACCGCTGGAACGGGCATGTTTCTGAATGAAAATAGTAGCAGGCTACTACCGGTAGACACGTCGGCGCTGCGCGTGACGTAGGTGAGCACGTTCGCTACGCTAATTTGCATATAGTGGTGTCCCAATTCATAGGGAAAGATCTTCACCCCCACTTCCCTTGTCGAGGGGCCTTTAATGTTGAGGGGCAATCAAAACCAAGTGGAAGTTTTAAGGGGGGAGAAATGGGACGGACCCTAGAACTCTCCTAAACGCGTGTCTTGTCAGTTATTGGTTGAAACACTTTATTTTGATTTTGAGTTGTTTGCCAACCCTTGTTGGTAGCAATTGTTTTTGTGTACAGATCTTGGAGCCTAGGGTGCCTACAGAAACACGTTTTTTTGACGGCCTGCTTATGGGGTAGACAGCTAGCGGATCTTTAGGAAAGATTATATGAATGTGATCATTTATGTTTGGGCCTTTTTTGGGCCTGAATCGCTGATACAACCTTTAAGCATACCATAGTATACTGTGTATCCATGCCTAACAATATTAACATGCCATTTATATTCATAGGATGCATAGATAAATGTATGCATACATTTCACTTGGACATAATAAGGTTGGATTAGTTAGTCAAACATGCCTTTTCTTTCGGGTTGAGACAATAAGAATTCTTAAACGCTGTAGTGTGTTATTGTTTTGTTACTGCTAGCCAGTACTTAAAAGGCGAAGGCAAAAGGCAAAGTTAATTAAAAATGAATGACTTTAAGTAGTTGTAAAAAGCCAGTTTGTGTGGTTGGGAAAATTAGATGAATATGTGTGGTTGGTTGGTTAAATGAAAACAGCATTTTCCCCCACAAAGATTTATACATTCATCCCTCTCCTCAGGACAAACAGATTTTTTAAAGTGCATCCGAGGCCAACGCCTTGTTTACCAAACGACCACACTTTCCACATTTGTCTCTTAGGGGCAGTGGGAAAACATTGTTCTTGAACCCCTCGAACCTCTCATATGAGGTGCATGCATGTCTATTCACCCAGTGAGCGTAAACTGCATATTAATAGTTGCATTGATACATATGGTAAACTTAAGTGATTCTAAATAGAATGTCATTACGTCTTTGTTCAATATCATTTTTGACTGCTGCCAATCTGCAGCCAATGAAGTTACATTTTCGTCCTGACTTGCAGCAATATTTGTCAGCAATCAGTACTAATTAATGTTAGACATGACATGTACTAGCAGCTTTACCTACATTTGATGAGAGGACAAGTGAATTTAGTTTTAATGTTTATCTCATGACATCTTCATTACGGCACACTTTAATAGTCTTCTTTTTTCATAAACACCTCAAGTGTAATTTTTGTATCTTGTAAGGTTTGCATCTTGAAAATAGAAAGTAGGTTGTTTTCTCTGCATGCAATGAAATGTTATCAATACCGGTTAAGTACAAATCGGTGGCATTTCCGTGACATATCCCTGAATAGACTGCAGGATGCCCTCAAGCAATTTCTTTAGCTGGCCTCCAGTTCACACGGCCACAAAGCAATGCAATAAATGTTATGTTGGTATATGAATACCACCCAGGGAAGTAGTCATGATCTAGAGAGAGAGAGACAGAGAGAGAGAGCAAGAGCAATGAGAGGACTTGTTTATTCTAGTCTGATAAAGGATAGGAGCTGGTACTTAAAGTCAAGATTTTTTTATGTTCTCAAAGTCCATCACATTCCCTTTTAAAGTTGTCTTTGATACTGAAACGCATGAAATTATATTACTGTACATTAAGAGCATTTCAGGTAGGTGAATATTTTAACCAAAGAGTATACTCTTTGTTTTAACTTAAATAGCCCTTGGTAGGATCTGCAGGGGAGCATGGAGTTGGCTTTGGTTTGTACTAAATTATCTCTTTTGGGGTCATTTTAGAAGCCGTTTGTGATTTGGTGTGAATCTCCATTTCTTCTCCAATCTTCCATTTCCTTGTCACAAAGAAGAGTATATGAAATCTTTGAGTTTGTTACTGTACAGCTTGTCCTGTAAACAAAGTCACATTTGTGTAACCTGCTTGTGATATTCCAGAGTTTAATCAATGAGTCAGCATTGACCCAGTGTAGAGGGTTGTGTGCTGCATTAAGGCAATTTTAAACCACAAGAGCACATCTGCCAAACAGCTTCTTTGAAAATCTATGGTGATGCCTAGCCTGGGTTTTCCCATGCTGCCTTACGCACACAATTTTATTCACGCTGCTAGGCAGCCTTGATTCCATGGACTTCGTTTTCACCTCAACGAAGGAATCAATCACAGAACGGAGGGGGACAGCAAGACGATGACGACACACCGAAGCGGTTATGAGCTACGTACAGACGTAGGCCTATTTGATAAACATTCGTAGCGGCCAATAAACGGCTCTGGGCATTCGTAAACCACGTTTCAAATACGAGAAAATGAATGTGTAGTTCCCAGACCCCATCTCAATGAGATGAGGTTTGGCGTTAGCCAGGCTAGGTGATGCCATCAAGAGGGATAATAAGTGAAGCTAATGTTATGTTACTGTGTGGCGATGCCACGGACATCTCAGGACACATCTTCCAGCTGTGACTGGCTTGTCTTTGCTGAGGACTTGCCGGCCTGCCTTCACACCCCTCTGTGAGTCTGCGACGCCTGTGATGCTAACGCTGGCTGGTGGCCATGACGACCGATGGCAGACTGACATGTGGATTTACCCCACTGGCACTCACAGTTTGGCATTTTACTTTTTTCTCTGTTCTCTCTCTCCCTCTCTCTCTCTCTCTCTCTCTCCCTCCCTCTCTCTGTGAGAGTGTGTGATTGTGTCTGTGTGTATGTATGAAAAAAAAAAAAAACAGAGAGGCGTTGCGTAGATTTTGGGCTTTATGTTTAATAGGGGATGTGTCATGATATTTTTGGCATTGTGGCATTTGGAGTGGGACATTGTGACCCCCAAATAATTGGGCTGAGTCTCCACAGTTAAGGGCAGGCACTGGTGTTTGGGGTATATTCTGACTTCAGGCCCCCCACTTCTCTTGTGATATGCGCCACATGCTGACAAAGTTGATATTCGTTTCTATCCTCAAGCTTTTTGCTCTTATAAATACTTTGTCTGGAGACGAATAGAAGTCTTGGTAACGGAATCCTGCCCGTGACAGCGTGTGTACTCAGCAGCTCTTTGTGTAGCCCACGGATCATCTGCGTGCACAGCAGAATGAGCAAAACTGTTGACGAGCATTGTTGAAGCAGCACTGACAAGAGGAATAACTGTTTTATTTCCCTCTCCGAGTCGAAGTCTTACTCAGAAACGCTTCCCGAAACGCCGTGTCAGTTTTTCATCTGTGAGCCTGTTTGAGTTGGTTGAGGTATTTTTTCCCTGTGTTTGTACAGCCGTTGTCAGTGTCAGTGTGTTGCAGGAACCTGGCGCTGGCTGCTCCCCGCCTCTCTCTCTCTCTCCCTCTTTCTCTCTCTCTTTCTCTCTCTCTCTCTCTCTCTCTCTCCGCCATTAGATCTCTCCGAGCTTGTCTGACTTTGACTCCCAGGCAAAGGGGACCTGTTAACTAAGTGCTGGAAGCTCGTGGGAGCGGTGCTTCTGTCGCTAACTCAGGAGCAGAGGATGGGGTGGGGTGAGGTGGGGTGGGGGTGGGGGGGTGCTGAGGGGTGTGGAGGGCTGGTAATGGGGATAGAGGAGCTGCCTGCCTGCCTGCCTGCCTGCTTGTCAACAGCTCTTGCCTCAGCGGCAGCAGCCTCGTCAGTCACGCTGACTCCCCCCTGGAGGAGCCGATACAGCTGCTGGAGCTCCTCTTCCCCTCTCCTCTCCTCTGCGCCAGGGGAGGCTTCCATGCCGCTCCAGGGGGCTGGCATTGCCTCCACTACCACCAGCACTGCTGCTGCCGCCTCACCCTGGATGCTGGCCGCCTGCGGCCCTCCTCTCCTCTCCTCTCCTGTCCTCTCCTCTCCTCTCCTCTCCTCTGTTCTCCTCTCTTCTCCTCTGTTCTCTTCTCCTCTCCTCTCCTCTCCTCTCCTCTGCTCTGCTCTCCCCTCCTCTCCTCTGTTCTCCTCTCCTCTGTTCTTTTCTCTTCTCCTCTCCTCTCCTCCCCCCTTCCTTCTCTGTTCTCCTGTCCTCTCCTCTGTTCTCCTCTCCTCTCCTCTGTTCTCTTATCTTCTCCTCTGTTCTCCTCTCCTCTCCTCTGTTCTCTTCTCTTCTCCTCTCCTCTGTTCTTTTCTCTTATCCTCTCCTCTCCTCCCCCCCTCCTCTTCTCTCTTCTCCTCTCCTCTCCTCTCCTCTGCTCTGTTCTCCTCTCCTCCCCCTGTCCTCTGTTCTCTTCTCCTCTCCTCTCCTCTCCTCTCCTCTTCTCTCTTCTCCTCTCCTCTCCTCTCCTCTGCTCTGTTCTCCTCTCCTCCCCCTGTCCTCTGTTCTCTTCTCCTCTCCTCTCCTCTCCTCTCCTCTTTTCTCTTCTCCTCTGCTCGTCTTGCCTCTCTCCCCTCCCTGTGCGCTCTGTGTGAAATGGAGCATTGATTGCATCAGTGCGGACAGAGCGCTATGCATAATATTATTGCCCTCCATAATCCCCCCCCCCCCCCCCCCACACGTACTCCAAATTACCCCTCTCCTCCTGAACCGTGGTTGGACCCAGCCACTCATGTTGGAGAGGCATGATGGACAGGGGTGGGTGGGGGGAAGGAAGGAAAGAGGACCAGGGGGAGCTTACAGGCAGGGGAAAAAAGAGGAGCCGGATGTGGGGAGAGAGTGAGAGAGAGAGAAAAAGAGAGAGAGAGAGAGAGAGAGAGAGAGAGAGAGAGAGAGAGAGAGAGAGAGAGAGAGAGAGAGAGAAAATGACAGGATGGACGCCTGCAGAGGACCCTACCTTGTCTGTTCAGCCCTGACGCGGCTGATTAGAAAGCTATTCCTGCCTCTAATGAATAATTGAATATCTCTGCTTCCAGATGTAATTTTAACCTTGATAAAATAGGGACCCTGAGAATGGCCTGCCACTATGTAGCCTAGTTTGTTTGTCTCAGTGTGGACGAGGTCTTCTTTAAATGCCATCTGAACGTGTACAGTTATGCCACTTACTACAGCCTTAAAGGAATACTCCGGAGTAAAAACAACCTACAGTAGGCTCTATTTACGATATAGATACCAAGTTCAAACTTGAGAGCAAAATTATGTTAATTGGTGGTTGTTTGCATTAGCAATGAAATGGTCTACAATGGAAGTCTGTGGGGCATGCAAGTAGTCAAAAAACAAACACACTTTTATACCATTGACAATGCTCAAAATATAATTATACTTCTAAAGTAGTGTAGTGAATGTCTCTACAGAAAAAAAACGAAGTATTGTAACTTTGAAAGTGTACAGAGATATTATAACAAGACTTGTTTCTGGAGGAAGGGAATCTTCTTACTTTTTGTTCCATAGCATCAAATCAGTGGGTGAGTTCAACTTCTTTCAGCGTTGTGTAGATCTGACTAAATATGAGGCAAGTTTCTATTGTAAGATTCAGTCAGATCTGCACAGTGCTGCAAGATCAAACACACCCACTGATTTGAAGCTACGCTACACAAAGTAGCATCACATTATACACACCATTTCATTGCTAATGCAAACAATGGTCCAATTAATGTAATTTTACTCTCAAATGAAAGTTTGAACTTGGTATCTACCGTAAATAGAGCCTAGGTCATTTTTACTCCGGAGTATTCCTTTAAGGCATTTTCAAATTTGGCTAAATGAATGACAGCGACTGGTTGGAGCTCTGTTGATGATTAAAACAGACCTAATTTGTCTATTGAGATCAGCATGAAGAATAAAAGTAATTGTCAGATGTAGTACTTTGTCAGTAGTGAAGTTAAATTAAAATCATTATCTTTGTCATCTTTTTATACTCTTGTATATAAAGCTCAGCTTTAGTCTGGGGATAAGATGAGATTCTCCCTCCCACGACAGAGGAATGGACAGAGATAATCAATAACATATATTTGATGGAAAAAATCACATTCTCACATCGGTTACAAATGAACAAGTTTGTTAAATTATGGACTGAATGGACTTCATATACACTACAGACACAAACACTGGGAGGGTCATCACACTAATGCATTTTGTAGAACTGAAGTACTTAACTAATTTGTATATACCCTTGTATTATGTTTATATGATTATTGAAGAACATACTGTCAGATCTTAAAACATGTTATTTTCTTTTATTTTTATTTTTTATCCTTTTTCTTTTTATTCCCTATGTCATGAGAGAAATCCTTATGTGGTAAATATGCTGTAACCATTACATCCCTTGTTCTTGTCAAATAGTTCTGAACTGTTTGTGATATATAGTGGGGAAAAAAAAAAAGGGCAATGAGGGGAGATAACTTAAGTGGATGTATTATTTATGTACACCTCCTGAATTGTAATATTCCTATTGTCCAATAAATAAAGAATAAAAAAAAAAGAGATTCTCAAACATTAGGGAATAAAAAAGCAGAACACCAGGGAAACAATGTTATTTTATGACAGTTCCTTTACTGGGGTTAAAAATCAATGAAGATAATCAATAGTTCAGCTTACTTCTTTGTTAATGCCTAATTAATTAATTAATTACTGTTATAGTATCAATATACACAAAACAAAAGCAGTGACTAGTTTGAGCCGTGGTTATTCCTGTCTGTTCAATGTTCAAGTTCCTTGGGGTTTACCGAAGCCTGACCGTGCTAAATATACATCGTAAAGGTTGTTGTGTTTCTGTTTTCAACACAGCATGTACACTGTAACTGTTATCTTGTTTGTTTACCACTTACAAAATGGAAAGCTGTTCATAACCCTTATGAATGTAAAGCACAGCCATATGTGTGTGTGGTGTGTGTGTGTGTGTGTGTGTGTGTGTGTGTGTGTGTGGGGGGGGGGGGTGATATAGTTGGAGTGGTGGAATTAGTCTTGCAGATGTCTCTATATTATCCCCCTTCACTATTCCTTGTAGAGTCCATGTGTTTGCCATGCTTGGGCTCCTGCGAGTCTGTCTGAGGTCAGCTGTGCCGCCTACACAGGCTTCTGTCTGAGGCTGAGGCTGACTGCACCAAGCTCCGTTCACTTGCAGCCAACCTCACTGGCCACCCATTAGCAGCACCAAAGCACCAAAGAAGGACTGGGTATCTCGCATAGCAATAGTCCTTTTTTATAGTGTATAGTTTGAGCATGCATGGTGTGTGTGTGTGTGTGTGTGTGTGTGTGTGTGTGTGTGTGTGTGTGTGTGTCTGTTAAGTGCAAGTCTGTTCTGTATTTAGCCCATGCGGGGGAGAGAGAGAGAGAGAGAGAGAGAGAGAGAGCAGTGAGAGAGAGAGCAGTGAGAGAGAGAGCAGTGAGAGAGCAGTGAGAGAGAGCAGTGAGAGAGCAGTGAGAGAGAGAGAGAGAGAGCAGTGAGAGAGAGAGAGAGAGCAGTGAGAGAGAGAGCAGTGAGAGAGCAGTGAGAGAGAGAGCAGTGAGAGAGAGAGCAGTGAGTGAGAGAGCAGTGAGTGAGAGAGCAGTGAGAGTGTTGATGGGGGGCTGGGCAGGCGTGACCCTGTGTCTGATGAGGCCTTGTGCCCTGGAGCGGAGCCAGGCCGGCGAGGAGACACCACTGGGTTACGGAGACATATAAACTGGAGCTGAGCTCACTTTGTGTATTTGTGTGCTTAGATTCCACCCTGGTATTTCATCTGTGGATTGTTTCACTGCACTGTACTTGCACTGGCCCCCCATTGCCCCCAGAACAGCCAGGCTTTTCAACAGGATGACGGGAACATTCCCAGAACAGCCAGGCTTTTTAACAGGACGACGGGAACATTCCCAGAACAGCCAGGCTTTTCAACAGGACGACGGGAACATTCCCAGAACAGCCAGGCTTTTCAACAGGACGACGGGAACATTCCCAGAACAGCCAGGCTTTTCAACAGGATGACGGGAACATTCCCAGAGATGCTTAGTCATGCTGGTCAAACTACCCTGACAGGAAGTGGCAATGATGCCGCAGTCAAAGTCTATTAAATCACAAACCCATTTTGACTCACTGCTACATGATTGGTCTTGCAGTGTTGTGTTCGCTGGGAATCTTCGCTGGGGAGCTGGCATCTTGCTCTCCCTGTTACCAGTCTACTTTCAGATGTCACTTTACATTAGAACATCTATTTATGCAATTTATGTATAAAGGATTATTACACGGCTCTTCATAATGCTGCAGAATGCTCCATTCACTTGAATGGGCCTTCCCAACGTTCGGTGGTCTGATATTTCTCGATAACAGAGCGTTGCTAAGTATAACAGACCGCTGTCAAGGAAAATAGGTTTTGTGCTTCTAATTCACGTCTCCGCTGCGCGTCGGGGTCCTGTTCGTCCTGTCGGGACTTATTTTCTGATAATGACCGGTCTATACATTATCCCTTACATATATAATCACATGCTACATATAGAAAACATCCTCATGTGTATTTAATTGAAATATCTTTGACTTACTTGACATACTTAGTAAATGAAACTGGACACTTTTGACAGGTTGATCTTTTGACTGGGAATAAGCCAGCTAGCAGCACATAGCCACAGAGGCCTTTCATGAGTATCACCCCTCATGTCCATTAACCATGACAGGACACTGCGTGACAGCGTGGCACATTATTGATGTTGTGTGAATGCGATCTACTTAGCCTTGTATTCACACTCTCTTGTGGTCCCTCTTGAAGCTAAGTGAGTGAGGACAGCACTTTTACACGACGCTGCCTCTTCACAGCGCTAAGCATATTCACCGATAAATGAATCCGTCATACGCTGCTGTTGTGTGTGTGTGTGTGTTTGTGTTGATACATTTGACTTTAGCTACAGTATAATAGCTTTAATGATTTCTAGAAGACACTGTAATTCCAGCTGTTGACTTGTATTAGCTATTCAAATGTGTAGGTGGGATGAAGAGCTGAAAATGAACCGTTGATTTTGATTTAGGAAATTTATTATTTGCCATCGTTTAGATAAGGAAAGCACCTTACCAGAGGAGCTGACAAAGTCTTAGAGATGGCTTTTTGTTTAATTATTGGAAGATTTTTTGGCCAGACTTTTGTCAAATCGTAAATATGTGACACACGGTTAGTTTTTTTTCCGTTTTTTTTTTTTTAGTCTATTGACTACCTAAGCAAGATCATATGACACAAATCTCCCCAGATGCTTGTGAAAACCAGCCCTGACAAAAAGACTCACTAACATGGCATATGTTACAGTATATAGACCTAATTGCCGCATCAGCGGATTGATTGGGTAATTGGCGAGGATTGTAAATCGGCCGTTTATAGTCTCTCCGCTCACACAGGCCCTTTCTCTGGAGTGGCTTCTTCTCATAATGAGGTCATCACCTTGTTTTGTGTGGGCGTGATGGCCCCGCTGATGGCTTTAATGAGACTCTTTAAAAGTGATTGGCATGCTCTTAAGGCAAGCCACAGGCCACTTTAGCGACTACAGGCAGAGGATCCCTTTAATTCAATTGTGCGGAAGATACACAGATCAGTCCAAAAAAAAAACAAGATTGACAATTTAACAGTGGGAACGCATTGTGTCCTGTCCGCGCATCCTCTGCTCTGTAAGAGATTAGGCTGTTGTGTCTTTTTATATTGCTTTTATTGTAAGTGTGTTGGTATTGCAGTTTCTTTAAAGGGACACCAGGCAACGTTTTCGTGTTAATTAATCATCTTCGTAAGTCGGTATATGGTTAAATGACTCATTACGGGGCTCATTAAGGCTCTCTCGCCCGCCCCTACTGCCTGTAGGAAGAATATCCTACTTGCAAGTTTGGTGTATTCTACCCGCCGACCAAAGCAGGATCAGTTTACAGCACAGAGGCAGGCTAACGAAACGCTAGAGATTGTTGCAAACGTGTGTATAATGGCAGAGCCGGCGAAGAAGCAGCGAAAACCCTTGACGGATGACGCAAAGAAAAGGAAAAGAGCTTCAGACCGAGCAAGGGGGAGTTTCGTAAAGAAAAAGCGTCAGGCTTGCCTGGCGTCCCTTTAATTGCATAGCACTGCAGGAATTTCCAGGATGGCAACATCATACCATCCCATTGGGGCTGTGCTATTCTTTGGTCTTTTTTCATTTGATGTTTAGGGTCACACTTAATCGCCTTCCCTTAGTGTAGTGTGGTTGTAAAAGTTGTCAAATGACTGTGAACATCAGTTTTATATGTTTTTATGTGATTGGTGGTGATATCAGTGGAGCATATCTCCCAAGGTCCCTGAAATTTGGATGTTCAGTGACTGTGAATGTTTAGAGTGTGTGTGTGCGTGTGCGTGTGCGTGTGCGTGTGAGTGTATGTGTATGTGCGTGTGAGGGAGGAAAAAAAAACATTGAGAATATGTTTGAAGAAAGAGAGAGCACATCTCTAAAGCTGACATTGTGAAGGTCAAATGTAGCAAAGCCAGAAACTCAAAAGCAGAATGGTGGAGTGTGTTTTGTAGTCATCCTTGGCCCCTCTGGCTGTTGAGCTGTTCCCTGCTTTGCAAGGGAAATGCATCTGTTGTTGTCAGTGCCATGTGTAATGTGGAATCAGAGAGGCTGGCAATGCAACTAGTTAGCTTGACTGCAGACTCGGAGAGGAGGGGCTGGGAGCTGTACGTATCATGAATATTTTCTGGGCTTTGGTGTGTAACTAATGGCAGCCGCCTCTGTGTGTGTGTGTGTGTGTGTGTGTGTGTGTGTGTGTGTGTGTGTGTGTGTGTGTGTGTGTGTGTGTGTGTGTGTGTACTATATGTGTGTGTGTGTGTGTGTCTGCACTCTGCACTGCTGTGCACATTCTCTTTTTGCACAAACCATTTCCTCTTCCAGCAATTCAGCCGAGTGCCATGCCGTTGTGGTAACATGCAATGGAGAAGAACAGTTGCGGCATGATTATGCTAAATGATTCATGGGAAACACTTGTCTGACATGGTGGATGATTTTTACATAGAGCCCAATTTGGCAGCGCTCAGCGAGCATGGAAGTGCCTCCTTAGTGACTTGCAGATGATTGATTTATGCCACATTCTGAAGTGCCGGAGGTGGAGGCATTGCGAAGAGGGGGAAAAAACACGATTGAATGCCTTCGCCTGCAAGACAGACCTCTTTTGTCGTTTACAATACTAGCCATCAGTATTAGTATTTGCCCTGCTTGTGGATCTGCAGCTGTAACAACAAAAACCTGACACACATACGCACACACGCCAAATGTGCCTGCAGTATGAACATCTGAAAGTGAGTGATAGAGAAAGAGGAAAAGGAGAGAGAGAGAGAGAGAAAGAGAGAGAGAGAGAGAGAGAGAGAATGTGTCATGTGGGTGAGTGAGTATGTGCAAGGGTTAAGACTACACAGCCTTGAGAATGTGAGGTACGTCACCATGACTGTATTAGATTAGTGCACCGAAGCTATGTGTGTCCCTGTGAGTTTGTGTGTGTGTGTGTGTGTGTGTGTGTGTGTGTGTGTGGCTGAGTGAGAGCTGCCAAGTTCCATCCAGGCGCTGGATGCTGTTGCATCACTGAGCGTGTTCTGAGAGGACGGACGCCTGCGGGCCCTGCAGTCTGCTTGCCTGCGCCCGGCGCGCTCGCTCTGCTGCAGCCGCTCTTCCAGCTGGTCGCCGCTCACCCCGTGACCCACTTCAGCCTCTTCGACGGCACAGACGGCCCCAGCGCCCGCCCAAGTGCCAGCGCCGTCGGAAACTGACCTCACCTGTTGTCTGGGCCTCAGCACCTCAGCCTAGCTCTCTCTCTCTCTCTCTCTCTCTCTCTATTCTCTATCTCTCTCTATTCTCCCTCTCTCTCTCTCTTTCTCTCTATTCTCTATCTCTATTCTCTATCTCTCTCTATTCTCCCTCTCTCTCTTTCTTTCTCTCTATTCTCTCTTGTTTCTCTCCCTCTGGTCCTTCTCTCTCTCTTTTCATTTCTTTTTTGTCTCTGCTCTCTCCGTCTCTCCAGAGGAGTCTCTGACCACTGGCTGTCACCCAGCGGAGGCCATGTCCAGGGCAGAATGCACGATTTAGCCGCATAATGAGGCGCTGTATTAGAGACACCTGGCCTCTTCAGACACTTACCCACAAAAATGCTCTTTGGGTGACATTTCATATTCCTCCATTTGTCTCTGTCCATCCCAAGGAGAGAGAGAGAGAGAGAGAGAGAGAGAGAGAGAGAGAGAGAGAGAGAGAGAGAGAGAGAGAGAGAGAGAGAGAGAAAGAGAGAGAGAGAGACAGAACAAGAGAGAGAGAGGGAGAGAGAGAAAATACAACCCCCTTTTGTCTGACGATCTGCTGCTTTGCATGATAAAGAGCCCAGGGCTTCGTGGCCTTTCAGAGCTGCTGAAGCCTTGCCTTGCCCCCACAGTGGTGAGCGCGGTGGGTAGACCTGAGGCAGACGGAGTCGGACAGCTAACAGATTGACGCATGGCTGGACTCAAACGCCCGCCTGTCCAACATGTTGTTTTGCGACTTTCACATCAAGCACCCTTCATAAAACGTCACTCACTCACTCTCACATACACTCTCTCTCTCTCTATCCTCTCTTATTTCTCTCCCTCTGGTCCTTCTGTCTCTCTCTTTCTTTTATTTTTTTTCTCTCTCTCTGTCTCTCTCTCTCTCTCACACACACACACACACACACACACACATACCAAGCTCTTAGAGCCTGTTAGCTAAATTGAGTTGCATAGTAGGATCGTAAACTGAATAAATAACACAAATCGTGTTTAAGCTAGTTTCCGTACCTCGACCCATCTAAATGTCCCTTTTAGTAACAGTAATTGATATCGATGCGTGCTGCTGAGGGTACCCTTAAATCACTGGTTGACGGTGTGAGGCAGTAAGCCACTCGCTAGGGCGACGGCAGAGCCTGAGTTATGCGTGAATAACTGCCTGTCGCGTCTAATGATGTGTTGTTTCCACACGCTATTTGCTCAGCTGTTTTGACAGGCCTGGATGGATTGAGTCACTCCGAATGCCTTCAGCTTGGCTCGAACCGAACGCCCAACAAGTCAGGGTTGCTTAGGGGTTCTCCAAGTCCAAGCATGGCTGCACTTTTTGCTGGACAGTTGTTTGTTTGTCATGTGATGAACTGTGCTGAGTTGTGGCTCATACAAGCTGGGGTACCCTCCAACTACAGTATGTAAAAGGAATTTTTAACTTTCAAAGAGAAAATCCATAACAATTGCATGACATCTCCTTTCAAGTCTAGTAAGATGAATCGTGTAGGTCATATAGGGTTTTAGGTTGATGGAAATAGGTTTAGTCATGTCAGCATGAGATGTTGAAGTGATTCTGTTATGTGTTTCCATAAAATCTGCCCTTGCCCTCTTCAGCAGCCTCAAATGTTTGACCCACAGCTGTTCAGAACTCCCCCTGCCATTTTTAATTCACATAGTACAGCTTATGAAAACATACACTCTTGCATTTCCGCTAGTCGAATATTCATGGCTTCTCTTAAAATATACAAATTAGTTGGATGGAAACCCAGTTATTGTATGTCTCGTCTGTGATCTGAGGCGAATCTGTTTTGTTTTGAATGTTTTTTTTATATACAGTATATATTGTGTGTTGTATGTTTGTGTTGAACGTTTGTTATTTATACATGAGATTGTGATTGCCGAACCGCCTTCTAAAAAGCCCATTTAAATCAAAGGATGCTGACTCAGCTTGGCTCAGTCAGAGTATGATCCTTTTTCCCATTTACACTGTCTGTCTGCTGGAGGCCCTTGTTCAGACTGCAGCTATGCAGCCCTATCCTCATGCTCCGATTTGCCCTGTAAATGAACAGACACAAATTCATTTGTGCGCTTCGTTGCTCTTGGTATCGACTCATTTCCAGTTTCCAGCCCTGTCATTAGCGGGAGATAATTTAAGGCTGGGACACGGTGCGCGGCAGCCGCTTAGCCACCGCTAACTAAACTCCTCTCTCATCTCATCTTATCTGCTGCGCTGATGAAGTGGCGATCAGGTTAATTATTTGGTCGCCACAATCACCAGAAAGGCATCACCTCTCACTCCACTTGTCCTGTATTTTGACACTTGATGTGGGATGACTGTCAACCAATTTTAGTGGGGTATTGCAGTTTACTTAATGATGAGTGAGGAGAGAGTATTGATTGACAAAACCGTTCGTTTGGACTATTTTATTACCCTTTTCAGTTTTTTGTATGTCTTCTGAATTTTTGGCACACATTTTCCTATTATCATGGTATTACTAGACTTAAATGATTAGCCAAAACTGATGTCATTAACAGCACTAATGATCAATTGAAGGAGTATTTACAAAATATCTTTACGTTAGATATTTGAAGGTTGTATTTCTATGGTTGTAATAGGTCAATATAGTTTTCCAAGGACTTAATTGGATGTCTAACTGTGAGTGTATATGCCTCCAACCACATGTTAAGGACATTGTACAAGATGATTAACCTTAACCAAAGCGTTAATTAATAAAGATTGGGGTGCCACCAGTTTAGTATGGTCAACATAATTTACCGTGCAGTGATCTTAAAATGTCTGACCTAATTAAAGTGTATAATGACTTTCATAATGAGATGTCTTTTAAATTGAGCGCTGGAAAAAAATATGTAGCCAGAGGCACTCAGCAAATGTGAACAAATGATGTGTTAATGTCAGATAAATAATTAATCACCCAGCTTTCTCCCTCCACCACCAAGCACACCTATTCCATATGCTTCTCACTGAGCGTTGTACTAAAAGGCTGAACGAATGCCACTTGACCTTTCTCTTTACACAAATCAACATGGGACATCTCTGTAGCAAACATATGGAGAAATCATGACGGCTGTATGCATGCCTGTTCAATTATATCATGCGCGTGTTAAATATTGAGCATGTGTACACCGTGCGTTGCATAATGGCTGCCGTAGAAAAGGGAGCACGGTAATGGCCTGGGTTAATGGAAGCACCTTTTAATCCCCTCCAGGTGATAATCTGTGTTTAATTGAAAGGATTGCCATAAAAGCAGGAGACGGCCGGTCCTCTAGGGCCTGGAATACCCTAGTCGGGTCTAACACTGATTGGATTTTTTGGGGGAAATTAATTGAACTCTAAACTGCCTCAGTGGTTGGGGGGAGGGAGGAGGGGAGAGGGGGCCATAAATGTGTGTGTGTGTGTGTGTGTGTGTGGGGGGGGGGGGATGAGAGTTGAGTGTACCGCTTAGTGGTTTTTACCCATCGGGTCATGCGAAATTTGTTGGGTCATTGGTGTGGGAGATGTGGGTGGAAAAGGCAAAGCTAGGGGGTGGGGGAGATTATTTGGAGTACACTTCAGAGATTTGGGGTGTGGGTGTGAGAAAAGATATACACTGCGGGAAAGATGATGAAGCCATTAGTGTGTGTGTGTGTGTGTGTGTGTGTGTGTGTGTGTGTGTGTGTGTGTGTGTGTGTGTGTGTGTAACTGTGCCTTTTCTGACCACTGCAAGTTGTTTTGGCCAATTTTAGCATATATGTAGGCAGTAGACTGGGTTTGAAAGGCTTTTTAAAAAATCAGTAGGCTTATATTTCTCTCCTAGTATTTCTGTAACATCCTAAGTATGGACTATCTGAATATAACCCTTTTTGCCATTTAAGTGTAGCAGTGGCACTTTTCAGAGAGAGAGAGAGAGAGAGAGAGAGATTCCAAATGTAGATTAGGGCAGATGAGTATTGCTGTTGAGTGTTTGTGGATATTGCCATGATGTAGACACAGCTGAATTATGAAGTATTTTCTCCTCAGCCCAGCAAGACTCTTGACTCTGCATGTTGCCCACAGACAAAGGTTATTTGATGTTCTCCATCGAGTTTGAGTGGACAGCCTCATTGGGGGAGAAGATGGTGCTGTCTTGACATCCACCACCTCTCAAGAACTCAAAACTGACACCCTAGATAAAGAAATGACAACTCAACATTAGGAACTGGCACACCTGTTTACACTGAATACAGAGGCTAACTAAAGCATGATGCTAAAAATGCCTCCATCATTTAAACTAGGAAAAGGAATAAAAACATGAAACATCTCTTTCTTCTTGTTTTTTTTTTGTTTGTTTTTTCTGCCAGGATCTCTGTCTGCCTCTGTGTTCTGCCTGTCTCCTTCTAAAGCACACGAGTCTTATCAGTATGCTGTGTGCCGTGCTTTCTTCTCGTCATGTTGACTGACATTTTGAAACATTGTTAAATTCAGGAGCCAGTGAAATTGCTTGTGCTTGAAACCATTGCTTAACCTCTCGCTATCGTTACTTCTGAATATCTGTCTTTGTGTGTAGATGTGTGTGTGTGTGTGTGTCTCTGTGTAGGTCTATATATGTGTGTGTGTGTGTGTGTGTGTGTGAGGGACTGAGAGAGGAAGTGTGTGGGGGTTTCTGTGCGAGGCTCTTGTTGATGCTTTCGTGATTTATCATAGTTTTTCAAAAATTGGACGATGCTCTTTTGCGGTTAAAGAAAAAAGAGAAGCTTATTCTGGATGGTCATTTGTCAGAAGATAAATTACGCACTGACAAAACCTAAAGAGCGGCCTCCCCTGCTTCGGTCAACAGTGGAGGCTGAGAGTCCCAGAACCGACTGACACAGAAGTCATATTCCCATTTGGCTGTGGTCTATATGGAAATATATTTGTTTACGCTGATAACTTCATAAAATATGATTGTGGTCTATCTATGCGTGTATGTGGCTGTCCACAAAAATAAATCAAAATTATACAGTGTCCACTCAGTGAATCCAAAGTCACTGCAAGACGTTAATGTTGTGGATGGGTGCTGATACAGTAGCCTACATAGTATATGGTAAAGGGCTTTAGACGGCTCAATGTGTGTTAAATGAGATGTTTTCAAGGGCTCCATAACTTGGGCTGTCTAAATGGAACAAAACAAGGCCGTGGAATCTACACGTCACAATCATTCTTCCTGTGGTCTTCCTATAGAGGATGATATGGGCTATATTGGTCTACAAAGTTTTGTTTCTTCACTTGATATCCTGTCTCTTTCTCAGACTCAGTGGCTCTCTGTAATGGTAATCTGGCCATCAGACATAGAGAGTGGCTCCCAGAGTTCACGTAGCCGGAATTGCACAGCCACTCGTGAAGGAGAGCAAAACTCCTGGTGGAGGAATAGCTCCGGATCATAAACATGGCATTTAACACACACTCTCACACACACACACACACACAAACACAAACAGAACATAACCAATGGTGGCTTTAAATACATAAACTAAATGGGCTGTGTGCAGTTTTCCCACAGCAATGCCTTGAGTAAACAAGTGCTCTCTTCTTATCGGCCTTGTCAAACAGAGATGTGTGTGCATGTAAATTGGCTAGTGAATGGTAATTAAAGGTGGTGTTTTTGCTATTTTTCTTGTTCAGTGTTATAATATAACTCTGACCTTTGTGTGACCTCCCGGCACTTTTTTATTGGTCAATTAGCGGCTGTATATATTCAGCAGGAGCTCAAGCATAAAGTAAATTTTAATTAAGATTTAATTATACAAATGCACATCTTAATTGATGGGTCATTTCTTCTTGTTTAGCCATGAAGGTAATTATCTTCTAGAATTGTGGATGTTTTTAATGTCACCACGTGTAAACTCATCTTGAGAGGGAAGCTTTCCGAAAATAAAATAAATAAAATAAAAAATAAAATAAAATAAAAATCTCCCGGGTAGCCCTCTGTCATCCCTGACAACATCAGAATATAGTGCATACAATGCAGTATAAAGGCCCATTCACACCAAGAACGATAATGATAACGATAACTATAACCATAACGATAAAAGCGTTCACACTGAACAACGATAAACAAAGTCTCTCCTTGTGTTAATAAATGTGATGGCTAAAATTCGATGGGTTCTGATTGGCTATTAGCATTTTATCGTTGTGAAAATCGCTCTGAAAGTGATCCCCAACGATATCGTTCTTCATGTCGTTATCGTTATAGTTTATGTGTGAACGTCGTCATTCATATTAATGAGAACGATATTTATTTATAGTTATCGTTATCGTTATCGTTCTTGGTGTGAATGGGCCTTAACACAGACAGACAGACAGACACACACACACACACACACACACACACACACACACACACACACACACACGTATCTGTATCTAACATTACCATACCATTATCATAAAACTTTAATGAATAAAACATGCCCGGTGTCTGTTTGATCAAAATCTGGTTCAATATTGAAATGTGTGTTTAACCAGATGCTGAAAAGATAATGGAATGTGTATTTAACTAATTTGTCTGTGGTAGCAGGACAGATGCCATAGGCCATCTTTAACAAGAACACCTACAGTACGTAGGCTTACAGTGAATATGCTTTGAGCTTACAACATTGCAACACTGGAACGCATTTGATACAACTCAATTAACCTTTTCATTAAGTGGTGAAATAGAAAATGTGTTTTGTTTGTTTGTTTATGTATTTATTTATTTAGGTGTTATTTACCAGCACATGGCAAAAAAGCAATTTACTTTTCTATACGCACATTTCTTTGCTAGCTGATCCGGTAGCATCGGGGCTGTTTTACTACCACGTGTAAGCCACAAGCTTCTTAGTGTTCTATGAGGGGTTTTGGTTTGGTGGCTGAATGCTTTATATTTGGAGAGCAGGTCTCAGTGTCAGCATATTCTCTGGGGCTCTTTGCTGTTGAAATAGCTGCCTAAGTCGTTCCACGAGTAAGATGGTGTATTATGTACCCTCTTTACGATCCCCCAACCGCCAACCCCTGTCTCTTCTTACCTCAGCAGCCTGATGTCTGCTCCCCCTGTCCGTGCCCAGGACACCGCGCCGTGTCATCTCGTTTCAGCCGCGTCCTGTAACCCCGAGGCCTTATTGATTTAGCTGGTCTTCAAAGGGCCTGCTCTGTTAGGCCTCCCTCGACACAGATCCCCATTGTGCGCGAGGCTTGACCTGTGAGTGGTGTCACTGCTGTAATGTCAGGGATGGAATCCGGTCTGGGCGCTGGGGCTTTCTCTTGGATACTGTTTGTTTGGGAGTACAGGCCCCTGGTACTTCCTTGTGTTGATGATGGGAGTGTAAGAATTGCTGATGGAAGCATTCCAAGTTCAGTGCCTGAATAGGACACACAGGACACACATATACACACACATACACACGTATGCACATATGCATGCACACACACACACACACACACACACACACACACACACACACACACACACACACACACACACACACACACACTTAATGACCTCTCTACTCCTTTTTCCACAGATCTCATTTGAGATATCATTGATTGTTCCCCCTCTGTAGTTGTGCTGATTTGTGCATTGGCTGAAGTATGTCTTATTTGGAGTGTGGCAGCGAAGCGTTCTGGTTTCCGCAAGACGGTCACCCAGCACGCGCCCTTCTTCAGCTTGCATTTCACACACATGCCAAGACCGAGCTGTCTCGTCTGCCTCTCGTCTGCTCACACACACGCACACGCACACACGCACGCATACACACATGCACGCACACACACACACGCACACGCACACACGCACGCATACACACACACACACACACACACACACACACACACACACACACACACATTACTATGTTTCTCCTTTACTCCCTGCAGAGTAGTATCAATGGCAGACAGTCTTCCCAGCAGTGAGCAATGTAGGAAAATTAAGTCAGTAATTGACTCTGTGATCAGTATGAGCTCTGCAATTTTATCGCTTTTATGATGAACGACTATTTGCCCCATTATGCTGAAGCAGCTGTACTTATGTGTGTGTTGTTCGACGATAGAGTAAAGTGTGTCACTGTTGGATTGTGCTTGTGCATGCATTGTGACTAGAATACTATGAAGGTGTTAATTTTTTTCATCAACAATAACTTCTCATTTAAGTGATAATGAATGCGCTTTAAATCAATTCGTGTTCTGTTGGAACTGAATGTGTGTCCTGGACGATCAGATTAAGGCACGGGACAATAGGTGCCATATGCCCGATGGCAGAGAGTGCTTCGTAAGCATCTAAAAATGCCTGCATTCATTAGAGTCTCAGAGCTCCGTTTCTGCAGGAGCTTGCGTTCTTTAGCCAAAGGTTAGGACCCAAAATGCATTATATGGGAAGATTAACCTAGAAAGACTTCCCTGTGTGCCTATTACCTCCCTGCAGCTCCGTCCTGCCTACTCAGGAGAAAAGTTGCCGTCGGTATTGTGCTGAAACAATTCATTGTTAAAAGTTATTTTCCTCAGTGGTCCTGTTAAGTACTCATGTACTGGAATGACTTGTGCATGTGTGATACGAGGAAAGGGAAGTGATAAAAATGGTGTAGGCCTACTTGTGAGTGGTAACTTTAGAAAGTAATGCTAGAAAAAATGTGTGTGGTTTTGCTCTCATTTGAAGTGCATAAACTGGAGTCTCTCAGCCTTTCTTTGACTACTTTGACTGAATGAGCAAGGACTCAGTGTTTGCTTTTGTGTAAGAGAAATATGATTTAACAGACATTCATCTGAAAGAAAAGGCCTGATGTGTAATTGTCTCAAAACTGTCTGGAATCCTAGCTTTTGTTTTTTCCCCTGTGTATGGTTTCGTTTTTGAAGATCTCTCTAAAGTAGGTTAAACATCCAAAATGATCATTTTTTTTGTCCTAGAAAAACAATTGCAGGCAAAATGCTTCCCTAACATTAGACCCTCAGTAGTGGTTCCTTGTTTCCTTGGTTATGTGGCTGGACTCTGACACGACCTCAAGCGAGTCCAAATGGCATTTAGATTGAGCCATTAGTCCCCTAATTCGGCAACCAATGAAGTTATTCTCTGGCGGACATGACTTGTTTTAGCCGTTCGCGCTTACACGGATGGCTTTATCATCGCTGTCATTTCAAATGTAGTCGCCCCACTTCACCTCCAACGGCGAAAATTGGAAGTGGAAACGTTCAGAAATGGGACATGGATGAGAACTAAATTGCCCTGCGAGTATGTCATCAAAACGCTCCCCTCTACAGCTTATCTGTGTCTTCTAAAAAAAAGAAGAGGAAATTAGGAGCATTCGCTTTGGGTTCCCGTCACTGTAGCCAGCTCTGTTTTTTTCTCTCGCTCTCCGCTACGTCCATATATGAGGGCACTAACGGCTGAGTAACCACGCATCTTTGTCCAGCACACTGTGCCACTTTAAAAGAAGCAGGGAGAGAGGTAGGTGGTGGAGGGTGGGTGGGTGGGTGGGTGGGGGGGGGGGTTAACGGGTGGCTCTCGGAGGAGAAGTAGATTTTTCATTGGTTAGCCCCCTCGCCCCCAGCGCTTGACAGGTTAGCATTTCATCATCCAGCTCATTCATCTCCCCGAGCATGGAGGGGGGAGAGGAGCACGCGGAGAATAAATAATGCACTTACCTCCCCGTCACACGGACACACACGCTCACACACACACACACACATGCACGCACGAACACACACACACACACACACACACACACACACACACACACACACACACACAATACAAGGTTTACTGGGACAGTTGTGTACATAGACCATGATATATCACATCTGTTTACAATGGATATTTTATGTTGCCGTGGGGTATTTCTTTGTTTGTGATGAATGCCCCATGGGCAGCCATGGACACAGTGGAGAGTGGATGTAGCATGTCCTCACAGCCCCCCGAGGTTGAGCCTGTGTAATACCACAACAATGCACTTACAACACAGTACACATCAGCCATGATAAAAGTTTCACTTCATAGAGTTGTTGAAGGTTAAAGCAAGTTTGCCTTCTATATGTAGCACAGGAATGAAAAGCAATTGAGAAAATTATACTGAATGTTAAGTGTTTTGTATTTATAGGGTAGTTTAGTACTTTTGCTGGATAACTGGAGCTAGAATGGCAGACATGGTTCAGGAAACATCACAGACGTTATGGGACTTTGGAAACATTCACAGCTTTCTGTCCTGACCAGCCACTCTGCAGGTATCCATCACTATTTATGGAGGTTCAGCATATCCTCTCATGAGGGCATTGCAAATAAGTACAATATGAAGCAGTGGAACCATGAGCGGTCATTTCTGTCTTTCCCCCGCACGGCAGATAAATCTAGAGTGGAATAAAACGCCCTGGGGACCCCGAGCAGAAGCGTTCTGAGGGGCTCTAGCACTCGCCGGAGTTTTAGCACTATAAACAGAGCCCAAATATGTGTGTGTGTGTGTGTGTGTGTGTGTGTGTGTGAGTGTGTGTCTCACCAGGGGAAGTGAGACTGCAAAACTGAAAAGGGATCAATGGGGGAGGGCCGGCTGGCACAGCTGTGTGATATGCTGTGGGATAACCTCCCTGGGTCCGGCGCGGGTAGTGGTCGAGCGGGCGGGCGGGCGGGTGGGTAGTGGAGTGGCGCGGTTGCGGCGGTGCGGGCAGTAATCTGGCTGAGATGATAATGGTATCTGTGGCGCGGGGGCAATGGCAGAGGGCAGCGCTGCTGATAACAGGGCAGCAAGAGCGGCTGCTCACTCCACACTCCTCCCTCACGCACCTCTCCCCGGTGCGAGTCGTGTCAACACAGCTCTCTCTCTCTCTCTCTCTCTCTCTCTCTTTCTCTCTCTCTCTCTCACACACACAGGGCTGTCTGTCCAGCACCACCCTGTGTGTCCACCTTTTAAAAAAGAAAGGAAAATCATCTCTCTTTCCCCTCATTCACATTCGTCTATCATCTCTTCCTCTGGCTCTGATATTACTCTCTCTCTCTCACACACACACACACACACACACACACACACACACACACACACACACACACATACACAGAGAGACTCTGACCCTCTCCCCTGCACTCAGAGAGGTGCAGAAAGGTTAAATAAGGAATCAATGCTGGACTATGATTAAAAATACAACAGGTTCTGATGTATTTTTCATTACTGAGCGTCTTTGTAGTGGGAGGGCAGTTTGAAGTGCTTATTGAAGGAAGATCCATTTTATTAATCCATTTTACTTTTCATTACAGATGCCCATTTCACCTCCGCCATTGGCAAATACCTGGGCATGCATCCACTATTAATAGATGCACTTATTTGTTGGGACTAGAGAGCACGGTCAAATTATCCTTCAGCGTTTGTCACCCTGTGTCACCCGTCAGGTTATTCTAGGAGAGAGCCTGTGTTGCCCTCACTTTGCCTTGGGGTGGACACACATCCAAGGAAATCCCTTGCAGGCCTCATCAGTGCTAAACCTTACTGGCCTAATATATTCCTATAACATGTCAGAGTAGAGAAGGAGAGCAGGCACTTCTCTCCTCCTCCTCCTCCTCCTCTTCTCCTCTGCTCCAATGTGGAGCTGGATGATTAATGGGCCCTGGGCTTGGTTTTTGGAGGGGAAGACAAGGGTGTACACATGCTCCCAGAGAGAGCGAGAGAGTTAGTGTGTGTGTGTGTGTGTGTGTGTGTGTGTGTGTGTGTGAGAGAGAGAGAGAGAGAGAGAGAGAGAGAGAGAGAGAGAGAGAGAGAGAGAGAGAGAGAGAGAGAGAGAGAGAGAGAGGGTGCATATATACTACATTCCTTCACTAATCTGCATTACAGGAGCCGCGGCACAGGCCAGTCACAAGGGACCATCAGTGTCTGCTTTGTGGCACAGCTGAGAGAGACAGACAGAAACAGAGGGAGAGAAAGAGAGGGATAGAGAGAGAGAAATAGAAAGAGAAGGGGGGGCAGGCAGGGGATGACAGAGAGACGGCTGGGCTGGGGGAGGATCAAGTGACAAAGCGAGACAAAGTGAGACTGAGAGATAGAGTACAGTCAGAGTGATGGAGAGAGAGACAGAGAGAGAGAGAGGGAGGGAGGGAGGGAGGGAGTGAAAGGGAGATGGAGATGGTTGGCTTTCCATCCGTCTTGCTGAATCCCTCTGCGGGCCCTTAGGGGCGTGTTTCACACCCCTCTGAGGGACTCTTGGAGAGCGGCCATCTTTGCGGCGCGCTCAGCCAGTCTCTCTGTGGCGTGCCAGCAGTGGGCTCTGCAGATGGCATTGTTGCTGCCATCCAGCGACTCCAGACATATTTGTCTCTGACGTCCCTCAACTGTGTTAGTGACCCCCCCCCCCCCATCCACCCCTCCCTCCCCCAAACACACACACACACACTCACACACACACACAACAAAGACAAAGACAAAGAGTGTTAATGAGGTGGGGGTGGAGGTGGGGGGTGTCGGATGTCTTAAACCCCACCCACCTGACAACCTCAAGTTCATTATGACACCCACCCTCTACGCCCGCAGTAATCTACCATGCAGTGTACCCATCACACCCCTCCATATGGTACAATGGATACAAAGAAATACTCATGAAACAGCAGAAAGCCCTCTTACTCTCGATTTCTAGGTACACCCCCCCCCCACACACACACACACACACACACACACACTCCACACACACACAGCTGCCTATTTTGCTCAAGAATGTCCTTCTCTTTCTCCTTCCCCCCCCCCCCTGTTCCGAGTGAAATCAGTCTTCCATTGTTCGGCCCTGCCCGTCGCTGGTGATTGATTTCTCCCCTCTGTTACCTTTTCTATTTTCCTGTCGGCCAAGCCCACCGCTGCTGTCTTCAATCCATAAACTTGTTAAATTCACACTGCACACTGGCTGATTAGGCCCTTCCCTTTTGTCGCCTCGGAGAGAGGAGCTCGCTGGCCTGGCGTGTCAGGCGCCGGAGAAACCGTGTCATTGGAGAAAAGCGGAGGGTGTATTTATGTGTGGCTTTGTCTGTGTCGAGAGCGTTTCTTTTTATGAGCGGGACGTGTCCTCCTCGATAACATTCTCCTCGCTGTTTAAAGGCACCAGAGGTGCTTTCAAATGTACAGTGTGTACTGTTGACGTTTCAGACAGAGTTGTGTAGGCTTGCTGTATAATGGTAATCTGCAGGCAGGGAATGTAAAAATACCAGCAAGCTCCTACTCACATCATTATGAAAACAGGGCCACATTAAATGTCCCATTAAAAGAGTCTACAGCACACAGCCGCTATGTATACAGTATCTATATATAATAAATGTATTTTCGGATGTGCTGGAAGTCAGCGTGGAGCTTTTGTGATTTGTCTTTGAACGGGTTCTCTCTCGGTGTCTCTCACAGTTTCTCACATTATTTATCTTCTCTCTTACTTTCTCTCTCTCTCTCTCTCTCACTCACTCTCTCTCTTTTTCTTCTCTCTCTCTCTCTCCACTTCACTGCTTCTGTCTGTGAATCCGATGTACTCTGTGTAAAGAGCTCTTCTCCCCATGCTCGGTCAGTGAGGGGCTGTCGGTGCGGGCAGTCTGAGCCCGAGCGAGACCCCCCCCCCCCCCCCCCCCCCCCGCCGCCGCCCGGGCCTCTTGAAGTGCTAATGAGGAGCGGGGCTGAAGGTCCTCGTCAGGCCAGCGTGGCGTCTGCAGGACCCGTGGAGGTGCCCACTCGGCCGTGCGCCGGGTTCGGGTCGGTCAGGAGTCGAAAGGCTTCCGCGGCCCAGGGAGTGTGTCGGCAGGGAGGGGATGGGGGCAGTGGGAGATCCTGGCCCCTGTGTCCGCTCTCTCTCTCTCTGCCTGTGAAGGAGGTGGAGGTCAGAACGCCTGGCCTCATTCCCACCTGTGTCCGCTCTCTCTCTCTCTGCCTGTGAAGGAGGTGGAGGTCAGAACCAGGGCTCCGAACCGGTTCAAGGAATGAAAACGAAAACCGAAAACGAACTGAATTTTACGAGGAGCGGAAACAACTGTTCCGGAACAGAAACGTTATTCTGAAATCCACAAAACCGGTTAATAACGTTTTTTTTTCGTTCTCTATATATTTTATAAAATTTCACAAAAGCATATCCTATGTCAGGGAGACTATTTCCGGTTGTGCGAAAAACAAGCCCTCATCTACACTGTTAATGTGAGCTAACAAGCCGCTATGTAGCCAACTACTGTAGGCGAACAGCCTAATAATTTGATTTCTGCAGTTTGAAAAAAAAAAAAAACGAATAAATGGACCTTTGGTCCGAATGTGTATATTTTGTCTTGCTGTTGTAATGTAACCTATCCGTCTGCCACTTCGGATCTTAGGCCAGCTCGTAGCGTTGGCTACTGAAACTGATTTGAAAATTGTTTGTAGCCTATGCGTAATAGCCTATTTTGCCTGTCCACGCCTTGTCGTTTTTGAGTCGGGATTTGAAATGTTTGCGCAATTATAGCCTATTCTATGTAGAAGAGTTAAACGGGAAATTTGAGATAGGCCTTGTCAGCAACAGACAGGTTTGTTTATAAACAGGGTTGGAATTATAGCGCAAGCCTTTGAAGATCTCCATATGGATAAAACTTAGGCTACAACCAGGTAAGGAGTTTAGCACGTATCCAGAAATATTTTTGATAAGAAATTATTTATAGGCATAGGTTAGGCCTACAGTAAGTCTGTAGGCTATGGGATGGATATGGCCCATCTGAATGTTTTTGGATGCCGCCTGTGATTTATTATTTTTGGGCATAGCTACGGTATATGCTAAATCAAGGGGAAATAATGAGTACGTCTATTCTAAGGTAAAGTCCACAAAAATAGACTTGATTGGCCCGCCAAACACTGCCGGAACTTTAAGAACGAACAATATTTTGCGTTCCGAACCGGTTCAGGACCGATATGTTGGTGGCGGAACGCATTCAAGAACGAAAACGTTAAACATAGGCCTACCTGAACCGTTCGGAACGGAACGTTTGAAAAATAATTTCGTTTTCAAGCCCTGGTCAGAACGCCTGGCCTCATTCCCACCTGTGTCCGCTCTCTCTCTCTCTGCCTGTGAAGGAGGTGGAGGTCAGAACGCCTGGCCTCATTCCCACCTGCCGCCCTCTCACCGTCTGCCTGGAGGCCTGCTGGAAGTGGACACAAGTGCAGTCAAGGTTGTTAAGTGTGTCTGCATACTGTATGGTTGCACTCAGAGCTTCCTCTCTGGCTCGATCAAATGTGATAGACTCCTATTTATGATCCTGTGGAGAGGGATTGGGAGAGAGAGAGAGAGAGAGTATTTTTACATTGCCCTATGCATTTAAGTGCCTGCAATGGTGGTGTGTATGTGCGTTCCTGTGCTTTGTATTTTAGTTTGGTGTTTTGCAGTGAATGTGTTTCTATGTCCGTGTGAATGTGTGTATGCTTGGGTTTGACTTTCTGTGGCTGGCCTGAGTGGTGTTGCGGCTGCCGGTGCTGTGTGTGGATTATGTCCCGCCACCTTCATCCACTGTGTAGAAAACACACAGCCTGTCTCCAGACACTGTGCACTCAGGCAAGACTCTTAGGGGCTTTATCTCTGTCTGATCTCTCTCTCTCTCATAACCCTTGTTTTTCTTTTACTTCCTTGCCAGTGTTCTATCTCTCGTCATGGTTGTGTTTCTTTTTTTTATGTCCACCATCCATCCCTTTCAGCCTATCTTTCACATTACTGTAACTCACTCAGGGTATTGCAGCCAGAAAGAACTGACATATATGACACTGAAACAGACAAATCCCTGCACTCTTAAAACAAATGTGTTGTTCCCTATCTGGACACAAAGAAAAACAACGCAAGTACACATATTGTGTAACAAATTTAAAAAAAGAAACCACGCAAAATGTGTTGTCCCTATCTGGACACAGAGATGTGTTAAAATCAATGCATGTTGTGTATCACTATGAGAGTGTAGTCAGTGTTGAGGACATGCAGCAATAGCACATCATACTCCTGTATAATTCATTAGGTGATATTTTATGGTGTCAAGGGTATTGCGAGATGATTATTGTTGGACTATTTCTAGGTTATTAACCTATTAGTTATAAACGTTTTGAAAGGTTGAAAGGTGTGATGCACATCACCATTGGGAAGCCACTGTCTGTCTTTGAAATGTGCTTTTTATTTTGCTGAGAGTGTTGGTTGGGATGGATGTTTGCCTATAACTGACCGTAGCATTTTCCTAAGTGCAGGTAAATAGCTTAATTTTTGGGAACAATTATGTTTTTGTTAGAGTATATTTCGGAAAATTGCTTTTTTTTTTAACATTTTAACAAAACTCTTTTCACAACATTAAAAACAGGTGCTTTGGGTAATGGAAATAAGCATGGACGATCCCCTCAAGGAAACCCAAGGAAAATACAGAAATTAAATGCCATAAAGCAATAAAAGAGAAAAGTACCCTAATAAACTCAACTCCCTGGAGGATATTGCAGTGGACTGTGAATTGTAAAGAGTTGAGTGAATACCCAGAGTTGAATGGTGTGCTTGTGAAGAGAGAAATTATTTGACCTGGGCGTTTTACTTTCTTAATACGTCCAATCACAAATTATCCTCTGTTGTCATTTACGGAATACAGAAATGGTATGGCATTACACTTCACTATCCAATTACTTAAAGATGAACGTGATTTTTCACAAAGATCTCTGTTTCTCAAGGTCACCAATCATGTTTAAATCTTTAAAAATCTTTAAAATCATGCCCCCAGAGTGTAGCGCTGTAGCTGCCTGGCTGCTGTAGCTTTTGGCTGCAGCAACTCTAGCTGGGCAGCCGTGGCCTACTGGTTAGCGCTTCGGACTCGTAACCGTAGGATTGCCGGTTTGAACCCCGACCAGTAGGCATGGCTGAAGTGCCCTTGAGCAAGGGACCCCTTCACTGCTCCCTGAGCGCTGCTGTTGTTGCAGGCAGCTCACTGCGTCGGGATTAGTGTGTGCTTCACCTCACTGTGTGTTTCACTAATTCACGGATTGGGATAAATGCAGAGACCAAATTTCCCTCACGGGATCAAAAGAGTATATACTACTTATGCTTACTTAGCTAGGTAGCACTGATTAAGTTTTTCGTACCGACAGCATTCTGTGACCTCGAGAAACGGAGATCACCAGTGTTCCTTTTAAGTAATTAAATATTCCACTCTGGCAAGTCTAAAGAACTTTCCTCTGTCCACTCTGACTAAATAGATTAAGACTCAAACAGTTTGAAATGTTTAATGTAAAATGTAATGTAAAGAGATAAACTTCTCTTTAATACCTTGTTCAAAATGTAATTTACAATAAGCAAGATTACTTATTCAAGATTATTATATCTGCTGAAAGTAATGATCCAAGAGTTTGACAAATACTGCGTTTACCCCCCTCTGCATTATCAGACAACAGCACATAATGAATGATGACTGTAAATATACTCAGGGCCAAGCACAGGATGTCATGCTTGTCTTGAGCACTTTCACTGGAGCTTTCAGTCAGCTCGCCGGCACTGTATTTACTTAGTATGTGTGTGTGTGTGTGTGTGTGTATGTGTGTGTGTGTGTGTGTGTGTGTGTGTGTGTGTGTGTGTGTGTGTGTGTGTGTGTGTGTGTGTGTGTGTGTGTGTGTGTGTGTGTGTGTGACTCTGTGTATGTGTGTTTGCGTGTGTGTGTGTGTGTGTGTGTGTGTGTGTGTGTGTGTGTGTGTGTGTGTGTGCAGTATTTATTCAGTACACTGGAGTCCCTGGAGAGTGACGCGCTTACTTAAGTCACAAGGCACGTCAGGCTGTGTGCTGGGGCTGGATTTTCCTGGACTCAGTCGCCGTGCTATGAATTATTCTCATACTGTTTTTTTTGTTTAACACAACCATCCTCTTGACTCTCTCTCTCTCTATCCACCACTTCAAGTCGAGTGCTTGTGTGTGTGTGTGTGTCTGTGTCTGTGAAGTTTGCTTTATGAATCTGTGTGTGTGTGTGTGTGTGTGTGTGTGTGTGTGTGTGTGTGTGTGTGTGTGTGTGGGTGTGTGTGTTTGTGTCTGTGTGTTTGTATGTATGTCTCTGATGTCCATCAGCCAGCCATGCCCCTGACACATACCACACCCACCCCTCTGTACTTAATCCATGACTTACTAACTACTACTGAATCCGTGCTGGGGAGCCCGCATGCTGCACAGTCTGGAGTATATATAACATTACATCTGCACCCTACACTCTTCCAAACGAATAACAGGATGATTAACTAAACAAACGAAAGAAAAAGTATTTATTTCTTCTGAGACTTTTGATTGTAGTTTTGTATATTTTCACAGATAATAATAGCACAACCTTGACGGTATATATGTAAATTGTGTAATCGTACGCTTGTTCCTTAGATCATGAAGAACTACACTTCACTCTGTTGACTTCAGGTGAATGCTGTCTTTTCCCCCCACAGTGCTTATTAAAGCCTTTTTTGGCTTTTACAGACAGTCTGAAAAGCTTCATTCTTAAAGCAGTGGAAATATATTGGGCTTGTCAAGATGTGTGAGACACTGTGGTGAGTCCGTGGTGGCTGGCGATTCAGCCAAGGTTTGATATTGAAGTTGAAAGACTGCATTTAGATAGTTTGGAGAAGTACATTTGCTGTCTGGCAGTTTTACTTCCGACTGGGTAGGCGGTTGATGTAGAACTGTTTACTGCAATATGTTGTTTGTCTGTGGTGTGTCTTTTGTTGCTGTTTTTGTGCACATGTTCACACCTGATCTGTTTTGGCTTTCTCTGTGATCCTCACAGTGAAGCCAACAAGTTGCGTCCAACTGTATACATTCATTATAATCTCTTACACCTCCTCACACTTTCTTTGCTTGTTGCTTACTGCTCTCTCTCTGATTCTCGCTCTATTACCCTCTCTCTCTCTCTCTCACTAACAATCCAGGAATTCTGCCCAGCTTGGCTTGGCTTGAGTGTGAAAGCTGTGTGGTGGTGGTGGTGTGTGTGTGTGTGTGTGTGTGTGTGTGTGTGTGTGTGTGTGTGTGTGTGTGCGTGTGTGTGTGTGTGTGTGTGTGTGTGTGTGTGTGTGTGTGTGTGTGTGTGTGTGTGTGTGTGTGTGTGTGTGTGTGTGTGTGTGCGTGTGTGTGTGTGTGCGTGTGTGCGTGCACATACTCTACAGTTGCCTCAGCCCTGTGTAATCTGTCAGAATAATTTATTTGGCTGATGAACAGCCCTGAGTGGGGCGAGTGTGCTTGGTAATGAAGAATGGGTTGAGTCTATGTTGCTGGCCTAATGATATTTTCCTCATCTGTAGTATTTCATTAGGAGGGCTAATTGAAAAGGAACTAATTTTCTTTGATTCAGAAGTAGTCTACTTGTCTGGGGTTGTTAATCTGTTTGCCAAGGCAGTCGGCTTCAATGGTGAATGGATTTCAGAAGGAGTTTCTCAAGTCATTTGAATGTAAGGCTACACTGAAATGCTTCTACGTCACTGGTCTACACACACACACACACACACACACACACACACACACACACACACACACACACACACACACACACACACACACACACACACTGTACCACTGAGTCAGAACAGCCAGGCAGCAGAAGCAGGGCCTTTGGAATCAGGCGTCCAAAGCCAACAGATCATTAATGAGGACTCGGGCCAGTGCTGCTGACCTTAATGAGACTCTCTGTATTCATTGGAAGTGACATTGGATTTGCCTCCCATTGAAAATACGGGATACAAAAGGGCAGAGAGAGACATTACCCTTTAGAGAAAGAGAATGAATGAGAGAGTGAGAGAGAGAGAGAGAGAGAGAGAGAGAGAGAGAGAGAGAGAGAGAGAGAGAGAGAGTAAAGAGAGAGAGAGGAAGAGAGAGATGGTGAAGTGTAGCCTACTTAAATAAGTTCAACATTTGGCTTTGGAGTGCTCACACCTCCTGTCGCGCCCGAGCGCCATGCCAACCTAAGCCAGACACTGACACCATGGCCCGTGAGAGCAGTTCAGTACGAGTGGAGGGTGTACCTGGAGCACCGCTCTGTCTAACAGTCCTCAGGGATCCAGACCCATCTGAAGCACTCCAGCCCCTACCTCCACTTCTCCCTTTCAGTCAGTCACCAAATGGGCCACTGTCAATTAAAAGACCAAATGTTCACATGCAGTCATGCATATTATAGGACATGGCTTTTCCCTTTCCTTATCAACATAGTGCCATTGCATCTCTGTCAGTGTAGCATCAAAATGGGTTTAATGACATTATATATTATATATCACCACACACACACACACATGACTAACACTCATGCATACAGTACTTACTACACACACACATGACTAACACTCATGTATACTTACCACACACACACACACATGACTAACACCCATGCTTACTTATCAGCTGCTTCAGCAACTCACTGTACTGTATATTTCTTATTCAGGTACACGCACGCACGCACGCACGCACGCACACACGCACGCACGCACGCACGCGCACGCACTCATCACTGCACTCATTAGCTTTTCAGAGTCAAATGTCCTCTTGTGTTTCTCCAATGCGACAAGCATAGGATCTCATTGTTGACAAGCAGTAATGGTAGGCCACTAAGCTGTATTGAGGAAGAATTAAAGCTAAAGCCCTTCAAAAAAATGTGCCAACACATATGTGCCCAGATAATAACACTTTTTCCACAGTAATAATACCTTCTGAAAACATAATGTTAATTATTGTCAATTTCACTTAATTGCATGAAAGAGAAAAGTGGGATGACATGACTGGGGTCCATATTTGACCCTTGCTGTAATTTATGTGTGTGTGCGTAGGGGAGACAGACAAAGAGCTTTTCAGCCGCCTCGATTATCTCTTTATTAGCATATTTCCATGAATTTGGGCTCACGGTGGACAGCTGGTGTTTGGAGACGTTTGTCAAACTGTTTGGAGGTGGATGATTAAATCAATTAAACTTTAATGTGTTAATAATGCATTGCGGCCAGCAATCCTGCCACCAAAGGCATCCCTCTCTTTCTGTGTGTGTGTTTGTGTGTGTGTGTGTGTGTGTGTGTGTGTTTATCTGCGCCCGCTGCTTAAAGTGACGTGCAGTCATCCCCTCCACCAGTGGCCTGTGGCTCCATATAAGTGAGGCTTCGTAAGGAGGTATTCCCTATCGTAGCCCAAGCTGCTTTTCCAGTTCATTTACCTCCTGTCCAGGGACTTCAGCCGTATTTTACTTTTTTTTCCCCTTGGCCTCATTTTTTGTGTGTGGTAATTTATTCCAGTGATGTGTTGTGCCTTCAGGTGACAAATCCTCCCTGTTTTGTATTGCTGGAGCGTGCGTGTCGTACTTTAATTTGCAAACAAGTGATTCAGTGTTTACCCTGACAGGCTTAAAAAACAACACACAGGCTCAGTGGTTTAGCCTCGCTTAGAGCGAAGGGGAGGCTAAACTGGGCTCTTTGGCTGGAAACCTCTCCGACCCTCAGCCTTCAGTGAAGTCCGTATATCAGGCCGCTCCTAAAATGCTGATGGTTAACCCTTAAAGGAGTACCGTCACACCGGTGTGATGGGAATGTTGAGAAATGAACGTTCTAAAGAATATCTGGGTTCATTGAATTCAACATAGAATTTTAGAACCTTCAATTGTTGCGGAACTTAGAATGTTCAAAAACCTACACCTTTAAAACAGTCGTCATTTGACTTTTCTTTCTCTTCTTTCGCCTGCGTCCTCTTTTGGCAGCATATCGATCTTTCCTGCTCTCACTGTCTCCTCCACAGGCGGTGCACTTGTGGAAAAGAGATATCGTCTGCCCCTGTGATGAGATCATCAAGTTTGAACCATACTGGGACAGTACAGTTTTGAATGACTGATGTTTTGAAGGATGTCTCTCTTTGCGAAAGAGAGAGAGAGAGAGAGAGAGAGAGAGAGAGAGAGAGAGAGAGAGAGAGATAGATGCTGTATGTGGCTGTTTACAGGTGCTGTTTATCCTTTTGACACTCCAAAGGCTCTTTGATGGCCAGTACTGTTTGTTCAGCATAAATGAAATATTTCAGACGTTTTCCATCATTTTTAACGTTTTAATAAATGCAAGCACTTTTTCCAAGAGACCTAGCCTCTCAAGTGTCTGTGCTGTCTGTCTGCATGTGCTATTTATTTATTTTCTTCTGTCTGCTGTTAACAGCCTCAGCAGGCAACCTGAAAGCCAGTGGTTCTGCTTCAACTTTTCTTTGAATTAAAGATAACAAGAGTTGTTTTTCTTAAAAGAAAAAAAAAAAAACACACTGGAACACATCTCAAGACATGTAGCTGAGAGCAAGACTTTTACCAGGCAAGAGCTGCTCAAAGGTGGTGTCAAGGAAAGTCACAGATGACATCTGAGACCCCCTGCAGCTTCACAATACTGTCAATGTTAAGTGATTAAAAGTAAAAGGGCTGCTTTAAATAGCAGTTGTTGACTAGGTGCCTGCCAGTTAATTACTGGTTGTCACAGAAAGCACACAAAGACATTTTTTCCCCTTTAACTTTCCTGCAGCCATTTGCAGTCACTTCCTTTCCAAACCCTGAGCCCTTCTCCAGGCCTGTTGGTTTTATACATGAGAGGCTCAGAAGTGTTTAATTGGTGTGTGAAGTTTGCTGAGCGGCAGAGAGAATGGACTATTTTTATTCCGTTGTTGTTCTTGCTATGGTGGTTGACTCCTCACCGCAGCATAAGAAGAGGTGATGTTGATCTAATGTGTTCACGCGGCTTATCCCGTCGCCACGGAGCTCAAACAAAAACACCGCCTGCATTCGCTCATGTAGAGTCTTACGGCGGAGTCTCCTCAGCGCGGTCTGGCTCAGAGACATGTTTCCAGGAGCCTCTTTTTTCCTAGCTCAAAGTCCTCAGTTCTGTGCAGAACAATTGTTTTCTCTCTCAATCTCTCCATCTGTTATTCTTTCTCGCTCTATCGTTTTCTGTCTGAACTGCGTTTGAAAGGATTTGTTGGTGTTATGTCGATGGAGGTTTGGGACTGTCACTTCACTTGCGAACATGTCGATACGGATTTGAAACCCGGCCAATCTTGCCCGGGAGTGTGTTGCGCGTATAGGAGAGTACTGCAGAAGGCAACAAGGCAATCACATTAAATCAATCGCACCGGTCTGACAAATATATTTCCCACCTGTCAGCAGGCCTGTGAAGACGTCTATAAAAGAGCAATCATTAGGATCGTTGGAACCAATCGCAAAAGCGTGTGGTTGTTGTCTTTGTTCAAGCTCGCTGTCTTATCACTGTCCCTGTTTTTGTTGCTGTCAGAAGCAATGTTTGTTTGTTTGTTGGTTTGTTTGTTTGCTTGTTCGCTGAGGTAATGGAAGCTCTAATGAAGTGGGAGTACTCTAGAGAATGGAAGAGAGAGAGAGAGAGGGAGAGAGAGAGAGGGAGAGAGCGAGAGAGAGAGAGAGGGAGAGAGAGAGAGAGTGAGAGAGAGAAACAGAGCAGCTAAACTAGAGCAGGAAATGAGAACATGCTGCTGTGATGTGGCTGTCTTGTCGCCCTTGTTGCTGTTGTTCTTGTTGTTTGTTGTTGCTGTACTAAAGAGGGTATGAATATCGAGTGCCCCCTACGGTGTTGAGAATGTAGCTTGGCATTAGATGTGCATGTTACCCTGGTGAAAGAGGGAAGG
>NW_027468870.1:17466164-17505138 GCF_046254945.1 Alosa pseudoharengus | reverse complement strand
ATGGACACAGTGGAGAGTGGATGTAGCATGTCCTCACAGCCCCCCGAGGTTGAGCCTGTGTAATACCACAACAATGCACTTACAACACAGTACACATCAGCCATGATAAAAGTTTCACTTCATAGAGTTGTTGAAGGTTAAAGCAAGTTTGCCTTCTATATGTAGCACAGGAATGAAAAGCAATTGAGAAAATTATACTGAATGTTAAGTGTTTTGTATTTATAGGGTAGTTTAGTACTTTTGCTGGATAACTGGAGCTAGAATGGCAGACATGGTTCAGGAAACATCACAGACGTTATGGGACTTTGGAAACATTCACAGCTTTCTGTCCTGACCAGCCACTCTGCAGGTATCCATCACTATTTATGGAGGTTCAGCATATCCTCCCATGAGGGCATTGCAAATAAGTACAATATGAAGCAGTGGAACCATGAGCGGTCATTTCTGTCTTTCCCCCGCACGGCAGATAAATCTAGAGTGGAATAAAACGCCCTGGGGACCCCGAGCAGAAGCGTTCTGAGGGGCTCTAGCACTCGCCGGAGTTTTAGCACTATAAACAGAGCCCAAATATGTGTGTGTGTGTGTGTGTGTGTGTGTGTGTGTGTGAGTGTGTGTCTCACCAGGGGAAGTGAGACTGCAAAACTGAAAAGGGATCAATGGGGGAGGGCCGGCTGGCACAGCTGTGTGATATGCTGTGGGATAACCTCCCTGGGTCCGGCGCGGGTAGTGGTCGAGCGGGCGGGGCGGGCGGGTGGGTAGTGGAGTGGCGCGGTTGCGGCGGTGCGGGCAGTAATCTGGCTGAGATGATAATGGTATCTGTGGCGCGGGGGCAATGGCAGAGGGCAGCGCTGCTGATAACAGGGCAGCAAGAGCGGCTGCTCACTCCTCACTCCTCCCTCACGCACCTCTCCCCGGTGCGAGTCGTGTCAACACAGCTCTCTCTCTCTCTCTCTCTCTCTCTCTCTTTCTCTCTCTCTCTCTCACACACACAGGGCTGTCTGTCCAGCACCACCCTGTGTGTCCACCTTTTAAAAAAGAAAGGAAAATCATCTCTCTTTCCCCTCATTCACATTCGTCTATCATCTCTTCCTCTGGCTCTGATATTACTCTCTCTCTCTCACACACACACACACACACACACACACACACACACACACACACACACACACACACACATACACAGAGAGACTCTGACCCTCTCCCCTGCACTCAGAGAGGTGCAGAAAGGTTAAATAAGGAATCAATGCTGGACTATGATTAAAAATACAACAGGTTCTGATGTATTTTTCATTACTGAGCGTCTTTGTAGTGGGAGGGCAGTTTGAAGTGCTTATGCTGAAGGAAGATCCATTTTATTAATCCATTTTACTTTTCATTACAGATGCCCATTTCACCTCCGCCATTGGCAAATACCTGGGCATGCATCCACTATTAATAGATGCACTTATTTGTTGGGACTAGAGAGCACGGTCAAATTATCCTTCAGCGTTTGTCACCCTGTGTCACCCGTCAGGTTATTCTAGGAGAGAGCCTGTGTTGCCCTCACTTTGCCTTGGGGTGGACACACATCCAAGGAAATCCCTTGCAGGCCTCATCAGTGCTAAACCTTACTGGCCTAATATATTCCTATAACATGTCAGAGTAGAGAAGGAGAGCAGGGCACTTCTCTCCTCCTCCTCCTCCTCCTCTTCTCCTCTGCTCCAATGTGGAGCTGGATGATTAATGGGCCCTGGGCTTGGTTTTTGGAGGGGAAGACAAGGGTGTACACATGCTCCAGAGAGAGCGAGAGAGTTAGTGTGTGTGTGTGTGTGTGTGTGTGTGTGTGTGTGTGTGTGAGAGAGAGAGAGAGAGAGAGAGAGAGAGAGAGAGGAGAGAGAGAGAGAGAGAGAGAGAGAGAAGAGAGAGAGAGAGAGAGAGAGAGAGAGGAGAGAGAGAGAGAGAGAGAGAGAGAGAGAGGGTGCATATATACTACATTCCTTCACTAATCTGCATTACAGGAGCCGCGGCACAGGCCAGTCACAAGGGACCATCAGTGTCTGCTTTGTGGCACAGCTGAGAGAGACAGACAGAAACAGAGGGAGAGAAAGAGAGGGATAGAGAGAGAGAAATAGAAAGAGAAGGGGGGGCAGGCAGGGGATGACAGAGAGACGGCTGGGCTGGGGGAGGATCAAGTGACAAAGCGAGACAAAGTGAGACTGAGAGATAGAGTACAGTCAGAGTGATGGAGAGAGAGACAGAGAGAGAGAGAGGGAGGGAGGGAGGGAGGGAGGGAGTGAAAGGGAGATGGAGATGGTTGGCTTTCCATCCGTCTTGCTGAATCCCTCTGCGGGCCCTTAGGGGCGTGTTTCACACCCCTCTGAGGGACTCTTGGAGAGCGGCCATCTTTGCGGCGCGCTCAGCCAGTCTCTCTGTGGCGTGCCAGCAGTGGGCTCTGCAGATGGCATTGTTGCTGCCATCCAGCGACTCCAGACATATTTGTCTCTGACGTCCCTCAACTGTGTTAGTGACCCCCCCCCCCCCCCATCCACCCCTCCCTCCCCCAAATACACACACACACACTCACACACACACACAACAAAGACAAAGACAAAGAGTGTTAATGAGGTGGGGGTGGAGGTGGGGGGTGTCGGATGTCTTAAACCCCACCCACCTGACAACCTCAAGTTCATTATGACACCCACCCTCTACGCCCGCAGTAATCTACCATGCAGTGTACCCATCACACCCCTCCATATGGTACAATGGATACAAAGAAATACTCATGAAACAGCAGAAAGCCCTCTTACTCTCGATTTCTAGGTACACCCCCCCCCCCCCACACACACACACACACACACACACACACACACTCCACACACACACAGCTGCCTATTTTGCTCAAGAATGTCCTTCTCTTTCTCCTTCCCCCCCCCCCCCCTGTTCCGAGTGAAATCAGTCTTCCATTGTTCGGCCCTGCCCGTCGCTGGTGATTGATTTCTCCCCTCTGTTACCTTTTCTATTTTCCTGTCGGCCAAGCCCACCGCTGCTGTCTTCAATCCATAAACTTGTTAAATTCACACTGCACACTGGCTGATTAGGCCCTTCCCTTTTGTCGCCTCGGAGAGAGGAGCTCGCTGGCCTGGCGTGTCAGGCGCCGGAGAAACCGTGTCATTGGAGAAAAGCGGAGGGTGTATTTATGTGTGGCTTTGTCTGTGTCGAGAGCGTTTCTTTTTATGAGCGGGACGTGTCCTCCTCGATAACATTCTCCTCGCTGTTTAAAGGCACCAGAGGTGCTTTCAAATGTACAGTGTGTACTGTTGACGTTTCAGACAGAGTTGTGTAGGCTTGCTGTATAATGGTAATCTGCAGGCAGGGAATGTAAAAATACCAGCAAGCTCCTACTCACATCATTATGAAAACAGGGCCACATTAAATGTCCCATTAAAAGAGTCTACAGCACACAGCCGCTATGTATACAGTATCTATATATAATAAATGTATTTTCGGATGTGCTGGAAGTCAGCGTGGAGCTATTGTGATTTGTCTTTGAACGGGTTCTCTCTCGGTGTCTCTCACAGTTTCTCACATTATTTATCTTCTCTCTTACTTTCTCTCTCTCTCTCTCTCTCACTCACTCTCTCTCTTTTTCTTCTCTCTCTCTCTCTCCACTTCACTGCTTCTGTCTGTGAATCCGATGTACTCTGTGTAAAGAGCTCTTCTCCCCATGCTCGGTCATTGAGGGGCTGTCGGTGCGGGCAGTCTGAGCCCGAGCGAGACCCCCCCCCCCCCCCGCCGCCGCCCGGGCCTCTTGAAGTGCTAATGAGGAGCGGGGCTGAAGGTCCTCGTCAGGCCAGCGTGGCGTCTGCAGGACCCGTGGAGGTGCCCACTCGGCCGTGCGCCGGGTTCGGGTCGGTCAGGAGTCGAAAGGCTTCCGCGGCCCAGGGAGTGTGTCGGCAGGGAGAGGATGGGGGCAGTGGGAGATCCTGGCCCCTGTGTCCGCTCTCTCTCTCTCTGCCTGTGAAGGAGGTGGAGGTCAGAACGCCTGGCCTCATTCCCACCTGTGTCCGCTCTCTCTCTCTCTGCCTGTGAAGGAGGTGGAGGTCAGAACCAGGGCTCCGAACCGGTTCAAGGAATGAAAACGAAAACCGAAAACGAACTGAATTTTACGAGGAGCGGAAACAACTGTTCCGGAACAGAAACGTTATTCTGAAATCCACAAAACCGGTTAATAACGTTTTTTTTTCGTTCTCTATATATTTTATAAAATTTCACAAAAGCATATCCTATGTCAGGGAGACTATTTCCGGTTGTGCGAAAAACAAGCCCTCATCTACACTGTTAATGTGAGCTAACAAGCCGCTATGTAGCCAACTACTGTAGGCGAACAGCCTAATAATTTGATTTCTGCAGTTTGAAAAAAAAAAAAAAACGAATAAATGGACCTTTGGTCCGAATGTGTATATTTTGTCTTGCTGTTGTAATGTAACCTATCCGTCTGCCACTTCGGATCTTAGGCCAGCTCGTAGCGTTGGCTACTGAAACTGATTTGGAAATTGTTTGTAGCCTATGCGTAATAGCCTATTTTGCCTGTCCACGCCTTGTCGTTTTTGAGTCGGGATTTGAAATGTTTGCGCAATTATAGCCTATTCTATGTAGAAGAGTTAAACGGGAAATTTGAGATAGGCCTTGTCAGCAACAGACAGGTTTGTTTATAAACAGGGTTGGAATTATAGCGCAAGCCTTTGAAGATCTCCATATGGATAAAACTTAGGCTACAACCAGGTAAGGAGTTTAGCACGTATCCAGAAATATTTTTGACAAGAAATTATTTATAGGCATAGGTTAGGCCTACAGTAAGTCTGTAGGCTATGGGATGGATATGGCCCATCTGAATGTTTTTGGATGCCGCCTGTGATTTATTATTTTTGGGCATAGCTACGGTATAGGCTAAATCAAGGGGAAATAATGAGTACGTCTATTCTAAGGTAAAGTCCACAAAAATAGACTTGATTGGCCCGCCAAACACTGCCGGAACTTTAAGAACTAACGATATTTTGCGTTCCGAACCGGTTCAGGACCGATATGTTGGTGGCGGAACGCATTCAAGAACGAAAACGTTAAACATAGGCCTACCTGAACCGTTCGGAATGGAACGTTTGAAAAATTATTTCGTTTTCAAGCCCTGGTCAGAACGCCTGGCCTCATTCCCACCTGTGTCCGCTCTCTCTCTCTCTGCCTGTGAAGGAGGTGGAGGTCAGAACGCCTGGCCTCATTCCCACCTGCTGCCCTCTCACCGTCTGCCTGGAGGCCTGCTGGAAGTGGACACAAGTGCAGTCAAGGTTGTTAAGTGTGTCTGCATACTGTATGGTTGCACTCAGAGCTTCCTCTCTGGCTCGATCAAATGTGATAGACTCCTATTTATGATCCTGTGGAGAGGGATTGGGAGAGAGAGAGAGAGAGAGTATTTTTACATTGCCCTATGCATTTAAGTGCCTGCAATGGTGGTGTGTATGTGCATTCCTGTGCTTTGTATTTTAGTTTGGTGTTTTGCAGTGAATGTGTTTCTATGTCCGTGTGAATGTGTGTGTGCTTGGGTTTGACTTTCTGTGGCTGGCCTGAGTGGTGTTGCGGCTGCCGGTGCTGTGTGTGGATTATGTCCCGCCACCTTCATCCATTGTGTAGAAAACACACAGCCTGTCTCCAGACACTGTGCACTCAGGCAAGACTCTTAGGGGCTTTATCTCTGTCTGATCTCTCTCTCTCTCATAACCCTTGTTTTTCTTTTACTTCCTTGCCAGTGTTCTATCTCTCGTCATGGTTGTGTTTCTTTTTTTTATGTCCACCATCCATCCCTTTCAGCCTATCTTTCACATTACTGTAACTCACTCAGGGTATTGCAGCCAGAAAGAACTGACATATATGACACTGAAACAGACAAATCCCTGCACTCTTAAAACAAATGTGTTGTTCCCTATCTGGACACAAAGAAAAACAACGCAAGTACACATATTGTGTAACAAATTTAAAAAAAGAAACCACGCAAAATGTGTTGTCCCTATCTGGACACAGAGATGTGTTAAAATCAATGCAAGTTGTGTATCACTATGAGAGTGTAGTCAGTGTTGAGGACATGCAGCAATAGCACATCATACTCCTGTATAATTCATTAGGTGATATTTTATGGTGTCAAGGGTATTGCGAGATGATTATTGTTGGACTATTTCTAGGTTATTAACCTATTAGTTATAAACGTTTTGAAAGGTTGAAAGGTGTGATGCACATCACCATTGGGAAGCCACTGTCTGTCTTTGAAATGTGCTTTTTATTTTGCTGAGAGTGTTGGTTGGGATGGATGTTTGCCTATAACTGACCGTAGCATTTTCCTAAGTGCAGGTAAATAGCTTAATTTTTGGGAACAATTATGTTTTTGTTAGAGTATATTTCGGAAAATTGCTTTTTTTTTTTACATTTTAACAAAACTCTTTTCACAACATTAAAAACAGGTGCTTTGGGTAATGGAAATAAGCATGGACGATCCCCTCAAGCATGAAACCCAAGGAAAATACAGAAATTAAATGCCATAAAGCAATAAAAGAGAAAAGTACCCTAATAAACTCAACTCCCTGGAGGATATTGCAGTGGACTGTGAATTGTAAAGAGTTGAGTGAATACCCAGAGTTGAATGGTGTGCTTGTGAAGAGAGAAATTATTTGACCTGGGCGTTTTACTTTCTTAATACGTCCAATCACAAATTATCCTCTGTTGTCATTTACGGAATACAGAAATGGTATGGCATTACACTTCACTATCCAATTACTTAAAGATGAACGTGATTTTTCACAAAGATCTCTGTTTCTCAAGGTCACCAATCATGTTTAAATCTTTAAAAATCTTTAAAATCATGCCCCCAGAGTGTAGCGCTGTAGCTGCCTGGCTGCTGTAGCTTTTGGCTGCAGCAACTCTAGCTGGGCAGCCGTGGCCTACTGGTTAGCGCTTCGGACTCGTAACCGTAGGGTTGCCAGTTTGAACCCCGACCAGTAGGCATGGCTGAAGTGCCCTTGAGCAAGGGACCCCTTCACTGCTCTGCTGTTGTTGCAGGCAGCTCACTGCGCCGGGATTAGTGTGTGCTTCACCTCACTGTGTGTTTCACTAATTCACGGATTGGGATAAATGCAGAGACCAAATTTCCCTCACGGGATCAAAAGAGTATATACTACTTATGCTTACTTAGCTAGGTAGCACTGATTTAGTTTTTCGTACCGACAGCATTCTGTGGCCTCGAGAAACGGAGATCACCAGTGTTCCTTTTAAGTAATTAAATATTCCACTCTGGCAAGTCTAAAGAACTTTCCTCTGTTCACTCTGACTAAATAGATTAAGACTCAAACAGTTTGAAATGTTTAATGTAAAATGTAATGTAAAGAGATAAACTTCTCTTTAATACCTTGTTCAAAATGTAATTTACAATAAGCAAGATTACTTATTCAAGATTATTATATCTGCTGAAAGTTGAAGTAATGATCCAAGAGTTTGACAAATACTGCGTTTACCCCCCTCTGCATTATCAGACAACAGCACATAATGAATGCTGACTGTAAATATACTCAGGGCCAAGCACAGGATGTCATGCTTATCTTGAGCACTTTCACTGGAGCTTTCAGTCAGCTCGCCGGCACTGTATTTACTTAGTATGTGTGTGTGTGTGTGTGTGTGTGTGTGTGTGTGTGTGTGTGTGTGTGTGTGTGTGTGTGTGTGTGTGTGTGTGTGTGTGTGTGACTCTGTGTATGTGTGTTTGCGTGTGTGTGTGTGTGTGTGTGTGTGTGTGCAGTATTTTTCAGTACACTGGAGTCCCTGGAGAGTGACGCGCTTACTTAAGTCACAAGGCACGTCAGGCTGTGTGCTGGGGCTGGATTTTCCTGGACTCAGTCGCCGTGCTATGAATTATTCTCATACTGTTTTTTTTGTTTAACACAACCATCCTCTTGACTCTCTCTCTCTCTATCCACCACTTCAAGTCGAGTGCTTGTGTGTGTGTGTGTGTCTGTGTCTGTGAAGTTTGCTTTATGAATCTGTGTGTGTGTGTGTGTGTGTGTGTGTGTGTGTGTGTGTGTGTGTGTGTGTGTGTGTGTGTGTGGGTGTGTGTGTTTGTGTCTGTGTGTTAGTATGTATGTCTCTGATGTCCATCAGCCAGCCATGCCCCTGACACATACCACACCCACCCCTCTGTACTTAATCCATGACTTACTAACTACTACTGAATCCGTGCTGGGGAGCCCGCATGCTGCACAGTCTGGAGTATATATAACATTACATCTGCACCCTACTCTCTTCCAAACGAATAACAGGATGATTAACTAAACAAACGAAAGAAAAAGTATTTATTTCTTCTGAGACTTTTGATTGTAGTTTTGTATATTTTCACAGATAATAATAGCACAACCTTGACGGTATATATGTAAATTGTGTAATCGTACGCTTGTTCCTTAGATCATGAAGAACTACACTTCACTCTGTTGACTTCAGGTGAATGCTGTCTTTTCCCCCCACAGTGCTTATTAAAGCCTTTTTTGGCTTTTACAGACAGTCTGAAAAGCTTCATTCTGAAAGCAGTGGAAATATATTGGGCTTGTCAAGATGTGTGAGACACTGTGGTGAGTCCGTGGTGGCTGGCGATTCAGCCAAGGTTTGATATTGAAGTTGAAAGACTGCATTTAGATAGTTTGGAGAAGTACATTTGCTGTCTGGCAGTTTTACTTCCGACTGGGTAGGCGGTTGATGTAGAACTGTTTACTGCAATATGTTGTTTGTCTGTGGTGTGTCTTTTGTTGCTGTTTTTGTGCACATGTTCACACCTGATCTGTTTTGGCTTTCTCTGTGATCGATCCTCACAGTGAAGCCAACAAGTTGCGTCCAACTGTATACATTCATTATAATCTCTTACACCTCCTCACACTTTCTTTGCTTGTTGCTTACTGCTCTCTCTCTGATTCTCGCTCTATTACCCTCTCTCTCTCTCTCTCACTAACAATCCAGGAATTCTGCCCAGCTTGGCTTGGCTTGAGTGTGAAAGCTGTGTGGTGGTGGTGGTGTGTGTGTGTGTGTGTGTGTGTGCGTGTGTGTGTGTGTGTGTGTGTGTGTGTGTGTGTGTGTGTGTGTGTGTGTGTGTGTGTGTGTGTGTGTGTGTGTGTGTGTGTGCGTGCGTGTGTGTGTGCGTGTGTGTGTGTGTGCGTGTGTGTGTGTGTGCGTGCACATACTCTACAGTTGCCTCAGCCCTGTGTAATCTGTCAGAATAATTTATTTGGCTGATGAACAGCCCTGAGTGGGGCGAGTGTGCTTGGTAATGAAGAATGGGTTGAGTCTATGTTGCTGGCCTAATGATATTTTCCTCATCTGTAGTATTTCATTAGGAGGGCTAATTGAAAAGGAACTAATTTTCTTTGATTCAGAAGTAGTCTACTTGTCTGGGGTTGTTAATCTGTTTGCCAAGGCAGTCGGCTTCAATGGTGAATGGATTTCAGAAGGAGTTTCTCAAGTCATTTGAATGTAAGGCTACACTGAAATGCTTCTACGTCACTGGTCTACACACACACACACACACACACACACACACACACACACACACACACACACACACACACACACACACACACACACACACACACTGTACCACTGAGTCAGAACAGCCAGGCAGCAGAAGCAGGGCCTTTGGAATCAGGCGTCCAAAGCCAACAGATCATTAATGAGGACTCGGGCCAGTGCTGCTGACCTTAATGAGACTCTCTGTATTCATTGGAAGTGACATTGGATTTGCCTCCCATTGAAAATACGGGATACAAAAGGGCAGAGAGAGACATTACCCTTTAGAGAAAGAGAATGAATGAGAGAGTGAGAGAGAGAGAGAGAGAGAGAGAGAGAGAGAGAGAGAGAGAGAGAGAGAGAGGAAGAGAGAGATGGTGAAGTGTAGCCTACTTAAATAAGTTAAACATTTGGCTTTGGAGTGCTCACACCTCCTGTCGCGCCCGAGCGCCATGCCAACCTAAGCCAGACACTGACACCATGGCCCGTGAGAGCAGTTCAGTATGAGTGGAGGGTGTACCTGGAGCACCGCTCTGTCTAACAGTCCTCAGTGATCCAGACCCATCTGAAGCACTCCAGCCCCTACCTCCACTTCTCCCTTTCAGTCAGTCACCAAATGGGCCACTGTCAATTAAAAGACCAAATGTTCACATGCAGTCATGCATATTATAGGACATGGCTTTTCCCTTTCCTTATCAACATAGTGCCATTGCATCTCTGTCAGTGTAGCATCAAAATGGGTTTAATGACATTATATATTATATATCACCACACACACACACACATGACTAACACTCATGCATACAGTACTTACTACACACACACATGACTAACACTCATGTATACTTACCACACACACACACACATGACTAACACCCATGCTTACTTATCAGCTGCTTCAGCAACTCACTGTACTGTATATTTCTTATTCAGGTACACGCACGCACGCACGCACGCACGCACGCACGCACGCACGCACGCACGCACGCGCACGCACGCACGCGCACGCACTCATCACTGCACTCATTAGCTTTTCAGAGTCAAATGTCCTCTTGTGTTTCTCCAATGCGACAAGCATAGGATCTCATTGTTGACAAGCAGTAATGGTAGGCCACTAAGCTGTATTGAGGAAGAATTAAAGCTAAAGCCCTTCAAAAAAATGTGCCAACACATATGTGCCCAGATAATAACACTTTTTCCACAGTAATAATACCTTCTGAAAACATAATGTTAATTATTGTCAATTTCACTTAATTGCATGAAAGAGAAAAGTGGGATGACATGACGGGTCCATATTTGACCCTTGCTGTAATTTATGTGTGTGTGCGCAGGGGAGACAGACAAAGAGCTTTTCAGCCGCCTCGATTATCTCTTTATTAGCATATTTCCATGAATTTGGGCTCACGGTGGACAGCTGGTGTTTGGAGACGTTTGTCAAACTGTTTGGAGGTGGATGATTAAATCAATTAAACTTTAATGTGTTAATAATGCATTGCGGCCAGCAATCCTGCCACCAAAGGCATCCCTCTCTTTCTGTGTGTGTGTTTGTGTGTGTGTGTGTGTTTATCTGCGCCCGCTGCTTAAAGTGACGTGCAGTCATCCCCTCCACCAGTGGCCTGTGGCTCCATATAAGTGAGGCTTCGTAAGGAGGTATTCCCTATCGTAGCCCAAGCTGCTTTTCCAGTTCATTTACCTCCTGTCCAGGGACTTCAGCCGTATTTTTACTTTTTTTCCCCTTGGCCTCATTTTTTGTGTGTGGTAATTTATTCCAGTGATGTGTTGTGCCTTCAGGTGACAAATCCTCCCTGTTTTGTATTGCTGGAGCGTGCGTGTCGTACTTTAATTTGCAAACAAGTGATTCAGTGTTTACCCTGACAGGCTTAAAAAACAACACACAGGCTCAGTGGTTTAGCCTCGCTTAGAGCGAAGGGGAGGCTAAACTGGGCTCTTTGGCTGGAAACCTCTCCGACCCTCAGCCTTCAGTGAAGTCCGTATATCAGGCCGCTCCTAAAATGCTGATGGTTAACCCTTAAAGGAGTACCGTCACACCGGTGTGATGGGAATGTTGAGAAATGAACGTTCTAAAGAATATCTGGGTTCATTGAATTCAACATAGAATTTTAGAACCTTCAATTGTTGCGGAACTTAGAATGTTCAAAAACCTACACCTTTAAGGGTTATTAAAACAGTCGTCATTTGACTTTTCTTGCTCTTCTTTCGCCTGCGTCCTCTTTTGGCAGCATATCGATCTTTCCTGCTCTCACTGTCTCCTCCACAGGCGGTGCACTTGTGGAAAAGAGATATCGTCTGCCCCTGTGATGAGATCATCAAGTTTGAACCATACTGGGACAGTACAGTTTTGAATGACTGATGTTTTGAAGGATGTGTCTCTTTGCGAAAGAGAGAGAGAGAGAGAGAGAGAGAGAGAGAGAGAGAGAGAGAGAGAGAGAGAGAGAGAGAGAGAGAGAGAGAGAGAGAGAGAGAGAGAGAGAGAGAGAGAGAGAGATAGATGCTGTATGTGGCTGTTTACAGGTGCTGTTTATCCTTTTGACACTCCAAAGGCTCTTTGATGGCCAGTACTGTTTGTTCAGCATAAATGAAATATTTCAGACGTTTTCCATCATTTTTAACGTTTTAATAAATGCAAGCACTTTTTCCAAGAGACCTAGCCTCTCAAGTGTCTGTGCTGTCTGTCTGCATGTGCTATTTATTTATTTTCTTCTGTCTGCTGTTAACAGCCTCAGCAGGCAACCTGAAAGCCAGTGGTTCTGCTTCAACTTTTCTTTGAATTAAAGATAACAAGAGTTGTTTTTCTTAAAAGAAAAAAAAAAAAACACACTGGAACACATCTCAAGACATGTAGCTGAGAGCAAGACTTTTACCAGGCAAGAGCTGCTCAAAGGTGGTGTCAAGGAAAGTCACAGATGACATCTGAGACCCCCTGCAGCTTCACAATACTGTCAATGTTAAGTGATTAAAAGTAAAAGGGCTGCTTTAAATAGCAGTGTTGTTGACTAGGTGCCTGCCAGTTAATTACTGGTTGTCACAGAAAGCACACAAAGACATTTTTTCCCCTTTAACTTTCCTGCAGCCATTTGCAGTCACTTCCTTTCCAAACCCTGAGCCCTTCTCCAGGCCTGTTGGTTTTATACATGAGAGGCTCAGAAGTGTTTAATTGGTGTGTGAAGTTTGCTGAGCGGCAGAGAGAATGGACTATTTTTATTCCGTTGTTGTTCTTGCTATGGTGGTTGACTCCTCACCGCAGCATAAGAAGAGGTGATGTTGATCTAATGTGTTCACGCGGCTTATCCTGTCGCCACGGAGCTCAAACAAAAACACCGCCTGCATTCGCTCATGTAGAGTCTTACGGCGGAGTCTCCTCAGCGCGGTCTGGCTCAGAGACATGTTTCCAGGAGCCTCTTTTTTCCTAGCTCAAAGTCCTCAGTTCTGTGCAGAACAATTGTTTTCTCTCTCAATCTCTCCATCTGTTATTCTTTCTCGCTCTATCGTTTTCTGTCTGAACTGAGTTTGAAAGGATTTGTTGGTGTTATGTCGATGGAGGTTTGGGACTGTCACTTCACTTGCGAACATGTCGATACGGATTTGAAACCCGGCCAATCTTGTCCGGGAGTGTGTTGCGCGTATAGGAGAGTACTGCAGAAGGCAACAAGGCAATCACATTAAATCAATCGCACCGGTCTGACAAATATATTTCCCACCTGTCAGCAGGCCTGTGAAGACGTCTATAAAAGAGCAATCATTAGGATCGTTGGAACCAATCGCAAAAGCGTGTGGTTGTTGTCTTTGTTCAAGCTCGCTGTCTTATCACTGTCCCTGTTTTTGTTGCTGTCAGAAGCAATGTTTGTTTGTTTGTTGGTTTGTTTGTTTGCTTGTTCGCTGAGGTAATGGAAGCTCTAATGAAGTGGGAGTACTCTAGAGAATGGAAGAGAGAGAGAGAGAGGGAGAGAGAGAGAGGGAGAGAGCGAGAGAGAGAGAGAGGGAGAGAGAGAGAGAGTGAGAGAGAGAAACAGAGCAGCTAAACTAGAGCAGGAAATGAGAACATGCTGCTGTGATGTGGCTGTCTTGTCGCCCTTGTTGCTGTTGTTCTTGTTGTTTGTTGTTGCTGTACTAAAGAGGGTATGAATATCGAGTGCCCCCTACGGTGTTGAGAATGTAGCTTGGCATTAGATGTGCATGTTACCCTGGTGAAAGAGGGAAGGTGGGGGTACATCAGTGCTGGTGCTGAGGATGGACCACAAGTAATGTTATTAGTTTTGAATATTTGGGTCTATGATTTACAGTAAGATGCTACACAATGAGATGAAATGAAAGTGTATAAAATGTATAAATGTAATGTAATGTAAATGTGATCATGAAATTAGGATACAGTATAATATGCATTCTTCTGACCAAAAATACTGCTTTTACTGAATACATAACGTCTGCACACTCTGTACTGATGGTAGGCTACTAATTGCAGTTCTCAATCACTTACACACTATAATGTCATATTCCTGTTATAGCCTTACAAGTACAAACAGTATTTTTGTTCCACCACAGTGTCTCTACACTGTAATCATTCTGTGCATCTCAAAGATAGAGAGGCCATCAGTGGGTGAGCGGGGAGAGGGTTTAATAATGTGTTAGATGGTTAGATCAGACCAGCAGAGCTCCCTTGCTGGTGTTTGACAAGCACCAGTAAATCATTCCAACCGCTCACCTGCAGTGCACAATACTCAGGTGAACAAATCCGCAAGGTTAACTTGCATTCCATAACAGCAATGCAGTGGGTTAAATGCTTCGCTCAACTAATCGCTACACATGAAAATGTGTGGTTTATGTCAGAGAGAAGTCAGTTAGTAGTCAGATAATTAATAGTCAGATAATTAGTAGTCAGATAATTAATAGTCAGATAGTTAGTAGTCAGATAGTTAGTAGTCAGTTAGTCAGATGAAGAACACCAATAAGTTCACAGCACTTGTGGTTCCACTGTCCGTTTGCTATATTGTCAATATGTTTGATAAATTTGTGTCAGACTTTATACTTTGGAAAAAAAATGCCCTTTGTAATAAACATTACCCTGCAACTTGCCCTTTGTTATAAACGTAGCTTAGTTGCATGTGGGTCACCAGATTGATTTTCTGAACATGTCTGCAGCTGTCAGCAGTGCATTCTAGCTGCAAGCATAAATCCCTCGGCTGGCCAGTGTAGGCATAGTTTGCACACTGTATGCACACTCCCCTGTGAGGCCCCCTTATAGTCCTCCCCGTTTCCATTTGCAAAGTGCCAAGGCCAGGGGCTGTGCTTTTCCCGACATCGAGGGAGACTCCAGGTTGACCCTCAGGTGTGTGTTGCGTTGTGTTGCAGGCTTTGGCATACTGCTGTGATCTGGGCCGGGGGGGGGGGGGGGGTATACGGGGGGTATTTATTTGTTGTTTTTAGCACTCAGCCGGCGCTCGCTCGCACCATCTCTCTAATTAACGCTGTGGGGAGAGGCCGGGGTTCACGTTACACTGTTAGCTTTGCACACGGGGGAGGGGGCTGCAGCAGGGCTAAGAATAGAGCAGGGCTGCTACAGGTCTTAGGAGGGAAGAATATGCACAGTCAGCAACCTCTGCATGCGAGTGTGTATCAGGGACTGTGTGTGTGTGTGTGTGTGTGTGTGTGTGTGTGTGTGTGTGTGTGTGTGTTCTATTGATCCATGATTATTATATAGAGTGCATGTAGCTCCATGGAAAAGATTAATAACAGCCATAATAGCTGCGGATTACATTGATAAGGCCCCCACGTTGGCCGCGTGACCTCTGCTTGGCACACCCTGCTGCTGCATGATAGTTCAGATACCTAATCCTCTTTAAAAGTTATGCAGAACATAGGCCCCAGCCGTGGCGCAACTGTCTGGGGCACCTGCACCGTACGCCGGCAACCCGGGTTTGTGGTCCTTTCCGGATCCCACCTCGACTCTCTCTCCCACTCACTTCCTGTCATTCTCCACTATCCTGTCAATTAAAGGCATAAAAAGCCCAAAATAATATACTTTAAAAAAAAAAATGCTATGCAGAACATGTAAGATCAAGAGCCCGAGAGCAACAGAGGCCTGTCTGGTTTCTATTATGTGTAACCTCTAGACAGGCAGGCACTAGGACTGAGGGCTCAAACACTGTGTAAGTCTCCAGTGGTTACTTTGTCAGCAGGCGTCTTTTGGCTTGGAAAAGGAGAGGTGGCGACACAGCGTTGCCATTCCGCTGCTCTTTTAGAACGCTACGGAAAGTTGGCTCTACAGGCTGTTGGACTGACTGACAGACTGGGTTGTGCGCCCTTTTCATCAGCGACGCTTAATGATCGGGTTTCTCCACCTTGTTGCTAAGCAACCTGGGCTGCTCAGCGCAAGTGCTCAAGCCACGGAGTCCCAGAAGACACAGCGTCTGTGTGTGTGTGTGTGTGTGTGTGTGTGTGTGTGTCATGAAAAAGAGGAGGGAGGGGGGGGAGCCACGAGACAAGGGAAGGAATAAAAGAGTACAGGCCTTCATTTTTCATACCACAGCTCTCCTCTAACCTACACTGGTTCGCCTCATCAGTGCTTTTGAAGACAGTTGGGTTAGCAGCATGAAAAAAAAAAAAAAACTGCCGTGAGGTGCCTTCCTTCCAGGGGACTAAAGCAGCTGGTTTGCCAAACTCCCCGGCGGTGTGCCTGTGGGCCGGGGAGTTTGGGCTCTCTGGAGGGAGTGAGGCGTCTAGAGGGATGGGTGAGTGGCCTGCCTGCCTGGCCGAGGAAAAGCTCTCTGTCTGGACACACTGAGCTAATCTCCCTGCTAACCACTACTTAAGTCAAGAGGCCACTGGGGAGAAGAGGAGGTGGGGGGGGATAGAAAGAGAGAGAGAGAGAGGCTCTCTTGTTCTTTCAGCATTAGGCAGAGTCTGGCTTAGAGTGAAAGAAATGCGCTGGTAATTAGTCTTTTAGTTAAGGAGGAGGAAGGAGTGCTGTGTGTATGTCTCTCTCTCTCTCTCTGTGTGTGTGAGTGTGTGTGTGTGAGTATATGTGTATGTGTGTGCGTGCATGTGTGTCTGTGTGTGTGTCTGTGTGTGTGTGTGTGTGCGTGTGTGTGTGAGTGTGTATGTGTGTGTCTGTGTCTGTGTCTGTGTCTGTGTGTGTGTGTGTGTCTGTGTGTGTCTGTGTGTGTGTGTGTGTGTGTGTGTGTGTGCGTATGTGTGTGTGTGCGTGCATGTGTTTGTTTTGGCCTGGAGGAGAGGCATTTGCCAGGAGGCCTGGACACCTTCAGCTTCACCCACAGTCCACCTCCGCAGTGTCCGTTTATAAAACACCAGTAGTAGCCCCTTTTCTTCTTCTTCTTCCTTCCTTCCACGTCTTCTCCCGGCCTCCTTTCTGTCTGCGTTTACATCTGAGCCAGCTCGGGCGGCCGGTTCCCAAACACACACACACACACACACACACACACACACACACACACACACACACACACACACACACACACACACACACACACACACACACACACACACACACACACACACACACACATACACACACACACACACACACATACACACACACACACACACACACACACACACACACACACCACCACTACCGTCAGCACCCCAGACCCCAGCTCCCACCAGCAGCCCAGCGAGTGAGTGCAAAGTTGTGCTTTCCTTTGCAGCTCATTGTGTTGAAGAGAGCACATAAAATGCCTGAGAGGGGTGTTATGTTTTATTGAGCTCTCCGTTGAGTGCAAATCCTTCCGCGCAGTCAGAGTGGTATTAGCTGGGATTACCATGACTGTCTCTCTCACTCTCCTTTTCTTTCCTCTTACTCTCTCTCTCTCTCTCTCTCTCTCTCTCTCTCTCTGCGGAGTTTATATTCCAGCATGAAGGAGACAGGCATGCGGAAAAGGGACGATGAAAAAAAGGGAAATTCAAGATTGACAGCGAAAGTGGGGCGGGCGGGCGGGGGAGAGGGAGTGGATAGAGGAGGTGTAGGAGCCGCGCAGGAGGAGGTGGGTGAAAGATCAGGAGAGAGGTAATTGAAATGAGAGGAGGAGGAGGAGGAGGACAGATGAGAGGAGGATGGCAGGTGGACGGCAGGTGGACAGAAGACAGACAGCGCACACTCCAGCGCCTGTAATCTCACTCTCTCTCTCTCCTTTTTGTTATCCTCACTCTTTCTCTCTCTCCCTCACTTTCTTTCTTCCGCTCTTCTCTCTCTCTCTCTTCCTCTCTCTCCTGCTGGGGCCTTTGTCAGTGAGCTAATGGAGAGGTCCTGTGTCAGGTCACCCCTGTCTGACCTGCTCTCCGCTTTCCCCTCACCGCTCCCCTCACCCTGGCCCTCTGCCAAGTGTGCCTCTCCCTGGGTGAGCCGGTGGTCCGGTCTCAAGACAGGTACACCGAGCACACACTCAGTGGTCACAGCTAAATGCGTTAAATCTGTTTGTTATATGCTTGTGCCTGCTGGAGAGGATAGGACCAGTCTTGGCTCTAGTCTATGGCTGGCTTGGGTTGTGCTCACAGACACTGAGGACAGAGAGAGACGATGTTGAGGACTGTATGTTAACACTGTAGTATATCATATAAGGGTGTCACGATTTCGATTTTATTTCGAAATCGATCGAAACTACATCTCAATCTCGAACTTCGAACTTAAAAGTAGAATCGACGATGCAGCCACACCCCCAATGTCACGTCCAGCATGTATGCCAAGACGCACAAACACACATGCACGTGCTGAACTGCAGCGTCAACACTCCGATCGCTGCAGCCAGTTAAAATATAGGCCTACACATCAACCTACCGAAATCAAAGCCCCTCTTGCTACTTTGAAATCACCGGTGTGGAAGTATTCGTTCATTCACGTCAATTAAAACTAATTTAGCCCACTCAACTTAGCCAGTGAAAAGATGGTCTAATTACAGTCCAAAGTTACTTTAAGGCTTAAAATGCACATTTATAAGTACATATTCCATGAACACTAACCTTGGGTCTTTTCGGAGTGTGCTGAAACAATCAAATTAACATTCTGTGTTGTTTCATTTCAATATGTTCACGTCTCTGTTTTAGCCTAATGTTAGTTCTGTTTACATTACAACCTCGCGGTTGGAACGGTTTCAAAGCGGTTTCAAAATAAAAGCCCCCTGAAAAAGAAAAGGAAAAGACCAAAAAGAGTAAATAACATATAAGGAATGCATTAATAGTAATATTTGAAAAAGATCGAAAATCGAATCGAATCGTGGCTTTAAAATCGAAAATTACATCGAATCGAGGATTTGGAGAATCGTGACACCCCTAATATCATAGAGCTTTTTGTTGTTAAAGAAACACAATGAAAGAATTGATAGCTATGCCCTTTGACGTCAATATCCATTTAGCCCTAAGACGGTACCCAGTTAGTGAAAAAAACGCTTGAAAAGGTCATGATCCTACCCGATCAACAATGTTACATAATGTTACATACACATCCCGAGGTTATATCTGAAAGCCCAAGTGTTCTAGGCATGCATTGGCAATGACAGAGACTTCATTCTCCATAAGTCAGTTATTTTACAAAGTTAAGGTGAAAGACTGTGTTCCTGGGAATGCTGAAAATAAGTTTATGTCAGTTGCCCATGATTGACGGGATCATCATTTTCATTTACATGAAGTGCTACAGTATATCCTCTTTGTTGTTGCCCACCTGAAATGAGCTTTGTGGACTTCCATGGTGAGCTTGTTTCTCCATCTAGCCAATCTTGACATGGTAATTGTGTTCCCAGCATCGTGTTTTTTTTCCTGTCATGGAGGTAATGGAGATAACTGCTGTGTGTTTGTACCAGTGGATTGAGCACAGAGGAGCAGGGTTGGTTGTAGAACGTTCCGCCCTATGTGATGTGTGTGGCCCTATGTGGTGTGTGTGTGTGTAATATGAATTTTCACTCTGATCTTTTGACCTTTCAAACCTTTCCAGTTTGCCGTTATTTTTTAACCTGACTCTCGCCAGATGAATTTCGTTCCGCCTAGCTCCGCCTAGCTCCACTCACATCCATCTGGGATCGGTTCCGTTGAGAGTGATTTCAGCACGAGATTGTATGGTAGAGCCAATCAGGACGCAGTGCAGGAGTTTCATAGATGTGACGTAGTGTAGAAGCGACTGTGAGACTGTTCTCAGCGTCACGGGTTGGCTTCGATGCGAGTGGTTGAAGTAGCACGTCAATAGATGACGGACAAGTGGCTTATCCAATCTTATGCAAGGATTTTTTAATAAGGCCCAGCCTTCTGAAGCACCTCTCCAATGGATCGATCCCAGATAGATGAGTGGAGCTAGGCGGAACGAAATTCATCTGGCGAGAGTCAGGTTAGTTATTTTTACCGTACTTTGTCACTGTTGCAGTCACACAACAGGTTAAACTTGTATGGAAAGCATGGATAATTAATCAGGAAATGGTCGAAATACTCCACAAAATGAGTCTGTATTGATTTTTTCCACCATTCTTATTATTCATGAACTGAAAGTCCAGTCCAGTCCAGACCAGAATCATGGGGGAAAGGCTTCATTTTCTGTCAAGCAACACTCCCAAAGGGCTGGGATAGGCTGGCCTGTTCTTATTCATTTGAAAATAAATCTTTTGTAATTAATGGATAGTTCAGCTACAAAAGCAGATTTTATACAATACAGTCAGTAATTGGATGGAGTAGCTTTTACAAAGGTCATTTATTTGAGCTAAAAGTTCGCCCTTTGTCACAATCTAATTAACTGACATGAATTTAATCAATGGACTTGTCTATTATTTATTGCAATAAACTCACAGAGAATCACCACTTGTTGAATTATTTTTATCTAGCCCATTTTTGTCAGTGAAACTGTAGCAAAACTGTGGATTGCAGATGAAGAAAAAAACCCCCAGACTTGGCATACCGACATACTGGTTAGCTAGATTTGATTACGAGTCGCGCACCTGAAGAACTGATAGTGTTTTAGGCTATTACGTAATGTATAATACATCAGAAACACCTAGAGTATACGTCTGTTGAGGATAATGTGGAGAAAGCCATTATGCGTAGATGGATGATGGCTCAATGCAATCCATTAGAGAATAAAGCACAGCACACTACCTTCAGTTGTTCAGCCCGTCCCAGATAGAAAACCAGCCATTAGGCAAAGCATGGCGGCTTATTTGGAATGACATATCTTAAATTATATATACGCACTTTCCGCCTGTTAGTATGCTCATTAATAAGTATAACATATGTACAATAAGCATAACGTATCTACTATACCAGCCTATACCTGGGAAAAGAGGTTGTGTTTGTGCATGTAAATGTAGCCACTGGTAACAGTCAGCTGTGGCTGTGGGAAGTACCCCACTTTATCGTGCAGTTACAAATGGCTCCTGTTGGCTTCTCCATCTGTCATCAATTGAGCTCAATTACTCAGGCGGAAGGAGGTATGGCTTCTAAGCGGGGAAAGTGAACCCATCCAGTCTATTTCTGTCATCCTGATTGATCTGAGAACAAGATGTTTGTCTTTCCCTCTGTTCGCTCTGCACTCACGACCTTTGTAGTCTGCATGGGGCCTCCCATAAGCCTGCTCTCTGGTTCTCATCCCCTGTTTGGAGTCAGGCAGCCCTCTATTTTCACGGCTACTCTGTTATGGAAATACTCATCAGGAGGCAGGTTTTTTCTATTTAATTATACTTCAAGTTTCATGTGTGAAGATAAGTGTGGGGAGCATGTACTGTAATGATCAGATCAAATAGGAGTTTCTGGAAGGACACAAACTCAACAGTGCCAGGATATTTGGTCTTAATAGGCTAAGCTCACTGATCCAGCACTGCTGTTAGTTTTTGTCAGAGTCTGCAATACAGTTTTACACATGAAATAAAAATATAAATGTTAAATAAGCTAATGGCCTATTATATTAATGACTGGATCTATAATTGTATCACGTCTCCCTGAGGTGTGACAGCGTGACCTGGGATGCGGTCGACCTACATTTTCCTGTCACGGTGCCTCTCTGGCATCGTGTGATATGAATGGAGAAGGTTGTTAGTTGAATTCCCACCTTGTTTTTTTATACTGTTTTGCGCACACTCTGCTAACAACATAATTAGCATTAAGGGAAAGCAAGGGGGAGCTGACACAACGCAGCCTGTCTGTATGCATCAGTGCTGAGGGGTGTGTGGTTGTGGTGTTGGGGTGATGTGTGTGTGTGTGGGTGGGGTGGGGCATGTTTTATTTATGAGGGTGAACTCAGCTCGGATAAACTCTCACAGGTCTCCTCCTCTTCCTCCTCCTCCACTTCCACCTCCTCCTCCACTTCCACCTCCTCCTCCTCCTCCACTTCCACCTCCCTGCTCACTCCTTATGGCCATGTCCCCGCTGTTTAGCCTCTGCGTGTCAGTGTGCATGATGTAGGCCCCGGTGCGATGGAGATGAAGTAGCTCTTGGCCTTGTTCATTTGCCACTCGGCTGTGCCTTATTTGGCCGCGTCTGACAGAGTACCAAAGCCCTGTTGCTTCTCCCAAAGCTTAGCGGCCTGACAGCGAAGAGTGTCGATGCGATCAGACAAAACCCACTGCAGTCTCTTTCTTTTAATGCACTGGAACACAAAGAAGGATTGGCGATTGGAGATAAGGATAATGAAATGGGAAGAGAGAGAAATAGGTGCCTCCTGCCATGGATTTGCTCCCCATCCTGCCTGTGCGGAGAGAGAGAAAGAGACAGAGAGAGAGAGATAGAGAGAAAGAAAGAGATTGAGAGAGAGAGAGAGAGAGAGATAGAGAGAGAGAGAGAGAGAGAGAGAGAGAGAGAGGGATAAGCTTGCCAGAGGGACGTCACGGTGGAGCGGGTCCGCAATCAGGATTTCAGATCGCCCCGTCTAGGATGCAGGATGTCCTGCGGTGGATTCCGTCTCTGATGTTTGTCTTGATAGAAGGGTTTACCTCAGGGGCAGCGAAACGCGTGGCTACAAATCTTCCTAAGCATCTGGGAGCAGCATCAGTCCGAGAGGCAAATTTATAGTGGTGGGACAGGAAAGAGGGGGAGATGCTGGGGGCTGGTGCACCATAAGCATGTTAATAGACGCACTTATAGAAGCTCACAGAGTCAGTAGTGATAGAAATAATCATACAACAGTTAGGTTTGGTCACTCTGTTTATTCATATCTGAATGGACAAGACACATTCTATGAGTCATGACGATAATCTCAATAATCTCAGGACATCCCCACTGGGACTGTAAATGGCTAGTAATCACTCTGCATTTTGCATTGATTTGTCAGATGTGAATGTTCCACGCATTCCATGCAAAAGTGTAATGATTTTATAATGTCCCATATGACTCACAGCTGTGATTACCTGCGGCACCCAGCCTCATGCCTATATGGCCGAACCACAGCCGTGGGTAAATTTGTTCCCAACCCCACTATTACGCGTGCTATACTGTTTAACTGAGTCATAAAACATATTTTATCTGTATAGGCATGGTTATTGTATTTGAATGTATAAATGGAAAGAAAGAAATTGACATACCATACTGTATTAAATAATCTATTCTATAAGTACCGGTAATCAGAAAGTAATTCATAATTAATTCAATAATATGTCGTAAATGCTACTACTCATTAGTAAGTAGGTATTCAATCAGTTTGGTGGTCCATTTACTTTCATCTGATACTTTCACTTTCACTTCTAGTCTTTTTCAGTGGCACAAATTCAGTTCAGTGTTCAGGAAATTAAATTTTCTTCAGCAGGGACCCTCATGAATCAAGTGTTGCGCAATTCTACATGAAGGTTTTCATTTTGTAAGTGACCATGTTAGCACAAAATGCTTTTGACACTTTAAGTGGAGTACTTACGTGTGTGTGTGTGTGTGTGTGGGAGAGAGATACCCTGAGGGGCTTTGTGTGTTATTTTAGAAACCACAGTGAACCACTAGCCTGCTTCACTGTGTTGCTTAGCAGAATTTGAAGAAAACTCCTCGCTCTTCCCTTCTCCGACATACAGCATAAACAATAAACTCACAGATTCTTCTCACCACTGAACACAGCACACAAAGTCAATCATTGGAAATGCAGCACTGAAGAAAGGAAGCATTAAACATAATCTGTCCTGCGAAAAACTGCTCGACGAGATCGACGCTAACAGCTTGTAGCGGAGCACTCCGATTCTGTTCTAAACATCGCCCACCCACCGTGCTGACAATCTGCGCTTTGTGCCCCAGTTGCTGTGGTTGACATGGCCGCCTCTGATCCATAACAGCTACGTTTTACCGCTGTTAGCGCCGCCGTTGCCTCTCCGCTAACTTTCTCTCTAAGTGGCGACAGCAACAGACGGGGTTTGTCCCCACTCATTTATTTATTGCTCCCATATGGTCTGTGTTGCTTCTGTTCAGGAACAGGGGACACATTGAACACATTGAGGCCTCCAGTTGTTTGCTATTGCGCCACATATGTTTTGCCATGCAAAAAGTTGTTGCCTTTATATTATCAGTTATTCGTATGCTGCCCCATTTGTACAATTTTGTTATGTTTTTACTGATGTCTGGAAAAGTGTGGCCTGCTTTTAATCTATCTTAGGAAGTTATGAGCAGTAGGCTGCCAGTGTGTTATGGATATTGACTCAACTCTAGTTTTATGTGTCCGGTTGTGAGGTCAAGAGTTCTGACCAGAGTACAAATATCTGATTCGTAATAATATTATGTGTGTCTCTTGACAGTTACAGGGATGCTACACCGGGCGTGTAACTGAAGCGTTCCATTCGCGACGCGTATAAAATTGTTTTACAAGAATGGTCTATTTTTTTCAAACATAGGCCTACACTGTGCTATCACGTCTTGTGTAGCCAGTTCCATTGATCAAAGTGGAAGCTAATTGTTGCAGCAGATGATATACAAATGGAACACTTCAGTTACATCCCTCCCTGTTGTATGCTAATAGTGTTGTAGAACTTCTATCTCATTTGTCTATAATGATAGATAGTGTATCAGAATACTTCACTTTTTTATGTTGTAATCGGCATCTAAACAGCCTGTCGTGCAACTGGTCCTCGAGGTTGTTGGGGAAGCAAACCAAAACAAGAAGGAAAGCAGACGCTCGCTCCTAATTGGTTCAGTTTAGGGCAAATGTGTTGGTTTCTGTCTTTCTCTTCCCCACTCTTCTCCTGGCGCTTGCCATTTACACAGCGCACACTCAGGCTGCAGCGTTTGTTCAGTGTAATTAATTGTGTGTCTCTGGGAGGGGGAAGCACATTGTTTGATCGCACCGCTTGGTGCTCAGGAGCCTCGGAAATGTCAGGAGACGGGTGTTGTGTGTGTATGTGTGTGTGTGTGTGTGTGTGTGTGCCTGTGCGTGCGTGTGTGTGTGTGTGGGGGGGGGGATCTGTGTGTGTGAAGACCGGGCCTTCACTTCACAAGCCCTGATATGAAACGGCTCACCAGACTGCTTTTTTTGCGGCCCAGAGCCGAGCGACCCTTGTTGCCAAGTGGAGTCCTGCGACGGGCCTGAGGCGGGGGGGGGGGGGGGGGTAAAAGTGTTGAAACCGAAACCTCGTCGTCGGGCATAAAAAAAGAAAGAAAATAAAAGGAGTCAGTGGAGAGGAGAGCAGAAGCTCTTGATAGCGCTCCAGCCGGAGCCACTCTCCCAGACACACAGACACACCGCGTCTGCAATCAAACAGACGCCTTGTTGTAGGGCCAACTAAAAGCAGTCTCCTGGAGGACACAGGCCTCCCTCCATCTGTTTGTAAGCATGTGCATGCCCAGGTATGCGTCGAATCCCCCCTCCTTCAAATGTGGCAATTAAGGGAAATTAATCAGTGGCGGCTCAGAAACAATGCTGGCGTAATTTCAGAAAATTCTTAGCACCACGGACAAGAAGAACAACAACAACAATAGCCGCAAGGAAAAGCATTTAGTGCATTTAACATTTTCCACCATTCATGCATTGTTCATGTGGGTGACCTCACTGACCTCAGTAGTTTTAGATGTAGTGTGTATCCTGTTATTTTGATTACGACAATTCAAGAAGATGTGTAATCATAGGCCTCTCAGCGGCTGTGGATAAGCCCATTTTTGTTGCAGTAAGATGTTGCAACCGATATTTGCTTCTGTCAAGGAGAACAATAAGCTCTGTGACCACCAAATGAGCTGTGGCTTATAAATCCTACCACATTATCCTCCCATCACTTTATTAAAAATAATAGCCTCAATCCATAATGTCAGTTCCACTTGTGGACACATTCACTCTGGGTTGTTCCATCTGAATGTAGTTGATGTTCTAGCCCTGGGTACATGAAATAGGCTATTAAGCATGTCATATCTCTCGAGCGTATAATCTGATTTATAATGTAATTAGAACATGATGTATTCTCTCCCCAAATAGAATGGGAGCTGAATGTTTCCCTCTTCTGTGCAACTTTCACGTCATTATGATACATGCCTGGTTGACAATCCCTGAATTTGTGTGGCTGTAAGGGAGAGAAAAAAAAGCTTCATTTCATACTTGTCTTTTTTTCACTCAAAACAGTCAATTTGGTAAGAGGCTTAGAGACACACACACACACAAAAAAACGGCACAATGGGCGCCTTATTTGAATACACGTCTTCTTATATTTTATTCTTTGTTTTGGATGGGAGTGGGAGACAAAAGAGAAAGCGATTAGTCAACATGTGTCTGTTTGCCTACGAGGGGAAAACAAAAGTGTTCGAGCAAATCGGCGTGTGAATCAGAGCCAGTACTCCCACGAGTGAGCGAGAGAGAGAGAGAGAGAGAGAGAGAGAGAGAGAAAGAGAGAGCTAGCCCCGGCAAGTGAATCGGCAGAGTCACTTAACGCGTCCTCTCACACTGACATCTCAGTCATAACATCCTACTGAGTGCAGCGCAGTCAATTCTCTCTCTCTCTCTCTCTCTCTGTCTCTCTCTTTCTTTCTCTCTCTATCCCTCTCTCTCTCTGTCTGTCCCTCTCTCTCTCTATCCCCCTCTCTATCTCTTGCTTTCTCTCTGAGAGGCCATGGGAGTTATTAAAGATAAAAATTTAGGATCTCTCAGTGTCTTTTGGTTCCCGCTGACACAGTCTGTGCACACAGTGCCAAATGGCACCAAAGCTTTTGGGTTAAGCTCTGTTTTTGCTGCCATAAGCTGATGCTAGTCTTGACCCTCCCACATGGTTAGTTTTTAGGTTTCCGACAACTTATGCTTATCAAAGGACAAACATGCATGTGTTTAGCAGACATTAAAGATAAAGTAAATAACTTAAAATATGTAGTTTTTCTGTCCATAATGTAAACACATTAAGAACTGGGTGATTGTGGATAAGATGACAACGCGTGGCCTTTCTCTGTGGGTCTTATAGCCCTGCTCATTAAAATAATGCACACTACCACACAGGTACAATCACGCAACCTCACACAGTAAAAAAAAAAAACACAATACCATGTAGAATACATAAAGAATAACTGTGGATATGCTGTGTCATGACTCGTAGGCTTGTCCAATAAAGTGCAACACTCTAAATAAATACAGGCTCTAGGAGATGTAGGACGAGACCAACCTGGCAACATTTAGATTCTAAGATGGATTTCACAGAGATTTTCTTTCTCTGTTCACATTTCCATGTTTCCATTAGTATAGCCCTAGGCTTCCTTAAGTCAGGTTGGAAACAAATCATTATTAAACTATGTTTTTCGGGCAGGATTATTCAGAGATATAAAGTGGACTTTTATTGTGACGGCTAAGGCTGCACAATCAATCGTAAAAAATCGTGATCTCGATATGTCAGCTTCATGAATAAGGGATAATGGATGACACGGCGTTCGGTTCACAGAAATAAATGCACGTTCTACAGTAGGTGGTAAAACAGCCCTGACGCGCAGCGGAGTTCATTTAATCTTCACAACGAGTTTGGCGAATTAAGATACAAGTGTGATACGGCCAAAAAATTGGATCTACTTCATAGGTGTGCAAATAACATACAGTTAATTCGCGCTCTAAAAAACGCAGGGCAATGGGAAATTTAACCAAGCAGTGGAATAAGCAAGAACATTCCATTTGTGTGTCAATATTCATCTGTCAATTTGTGCAGCCTTTGTGCAATATAATTGTGCAGCCTTTATGACATCTCCCTTAATGTTACTATGATATTTCTGTTAGTATCATGTAGCTTTTCTACAAAGAATAATGCAATTCAAGCAATTACCGGTAAGCAAAATGATTGCTGACAGCTCAAGTAATGTCAGGTGATTATGTTCTAACTGTCACAAGCCTAATAGCAGTTTGAAAATCTGCGATGATCTACGTACACTGTATGACATGATTATGCCAATGTTACGATAGAGGCTTCAAACATAGTGACAGTTATTGTATACCTTTGCATACTGTGTTGAATGATACAGGTCATGATCGATGTAAAAGGTAGGCTACCCCTTAGATCCTCTGATTCATTATCCACAATTAAAATATTCAGTGGAGAATTCTAAAATATACAGTTTTCAATTCTGTACCAGCCTCTTTAAGCACATCCCATTTCTCATGTGTGTCTGTCCTTGATTCCCCCGTCCTTGATGCATTCCATCCTCGTTTCCTCCAGGGTAGGGCTAAAAGTCTAGCATGGACTAGTCTAGCATATAAGCCTAGCTTGTATTACAATGCAGTAGTTGAAAGCAGTGTTAAAAAGATTCTATAAATCATAAACTTTATGCGCAGGCACAGTCTCTGTTGTTGGAACATTTGCAAAAAGTTTGGATGAAGTTTGCAGTTTTATGCAGTTTTATACTACATTTTATACATCATGCCTCAGGATCGTTGGCTGGATCTTTGGTTGGCTCTACTCTCTCTGTACAGCACTGCCATTGGATGTCTTGCTAAATGTCACAGATCAGTGAGAGGGCATTATTAGACACTGAGGTAACCTGGTCTACATGCGTCAGGAGACAGATAAAGAATTATGAAAGAGCCACATTTAGAGGGAGAGAGTGGGGACATGTGAAGAACAGAGGAAGAGATGAAAAAAGAGAGGTGTCATTTCAGCTCTCTTGGCGTGAATTGCTGTCTGTTGCCGGGGGGTTTGGATGGTGGCCGGTTATTGCTGATGGGAATATGGGTCAGATCTCTCCAATGTAGCCGTCTGTTGGAATGTAAGCCTCTTAAAACAGGTCGCCTCTCAAGAATTGAAAGTGCAGCCCAATGTGAAAATGGGATATTAGAGACCCATTACTGAAACATACCCTTGTTGTCATTCATTAATTAGCCAATTTGTGTGTGTGTGTGTGTGGGTGGGATGTTCTGATACCTTTTAGTAAATGTTGCATAAAACCACTGTCACTGACATTGCCTGCATTACCTGCAAAATTTGTATTGTATAGGGATTTTTTTTAGGGTATTTGAGTTCCTATGGCAGCTAACACTGCATTGTTATCGCTATCAAGACAACAGGGCTCCAAAAAAAATGGGACCCTCCTGTTGCAGAATAATGACAACGATATGAGAATCCATGTCTACTTATTATTTTGTGTTGTTCACCATTGTTTTCAGGGAAGGTGTTCACCTCTGCTATGGCTAAAAGTCCAATGGAGGTTAACAGAAAAAGCTAACACCACACTGAAATATTATGCATGGTTTTTACTAGCAGTCCGACAGTGCTATTTCAGAACAGCACTACCATAGCAAGGGCAGAGGAGATTCAGCAGAGAGACAGAGAGAGGAGAGAAGGAGAAAGAGAGAGAGAGAAGGAGAGAGAGAAGGAGAGACAGAGAGAGATTTCAGACAGAGAAAGAGAGGGCACAAAGGGATTATCAGTCTACGTCAGAAAGTGAATAATTGGTTTTCCTGTGTTGGGCTATAATCTAATGGCTTGAATACACTTCCATTGATTTGTTGCATTAGGACAGACTTGAGTCATCTTTCAGTGGTTTGTAGGAGAGGAGATTGTCATAATGATATACTGTGTGTGTGTGTGTGTGTGTGTGTGTGTGTGTGTGTGTGTGTGTGTGTGTGTGTGTGTGTGTGCGATTGATTGTTTATTGCTTGTGAGTTTTGTAATTGGCTTACCATTGCATCTAGACATTTGCAGCATCCACTAATGTCATAGATCTACAGCCTTAAGAGTTGGAGAAACACTTCATTGCTGCCTTTTGAGGAGGTTCAGACAATAGTAGCAGACTTATGCATGTAGGAAAGGTCCAGGGGCTGGACATTCACCACAGAAAAATGATCAAACCAAAGATAGAATTTGATAAAATGATGTGGTCTGTGTCGTTCTTCCTAGGTGATCTGGTCTTTCTAGTGGCCGTATTAGTTGTTGATATTGTTGTCTGCAGCCAAAGAACTTGTATTGAAGTAAAGTGCTTAGAGGATCTGTGATCAAAGGCCTGTTTTTCCTAACCGGTCTGTCTCCCTGTGGTTTCTGAGTGGCTCCAACATGAGTTACCACCCTGGAATAATAAGTTCATTACTGTTGTGCCAGCATGAGAGATTAACGAGTTCCTGTCTTTCTTCCTTTTCTCTCATCTTTTGTCTCTTTCTTTCTCTCTCTCTCTCTCTCTCTCTCTCTCCCCCTCCCCTCTCCGCACAGAAGAACATGTCGCTGAAACCGCAGGAGCGCCGGGAGAATGCGGCCGGGCCGCTGCAGAAGAAGAGGCCGCCGGCTCGGGTTGCTAACGGCATGACCCTGGACGTGCGCAAGGAGCCTTTCCAGAACCACCACAACAACCACAACCACAGCCACAGAAACCACCACCACCCCCAGAACCATAACTCCGACCAGGAGAACAACCCACGCCTGGCCCACAGCCCCAAAAAGAAGAAACATCTGCAGAAGAAGCAGCAACCGGTGAGTCCTGGGTGTGGAGAGGGGCCCCCCTTTCGCCTCTGTACCATATGTGATATGGGTAGATGCTGTCTGCTGTTGCTTTCAGCCGTTTGTGGCTTTGCTTATGTGTGGAGTCACAATTTGCAGAATGTCTCTCGGGACTAATTGGTTGAGAGTGTTGTTTGTGTGAAAGCAGTGCTGTGTTGAGTAGTTTGTCGTAGCTTTGATTTAGTTGCTAAAGATAGAGTACCTGTGTGTTAATTTGTGTGTGTGTGTTTGTGTGTGTGTGTGTGTGTGTGTGTGTGTGTGTGTGTGTGTGTGTGTGTGTGTGTGTGTGTGTGTGTGTGTGTGTGTGTGTGTATTGGTGTGCATATGAGATATCTAGGCTACAGCCCGCATGAGTGTCTCCAAGGAAACCCATGCTTCTCTGCTTAAGGTTGAACTGCTACAAGCATACAAAGTAGAAGGCAGTTCATGTTATTTTGCAATAAGCTCCTTGCCAAGTCCTTGAAGATTCTGATTTAAGTGAATGTAGCCTTTTTCTTCTTGAGCCTCTTTGTTCCCCTTTAAAAAGAGATGTAACTATCTGACTCAATTAGCACTGGCCAAATTGAATTCTCTAATTGTCAATGATCATTAGTCCTTAGCCTGCCTGTGTGACACACGCTGCTGATCTTATCCCAGAAGTTAATTAATGGAGTATCAGCTTTTTGACTCCGACCATTCGTCCTTTTTTCCATGTGCAATTAATGTGTTTAACACACGTCACATGTCTTTACACACACGTGTGTGTGTGTGTGTGTGTGTGTGTGTGTGTGTGTGTGTGTGTGTGTGTGTGTGTTTTAGTACTTACCTGAGAATCGGTGTGTGAAAATGTCAGGCTGAGTGTGTGTTTGTGTGTGTGTGTGTGTGTGTGTGTGTGTGTGTGTGTGTGTGTGTGTGTGTGTGTGTGTGTGTGTGTGTGTGTGTGTGTGTGTGTATGTGTGTGTATGTGGCGGTATGTGAGTGTATGTGTGAGTGTGTGGTGTGTGTGTCTGTGTGTGTGTCTGTGTGTGTGTGTGTGTGTGTGTGTGTGTGTGTGTGTGTGTGTGTGTGTGTGTGTGTCTGTGTGTGTGTTAAATGGCCTACATTAGGAGAGCAGTGACACTCTCCTTGCGGATTATGTGGCTTCCTTCCTGATTAATAGTTGTCATTAGGAGTGACGCAGGCTTCTGAGTGCTGGCCTTTTTTTGGGGACGCTGCTGCTTTCTTTATGATTCGGCTAATTAGCTTAGCGCTGCGGCGTTGTTATTGTTGGCATGAGATGCCATGCGGCCTGTGAAGAGAGCCACTCGGTGGGAGTGAGGGATGGGTGGCAGGAAGATGCACTCCCTTGCTCTAACTAATGAGTGCGCGTGGCACATCGACACAGGGGTGTCACTCGTGCAACTCATGCAATTAGTTACGGCCGCCCACACACACTTGCTTAAGCACATGCACACACACACACACACACACATACACACAAACATACACACTCGAACGCATGCATGTGTGTCTGTGTGTCTGTGTGTGTGTGTGTGTGTGTGTGTGTGTGTGTGTGTCTGTGTCCATTTTGAGTGAAGGTTCATTGCTCCGGAGGGCACGCAGCTCTGATCTGGGGAAGCATCCCTGGCCAGAGCACCTGTCTGTCAAACAACTAGACAAAGCCGACTGCCACAGCACACTGCTCTTCAACATACACAAACACACACACACACATACACACACACACACACACACACACACACACACATACACACACACACACACACACACACACACACACACAAACACACACACACACACACAGACAAGATAACTGTCAGCTCTGGATGTCTATGTATCTGTCATCTCATCAGCTTTTGGAGCAGACAGATGTCAGGTGAGAAGAAGTGCTTTGGAAATAGAAGCAGTACAGGCAGTGTTTGTAGTCCAGTAGTGATAAAAACTGTTTAAGTCGGGGAATTTGGTGGAAGTATGGGTTTGTTTGTTTGTATGTGGTATGTACTGCATGTGTTTATATTTGTTTGTCTCGCTCTCTCTCTCTTTCTTTCTTTCTCTCTCTCTATCTCTCTCTCTTTCTCTCTCTCTGTGTATGTGTGTTTGTGTGTGTGTGTGTCTGTATTTGTGTGTGTGTGTGTTTGTTTGTAAGTATGCCCTTGCTCTGGTGCTGGCAGAAGACCCTTGCTGGCCCTGCCAGCACCCATTGGCCTTTTAGGATGGGCAGATGGTGCAGATGTCTAATCTCAAGGTAGCCTGGCACCAGAAACTGTGTTGGGGTGGAGGTGAGAAGAATGTGTGTGTGTGTGTGTGTGTGTGTGTGTGTGTGTGTGTGTGTGTGTGTGTGTGTGTGTGTGTGTGTGTGTGTGTGTGTGTGTGTGTGTTTATGTGCATGTTAGTGGGGGAGAAAGTGTGCATTCATGTGGTGTCCTGTGACTATTTTTTTACTGTGTGTTTGTGTGTGCGCGTGTGCGCGTGCGTGTGTCTGTGTGTTTCTGTGTGTTCAGCACACAGCAGATGGGTCTTTGGACCCCTGTGGTGTGCTAGCCAGCAGAATAGTGACAGTAACCTCTTTGATGAGTCAAACACAAAGTGGTGTTCATGATGGCGACTCAAGAACCCTTAGTGGTGCTCTTTATGGCCCTGAAGAGCTGTCCACAGCACTGCCTGAGCAGAAAAACAAAAAAAAAACAACAGTAATCTGTGCTGAGGACCCAAGGGGACAGTGCAGCGGGAATGGGGCTCATCAGTGACTGGTTCAGTGAAGGCTGAAGGAGTGTGTGTGCACTTGTGGGTACGTGTGTGTGTGTGAGAGAGAGAGAGAGAGAGAGAGAGAGAGAGAGAGAGAGAGAGAGAGAGAAAGAGAGAGAGAGAGAGAGAGAGAGAGAGAGAAAAGAATTGTCAGTAGTAAGCAGCAAACTGGAGTGGATTTACTTTTTTTTTTTACTGTCTTCTGGAAGCATTGACTTGTCATGAAAGTGAGTTCACACTGGATGGATGCTCTGCCCATTAGTGACCATCTCACAGCCTGAGAGAGCCACTTCATCATCAACCCAGGATGAGCCCAGAGCAGTAGGGACAAAACTTGACATCAGTTGGGAGAGAGAGAGAGAGACCAAAAATAAGAAGATAAACACAGTGTGAGAGGATGCAGGAGTGGGTGATAGAGGAGTAGGGGAGGAGGAGGAGAAGGAGAAAGGGAGGGCTGGAGGAGGAGATCAATGTTTGAGGAAAATGAAGTGCGGGCAGGTTTTATGGGGAAAACACAGAGATTTGTGGCAAACTGTTTCCCAGCACTGGCACAGGCCCCAGTGGGTTGACAAGAGCCAGGATGTTGCACACTCAGACCAGGCCAAGCCAGGCCAGGCCAGCAGTGCAGAGCAGAGCATCCTCAAGCGCCTGCCCACAGCTCCCCACACATCACTGTGAAAGGTAGCCTATACAGTTTTGTTTTTTCGCTTGCACCACTCCCCCAGGACATGGTACATGTGGATTTGTTCACAAGCCGTGAAGCAATTTGTGATTGTCCGGGTCGGGGGAAAGCAAAGTTGCAAGGCTCGTTCTCTGTAGATGGGTAGTTCATGGCAGGGACGGTCCACCTTTCTCCCTATTGCACCACGTTAGTTTACCATCAAAATGGCTTCGAAGCTGTCAAAACAGCGTAAAACACTTGCATAGGATACCTTTAAAGGTCATCAACTCTCCACTTCCCTGTGATTTATGGGATTAAAATGGAAGATTGTGGGAGTTCTGACTTTTCTGGTGTTATTCTGGTGTTACCACTTGGGTGTGAGTTTATTATTACTGTATGAGAAGAGCCAGAGGCGTCGCCAGCTGAGACCATGCAGAGACCAAATTTCCCTCACGGGATCAAAAGAGTATATATACTACTTATACTTATAACATAAACCATATAATGCACCTTGCTCTTTATAATGCCACTCTACTAGGTGGCTAGGCTATATAGTTTGTTCTTAATAGCAAACAGAAATGTCAAAATAGCAACAGGTCATTACATCCTTTAATTGTCAAAATATTATTGTCAATATTTTCAATGTGGCACAAATAAGGCTAGAGTCAGTGAATTAATCTATCAAAAGTGAGCAGCAAGTGCAGGCAAAATGGGTATTATAAGAACCGTTTAGACATTCGACTAAGCCTGCTAGTGACGCCCCTGAGAAGAGCTTGTTGCAGTGTGACCGCTGCTGTGTAAATATCCCACATTGGTTTTTGTCTTCTTTAATTCTGGATTATTATTCATAGTTAAGATATAAATATAATTTGTTTATGTCTTATGTAGATACGTGTGTCAAATTGTGTGTATGTAGGTCTGTGCGCTTGTGTGTGTGTGTGTGAGAGAGAGAGAGAGAGAGAGAGAGGGAGAGAGAGAGAAAGTAAATAGTGGCATGCTGAGAGGCCCATCTGGCTGCCCATAGGGGCCACGCTGCTCTGGGTTCCCGGAACACAGGCCTCGCCTCTGGGATCTGTGTTCGGTGTTGCCGCGGAGATAAGTCCACTGTGTGAAACTTCACTCGTGCTCCCAGCGGGACGGTCTTTCAGTTGACCGGCTGGAGCCAGCAACCTCTATGAGACCGCCTGATGGCTGTGTGAGTGTGGAGGTCAATGTGTGTGTGTGTGTGTGTGTGTGTTTGTGTGTCTGCTTTGTCTGGTCAGGAGGCTGTATTTTGTGTGTGACAGCCTAATTATTTTAAGTACACCCACACACACACACACACACAAACTCAAAGACAGCCTTGAAAGCCTTTTTGATATTATGTCCCTACATAAACCGCAGTGCACACCTTCATAAATGCATAAGAATAACTGCTCACGCACTCACGCTGTGTGACCTAGTTTGTAACTAATACCAACCAACCATCCATTCACCCGTGAAAGTTAGGACAGATTTCTCGCCATGACTTCATTAGTCACAGAGAGATATGAAAGTATGACAAATACCATCAACGTCCACTTCACAAGGGAAACCAGGAAGTATGATGACCAGACCAGTGGCCATGGAGAAATCTGTTGTCAGGGGAACCATTTGTGTACCAAATTTTTTGGATCAATGCATAAGCCCCTGTCTGTCAATTGTGTTAGCAGTGTGTGGTTTTGAATAAGCTGTGATGACAGCTGTTCATGTGTCAGCTGACAGCTGAGTTTATTCTTAATTTGGGGCTCATTTAATCACTCTCTGAGCTGCCTCCTCTGTCAGTTTAAACTGCAGCTTGGTGAGGAGCTTTCAGTATGTGCTGTTCTCTCTCTTTCTCTCGCTCTCTCTCTCTCTCTCTCTCCCTCTCTCTCTCGTTTTCTTCCGCTGCCCTGATGCTGTGTGACAAGTCTAGGCCACGGTGTCTTTTTAAATCGCTCTCTTAATTTTTTTTCCCCTCTCTCCCTTTCCTCTCTCTCTCTCTCTCTTCACCCCCTCCACCCTCGTCTACACCCACGCAATCTTTGAAGTATCTGTTTTTTCCCTTCTTCTCTCCCCCCCTTCATCACCCGGTTCTTAAAGAAGCGGAGGATTGACTCTGAATTGTATGAATCTTAATGGGAGCCGTTTGCACTCGCCTCGCATTAGTGTCCCCGCGACGCCTGCCAGGGACGAGCCCGCGCCGCTGCTCTCGATGGACGGGGCACACGCACGCACACACACACACACACACACACACACACGCACGCGCACACGCACACGCACACGCACACGCACACACACACACACACACGCCACACATCAACTAAGCGCTGGTGTCACCACACCATGCCATCATCTCACGATTGTGTGATTGCGGTCTGGGCGGCCTGCTCTGGGGAGAGGAAGGGGCAGTCGGGAGGAGTGAGTGGTTGTCACGATCTGAGTTGTCCTGTTTTGACGGTGGCACATGCGGGAGTGGAAAGGGGCTGCCAGGTGTGCCACAGCTGCTACAGGTGCTCTGGCACTGCCCTCACCACAGCTGGCAGCTGTTGCTCAAGAGGTGGGCATGAACCCAAACACACACACACACACACATGCACACACAAAAAAAACACGGGTAGGCACATACACACAGACAGTCAGACATGAGTGTAAGCATATACCCAAAACACATACCTTGTCCTTCACAATTACTGCTACGTTGCCTGCCTGGTCAAGAGGAGTAAAACATGCTTAAAGAAATTCACCTTTTGGTGAATTAGCCTAATCTCACACAATAGAGCAATCCAACCTATAGTTAAAGGTGCACTATGCAATATTTTCACCTTACGAAGCCAATTTGGTAAACAAACTTGTAATAGGCGAAACGTTCACCTAGCATAGCTATACAGCATAGACGTAGCGATTCCCTACTGAGAAAAACAGCCATGAAACTTCCAAGCGGCCCGCCAAATCTTGCGAGAATCGTGAAACATTACCTTGTCAGTAGATATAGCTCTTTGGAGATAGCCTGTTGTTAATCCTTCACCTCCCTAACAAAGGCATTTGCATTGTATACAGGGGGATAAGTTGCGAGAAGTTTGCTATTTACAATAGGTGAGTAACATATAAATACATTGAGACTCTAGAGGGAGCTCTACAGTTGCCAAAAATACCTAAACCTGCATAGTGTACCTTTTAAAGTAAAATGATCCAAAATGTATGTCCAGATCAACACAGAAATGGTTTACTGAACACGAAATCAAGCTTCTGCATTGGTCATCTCACTTCCATGATCTGATATTTACGGAAAGCCAGTGATGAGCTAAAGACCAGAATGCACAAGAAGACCTGGAAATCTGGACGATCTACAGAGATTCTGTCTGGAGGAATGATCTCAAATTCTCTCCTGCACTGTATTCTCCAGCTTTATGAGATATTATAGGAGAGGACTGGGGCTGTTTTATTAGCAAAACGAGGCTTTATAAAGTATTACATGGAGGGATGCCAATAATTGTGGACAATATTTATTAGATGAGGTAGTTTCCATTCAGTTTGAATTTTCCCTCATTGTTTTCAGTGTGAAAGTACAGTAAGATGAACTACCAGAAGATTATTTTTTCACAAGGAGTGCAAATAATTGGGGAGGGCACTGTATTTGATTGCTTGGTACAGTCTCTTAACTCAAATCGAATATCAGATAAGACAAGAACAACAGGATGCCTTAAAATGAAAGACATTTATTATCAATTAATACAAATGTTATCTAGGCTATCTATCGATTTAATTGTGTATTAAATTCCCTCCTTGGCCTACATGCAGTAAGGCCCCTTCTCTTTACAAATCCGTGCAGAATTTTCCTCTTCTCTTCGTCTCTCTCTTCAGGGATTTTAGTGTGCCACACAGCTGACTGTGGTGTGAGATTCTCTTCCTCAGTGGTCAATGTAGCCTGTGTGGTTGCATTCTGGGTAGTATTGCCCCTCCTCTCAAAAACCCACTCAGGATTGTCCTCCTCTCTTCCTCCATCACGTCTTTCTCCTCAGGGGTGTCAGCCGTGCGCCATGCACCAGCCTGTGCTGTGGGCTTCCCGACTGTAAGCTGGTATTTGTGCCAGTCCAGTTTCAGACGAGGCACAGGTCTCACTCCTTCTCCACCACCATGCAGCAGGGATGAGCTCTTACCGGCCTCCTCATACAGCTGAGGTGTCCCGTAGTCAACAGATGACTCTTTCAGGGCTGTGAAGTGAGATGAAATTATTCGTCATTATTAGTCAGACAACATTAAAATGTAGGTGTCCATTTCAACTCTACTCAACCATCTGAAAATGTGATACTTACTGCAGTCCTCTTTGCTGAACTCTCGATCACCATCTCCATCAATATGCAGTGGAGATGGGCTACTACCGCCTCCCTCGTCCAGCTGAGGTGTCCCGTGGTCAACAGATGACTCATTCGGGGCTGTGGAAAGAGATGATTGATTATAATTAGTAAGTCTGACATTAAAATGTAGCTGTCCATTTCAGCTATTCAACCATCTGTAAATATGATACTTACTGCAGTCCTCTTTGCTGAACTCTTTATCACCATCTCCATCAATATGCAGCGGAGATGGGCTACTACCGCCCCCCTCGTCCAGCTGAGGTGTCCCGTGGTCAATAGATGATTCGATCAGAGCTGTGGAGAGAAATACAATTATGATTATAATTAGTAAGTCTGACAACATTGAAATGTAGGTGTCCATTTCAACTCTATTTAACCATCTGAAAATGTGATACTTACTGCAGTCCTCTTTGCTGAACCCCTGATCACCATCTCCATCAACATGCAGCGGAGATGGACTCCTACCGCCCCCCTCACCCAGCTGAGGTGTCCCTTGGTCAACAGATGACTCGTTTGGGACTGTGGATAGAGATAAAATGATGACAAATTAGTAAGTCTGACAACATTAGAATGTAGGTGTCCATTTTGACTCCTCAAGTCTCAGGCTATTCAACTATCTTGTGACACTTACTGCAGTCCTCTTTGCTGAGCTCTAGATCAGGATGGTGGATGTCAGCATGGCGGATAGCCATCACTGCATTTTTATCCTCCACTCTCTCCTTCCCCTCATCCAGAGACACTACTACAGTCTCCACACTCTGCACCAAAGGGCCTCCTTTCTCCTGTCTGCCATCTACTTCTTGAGGCGTTTAGCCTCCTTTCTTTTCTTCTTGTTG
>NW_027468870.1:17431164-17461164 GCF_046254945.1 Alosa pseudoharengus | reverse complement strand
CCTAAGCATGCTCAGATGACGTGATAAACGAGGCGCTGTTGCTCACCTGTCCATCATCGTAAAGCCCGATTTGATTGGTCCGCCAGATTTTGGGCGAACATAGTTGCTCCACAACAGAGCAATGACAGACCCATGGAGGTATTATATATAACTGGAGAGAGTGACTAAGTCCCGCCCTCTATACAAATGAATGGTGGAGGCTAGGCTAGTAAATCCGGCCAATTCATAGTCAACGCAATCTTGAACACTGGGGTTCGGATCCAGCGCCAGTCGGCTCTGACCATGCGCCAAGTTACAAAGCTAGAAATGACGCATGGACCAACGTCGATTTTTATTGGATATTCTGTAAAAAGAGAGTCGTCCTCCAGTAAGAGGGTGGCGATAATGCACATAAAGTCCTTGCCTCATAACAAGAAGAAGAAAAAGTTGCTCGGGAATGCGCATGGAGTCCGAGTGAAGTCGCCCTGAAGCGCAACTTAATTTCATTGGATAACAGCGGCTCTAACTATGAGCGGTGTGCCTGCTGTCCTGCTGCAAATATGCATTCGAACATGACGTGAAATATCCGTAGTCGAACTATAAATAAACTATTTGGTTTTTAGTGCCAAGTGTAGCGCATTTTTACAGTCTATGATTAGTTTGTTTTTTATTTTATTGTTTGCCATCTCATAGCGGGTGCTCTAAACGTATTCTAGCGTTGGCCCATGACCAAATCAAGCCAATAATAGCCAGTAGCCACAATAATGACTGGAGCCAGAGCCCTCAATAGCCACCCTGTTTTGAAAATAATATTGAAGATATTCAATATTATTGAAGATAGTATTGAAGATAACGCACAGAACGGTCGTTCTTACTTTCCGTAAATCCTAAATTATGTCTGGCTTCTGCTATTTACTTAGCAAAGCACAGGTATTTATTTGAGGTAGGCTTATTCGAGGCAGACCTTTTGTATGTTATTGTGAGACATGCGTTTTGTTTGGAGCGGCATACCAGGCTATCAAACGCAGACGATTTTCGGTTTTGGTATTAGATTTAATTTACTTTTTGACTTTTATTATATAGTTAAATGTTGAGACTGATGGGCATTTAAATCTAGAGGGTATTTGATGATCACTGTAAAGTTTCGTGTAGTTGAAAAAGTGTTGGAATTTCCAGCTGTTTATTGCGAGACAAGGCCTTTCCTTCATTCATTGAACGTGCGCTGTGCTCTAATGGAAACCTTATTGCATAGCGAAGTAGCCTAAATTGAGTTTTTTTTTTAATTATGCATGGTTTACTTTTTATTAAATTCGTAGGCTGGAATGCCTCGCGGCAATAATTGTGTTTAAATGTAGTAGCCTAGTGCTTCAGCCTCTGGCAAGCTCCAAAGGGGGCGGCTATAGGTTGAGAGCAACGTGTTGGAGACCCATGGTGTAACGAGACAAGGTCTTTATGCCGCTGTTGTGTAATTTATTGTCTTTAATCATGTTTAGGCTATGTTTGTTCGGGACAAACAACAACGAAACAAGATCAATACAATTTTCTTTATTTGTCATATGATGGATAAACAACCACAATATGCACGTCTCCTCATAGGCTCCTCAAGAAATATGCACTGAATAACGTTTGGCTGTAGCCGCCGGATAGGTACCCGCCCACCAACATGTACGCGCATGAGAGCTCGTGCCCAACACAGATTTTCGTGCATGGAGCTGGTTCCAAATGCTCCATGCAGCGGCATATTTGAAAATGGCGTATGCTAACATGCCGAAGCTAATCTGCACGCTCTTGACCCCCTGGACAGACCGAACTTCCCGACCTCAAATGTTGTGGGCTGGACTAAGTTCGGCTGGCACCCAGGCTAGATAAGTTATATATATATTAAATAGACATTGATTTATGTATTGCTAGTGTGTATGAAACAAATAACATAATGCAAAGCTATTTTGTGCTCTATATGTTAACTCACCCGTTTTAGTGTATTTGCATAACAAAGTGTTTAGTCTTGAGTACATCGAGAAACAGTCAAAAACAGAAAACATGTTAAACAGAAACATACTGCTCCACACTTGTCAGCTGTTGTGAGACAAAACACTTCTGTTGATTGCCTTCTGTTATATGGCATAATTATCACTTCACCGCTAGTAGTTCTGGACCTGGTGCTCACAGGTGGGAAACTGGGCCCCCACCGCTTTGACAGCATTCAGCTGCAATTAACAGAATGAACAATGCAGTCTGATAACAAGGCTTAGCTAAGCTCTCCTTCGGGATTCGTTTTGCTGCTTGTAAAAAAAAAAGGGGAAAAAAAGCTCAAAACTCAAAACCCATTTAGGTTGCTGGCACTGCCAAGATGTATTATGGCAAATAAATGAATATATGAATCAGTCAACGCGCTGTGTAAACGATCTTTGATGGTAATTCTTTAAATCATTCACCAGATGAGATGGGGGAAACAAATCATTTTCACTTTTTTTACATTTTACAAGTGCCTTTCTGTGTGTGTGTGTGTATGTAACAGGTTTGAGCATAATCACAGCAGTCACTGCTCAGAGGTGTTCAGTGTGAGGATTTAGACGGGCTTCCTTCCGGTAAAGAATTGAAATGCGCTGTTCCAGCGACTGCTCCTGGGCTCACTAAATCACATTAGACACTTGCAATTAATCTATTTGCGGGAATCATTTTCCTACCGTTCAAAGGAATAACCAAATCTGCATGCTAACAATTCCAGGTGCCAGTATGAATTGACGCTGTACTAAGCTGCTTTATTATACGGTGGGAAAGGAGAGGGAAGTGGTTTTTTTTTTTTTAACTGTATAATGCATGGCGTTTTCAGGGTGTGTGATGCTGATATGCCTGTCTGTGTGTCTGTGTGATGCCGTTGTGGTAGACATCCCTGCTGAATCTAATCATGCAATGTAATAGATTAATTCCATGAAACCTTCCTACCCATGTGAGTAGGCAAATGGAGATTAGAAAATGTGTGGAGGGCTCTGTGTGTGTGTGTGTGTGTGTGTGTGTCTCTGTGTGTGTGTTTGTGTGTGTGTGCGTGTGTGTATGTGTGTCTGTGTGTGTGTGTCTGTGTGTGTACAGTATGTGTGTGGGTGGGTGTATGTGAGTGTGTGTTTGCTTGCGTGTGTAATGCATACTTGCATGTGTGTGTGTGTGTGTGTGTGTGTGTGTGTGTGTGTGTGTGTGTGTTAATGTGTGTAACAGTTCCTAGAGTCCTTATCTTTGAGCTCTTTCATCACCAAAGAAAAAAGCTAAGACAAAAACTGGGCGTCCCCTAACATGTTGATTTTTCTCCCTCTTAATTCCTCTGCCTTTTGTTTAACAGTGATAAAACAGCTCTTTATTCATAACACTTTCTACAGGCATTTTCTCTCGTTGCAGATAAGACCACCATTAGTTGTAATTGAGCTGCTCCCATGGCATTAAATGGACTGGAACCATGGGGAGGAATAGGAACCGATGGCAACTCTAAGAGCTGATAGTCTCTCTCGCTCTCTTTTATAACTACAGAAGTGGGGCTCTCCTCCTCTAATTGTCTGTAATGCAATCTTTCCTCTCCATATCAGGCCAGGACAGATGATTGTGTTGAGCGATGAGAGAAAGAGAGTGAGAGAGAGAGAGAGCGAGAAAGATAGAGAGAGAGAGCAAGAGAGAGAGAGAAAGGGAGAGACACAGATTTATTCCATCTCATCTGTTTGTGACAGTCAGAGCGTATGGGCCAGGATTGTGAATAAGAGTGTGTGTGTGTGTGTGTGTCTTCCCTCACTGCGTGGTCTCCCCCCCCCACCACAAAGCCATTCGTTTTCCTGACAGCTTTCTCTACCTCTAGAATGAGGTCAGGGGAGGTGTCCATATTTATTTATCTGTTGACAATGCTTTGTTGACCACAACTCACCAGAGCTAGATTAGCCCCAATGTTTTCCATCAGCATCTGTTTTGGGCATCATAAGCTGAGTTTCCATCCAATTCTTTAGCATATTTCAAGCTCATTAATGGAAGGAAATGCTAGTCTGTGTGTGTGTTTTCATAGGGTGTCTGATGAAGCAGACTGCAAGTGCAAAATGAAATTCAATCCGATGGAATTAGAGGTGCAGGAGGGAAAACAAACAACTTGAGCTGAAGAAGTTTTGAACTTTGAATATAACAGCTGAATAGTGAATACCGTGAATGTTTAGTTTAGTTTAGAAATAGGTGGCAATGCTTTGATATTTAATTGTAGTGTTTGCCCTATTGCATTATTGAATGAAAATAAAATAAATGCATACCCTAAACCACATTTAACTACAACGTTTGCAATGATAGCCTGCATTCTCAGTGTTTGAAGGGGTTAACAATTTGCCCACACTACAGTACATGAGTACAGTTAATCGCAGCTATTGCTATTTTCATTCAGCGTGCCTCGAGTGTATGGAGACCTTATGTAATCTATATCATTATTCCATCATTCAGATCCACACTCTATTTCAAAAGGTGATGATAATCCACTATTATTTGTTTACCCACTGCCAAGACTTTCTCCTCGCAAGATGGCGGCAAATGGAAGAAGGAGTCCTGTTAAGTGCTCAACTTACAGATGTGAAAAGGTATTAAAAAATATGCTTGTTTGTCTGCAGGGTAGTATGGTATTTTTAGGCTGGTCAAAGGCTTAAGTGATGTACTTTGACATAGCGAGATTGCCCTCAAGGCTATGCTTTATGCTATTTTGTTATAAATACACATTCCGGAAACTACACAAACTACACAACTCAAAACTACTCCGATCAAGGCCGTTTTGGTCTCCAGCGAACGTTAAACGGTATGATAGAAACATAGCTATGCGTTTGTTGTCTGCATTTGTTTATGTGTTGTGTGTGTTTTAATGTAGATTTCTACTGAATGTGCATTTCCTGCAGAGGTATAGAGTATCAGCCCTTTGCCCCTTAGTACAAACCTGTGCACAGAGACACTAAAACGATGGCACTGTGGCTGGCTCTGTCCAGATACAATCCTAGTGGACTCATTAAAATAATTGATTGCCTGCAGAGTACAGTCACCTTTGTTTCTTGCAGACCTTTGCTCAGGACTTAATTACCAACTAATTGAAGGGTTGTTCAGTCAGAGCACACTTGCTGGACTTGCCTATTCTGGTGTGGATTGTTAACTAACATTAGATAGTTTTTTCTGTACACAGATATCTATTTATCTGACAGTTTTATCCAAAGTAATTCACAGAACAGATTGCGTAGACATTTTGTTAGTGTACATATGAAGCACCTGGCAGTCGAATCCATGGCCTTGGTGTTGGTAGTGCCTTGCGTTATGAAAGAAACTACACAGCCGTTTTCAAAGTGTACTCCTGACATTAACAAGTACTTAAAGTTCCACTGAGGGGTTGGAGAAATAACCAGAGAGAATATCCTTGATGCATTTTTTGGCAATAAAGTCAAACTCCCACATATTTATTTTTCAGCAAAGAAAGAAAGGAACACCAGTTTCTCTATTTTACCACTTTTTTATTTGTTGAAGATTTCTAAACACGGATCATTACGAGCACATTTTGTCTCCCTGTTGCCTTTTCCCCTTATTGTCTCTCAGTGGGCTATACAGCAGTAGCATCTGTCCGCATACATATTGCTGTACTTGGAGTAAATATGTTTTCTTTTATCGCTCAGATGGGTTTCTAGCTGCAGGCCTATAGAAGGCGCACCATATGTATACCTGCGGTGGGGAAATGATGATGTAACCTTGAGTGCAACGCAGGCTGACACTCGACTGGAGAGGGTAACAGGATGTTACAGCAGGTGAACAGAGCGGTACAGTGAGTGTGTGTACGGCCGATCCGCTGAGCTCTCCCACGTCAGCTTAAGGTTATGTGTGTTTTCAGAGACAAAGAGAAGAAAAAGAGAATGGGGTGGCCAGGCACTGCTGGAAGTACATTAATCCGAACAGCTTTCATTTGATAACCACTGTTCCTCACTTAACACTGTTTTTTACATAATGACCATGGCCTGTTCATGGCCTTTTAAATGGCTTGTATGCATCTCTACTCCCTCTGCCTCATCTCCAATTTGGGGAGCTAATCACCCCTGCCACAGATGCTGCCTGGTTGACAGCTTGGTTTGACAACGCAATCAAATAGCCAACAATGTTATGCCAACTCTGACACGTTAGCTTACTTGTCTAGTAAGGCTAAATTTGCAGGAAGCTATTTTTACATTTGTTTTGGAAAACTTTACCCCCTAAATCTTTCAGGATTGGGTTCCATCTGTTGTAACATAACAACTGGTTATTCTGATTGGTTATTCTGGTACATCAACTACTCTTCTAAACCAGAAATACTGTACATACTGGTGTTAAAAAGTTAAGCACGCAAGCACTAAGCGTTAGTGTTCTTCTCTGTATGTCTCTGGCCCAAATGCCCCAGCCTTAGGTGCATTACTGAGAACGTGTGTCTGTTCTTTGGTGCACAGTAACACCGTTGTTTGTTCTGGTGATGGTAATGGCGTGTGATCGTAATAAAATGTCACCGCACGCTACTGAATTACAGTTATTATATATTTGGACTGCGGTCGGCTTCAAGCGCCTGAGGACTACCCAAGTTGGAGAAGTCAAGCCAGGACAAACCATGGTTGAATTTGAAAATCCATGAGGAGTTCGGTTTCTTAAAATTGTTTCTTCAGCCATACAGAGTCTAAATGAGGCCTGACACAAATGGAAGAGAGATGTTCAGCTGCTCTCGACCTTCAAAGAAGGTCACAACTCGTTTTCTCTCCCTGCCTCGCTCTCTTTCTCAACACCTCCTTTCGAAATATATATTTCTGAAAAGTTTGGGTGCGCTCTCTATGAAGCAGAGATTATTTTCCCTTCAGGACAGATATCTTAAGACTCCTATCTTCTAGAAAAATAACGTCTGACTTGTTTTTCTCCTTTGCAAGGAAAAAAAAATCCCCCAAAAAAGCAAAATGCCCTCAGGAGCAGTTTACTGCTGTGTGGGAAGTGGAGACTCTACACTGAAAACCATGTGTCTCCTGGCTATGAGTAGCAGCGAATTGATTCTTTGTTATTTTTATTTTTTTTTTCATATAGACTAATAACAGTGTGTCTGATTACAGTTTTTCTCGATCCCCCGTGTCTGAACAAAAGCACTCTGGACAAAATGACACATTTTGCTTGCAAAAGGCTGTTACTCTCTCAAAAAACTTAAAACATGCAGCAAAAGCAAATCTTGCCTTTAAACACTACAACTTGTTGCCAATTCAAAAGCACTCTTTAATCAATCATTACACACTGGACAACAAAATGCAAAATCTAGTTCTCAAAATGAGCATTTTTGCTATGTCTGTTCCATTACTTTCTCATTTTTCTGGTATCAGAAAAAAACTGTGAAAAGACTAAATGTACTGAATAAAAAAATAATTTATTCATTCCTCCCAAGATGTAACTGCCATTGACATGTAACACATACAGTAAATACCTACTATAGCAAGATACAGTATATTTCGTTGAACTACAACTTGTCATTTTTCATCGAAATAGACCAACAGTAAACACCTTTTGTACTGTTTTCTCCACCAAATAGGCAATACAGTACTTTGTCTAAATGTGCATTAGATCCATACTTGCAAATAGCAACACAGAACAGACATCTCTTATGTATAATGAATGATTGCTGATTGAAGAATTGTGCAAAGGAGTTTCACACAGGTGTATCAGAGATTCAGACTTATGCAAGGAATCTCTACCACCTGTGAAAATATGTTTTCCTTTTGTTTAGCATGGGAAAACCAATAGAGTTTGGGGCTTTTGAATGACACCTGTGTTAACTGTTTTGCAAAAGGGTGTGAGAAATGTGTGAACACATTCGCAAGATATGACTTCTGCTGTGCAAAGAAAGTAGTCATGAGACCAAGTGGATTCCAGTTTACTTAAGCAGATAAAAGCAATCGAGAAGAACTGTAAATTCATTGTTGTCCTCCTTGTGAATTTAGATACTTTTCAGCTGCTACTTTTTTTTATTTTTTTATTTTTTATTGCAAACACCATTGACATTACAGAAAATGCAACACTACAACGACATGCACAAGAATACTACATCGGACAAACAGATGTACATTACAAAAACACATACTGTAACTTAACAAGACATCACATTGACATGGCTTATTAACACACATAACATTAATAACAGAAAGGCTAAGGATGATTTGCGTCCAGGATGATTACAGATATGATTATCAGGGATGAAATTGATGACCGGAATGACAAGAAGGGGGGCTGGGGGGGGGTGCGGATGGTAGCTCTGAGAGTGTGAATGAGGTGGTGTTGGGATGGGGGTGTGGGTGGGGGGTAAGGGGTAGTGAGTGTGTGAGGATGTATGTGTGTGTGTGTGTGTGTGTGTGTGCAATGCATATGTGTAAGGTTGGCTTGCTGTTGGGCCAGGAGGAGAGAAGCTGGAACACAGAGAGGGAGGGTTTCAGAGGAGAGGAGTTGTATTATTATTATTCTGTTAAAGATGAGTGTAACTAGATGTACCGCAGAGCGGTACAAAATATGACCACCGCCCAGTCCAGCACATTTTTTCCACAAAAAGAAATCACGCTGAAAGGCCTATATGATTCTAACTGTCTCTAAATTGCATTATCCACACTCAATTCTCACTGGTATCTGCTAGACAACAAGTACCAAAACATGATTAGTTCATAGATTTCACATGTAAAATAAATGTTATACAACCCCACCTCCATCTTGCCTGTTCATAATTCTGAGAAATTCTTGATTGTTTGTGTTATGTTTATGTTATGTGTGTGGGTGGGTGTGTGTGTGAGTGTGTGTGGGTGGGTGTGTGTGTGTGTGTGTGTGTGTGTGTGTGTGTGTGTGTGTGTGTGTGTGTGTGTGTGTGCGTGCTTCTGTGTACATATGTCTACTGTGTGAGTATGTGTCATACGTATGATTACTGTGAATGTATGTGTGTGTGTGTGTGTATCTGTTTGTGCACATGTGTGCACATGAAATGGGTTAACATGACCCCTGGAGGCAAACATACGGAAAAAAATGGTCATCCTAGGCCCTACAGTTCTCAAGATATTCATAGAGAACTGTGTCTGCCCTACCCTCCTTTCAGGGGGTCCAGTCCAGCGTGGGGGCTACAGATCAAAACGAAAAATGACAGTTCCATGCTATCCATGTGGGGGTACATGCCCACCAAGTTTTGTGTACCCCGGTCTTTCAGTGTCCCGGGAATCCTTGTTGGTGTACGTCACTAAATGTACACATAAATTATTTTATTGTAAGGCCCCCCATGAACGAAAGTACACAAAACTTGGCATGCATTCGGAGGGTGTCATAATGATCCTACACTTTTAATTTCGTGCAGTTTTGACCTTGTCAGCCAGAGATATTGTGATGAAAACACCTAATTTTTTGCTTTTTAATTTTTAACTAGGTGGCGCTATACAAGAAACTAGATGTACCGCAGAGCGGTACACAATATGACCGCCGCCCAGTCCAGCACATTTTTTCCACAAAAAGGGATCACGCTGAAAGGCCTATATGATTCTAACTGTCTCACTAAATTGCATTATCCACACTCAATTCTCACTGGTATCTGCTAGACAACAAGTACCAAAACATGATTAGTTCATAGATTTCACATGTAAAATTCATTTTATACAACCCCACCTCCATCTTGCCTGTTCATAATTCTGAGAAATTCTTGATTGTTTCTGTTATGTTTATGTTATGTGTGTGGGTGTGTGTGTGTGTGAGTGTGTGTGTGTGTGTGTGTGTGTGTGTGTGTGTGTGTGTGTGTGTGCGTGCTTCTGTGTACATATGTCTACTGTGTGAGTATGTGTCATACGTATGATTACTGTGAATGTATGTGTGTGTGTGTGTATCTGTTTGTGCACATGTGTGCACATGAAATGGGTTAACATGACCCCTGGAGGCAAACATACGGAAAAAAATGGTCATCCTAGGCCCTACAGTTCTCAAGATATTCATAGAGAACTGTGTCTGCCCTACCCTCCTTTCGGGGGGTCCAGTCCAGCGTGGGGGCTACAGATCAAAACGAAAAATGACAGTTCCATGCTATCCATGTGGGGGTACATGCCCACCAAGTTTTGTGTACCCCGGTCTTTCAGTGTCCCGGGAATCCTTGTTTGTGTACGTCACTAAATGTACACATAAATTATTTTATTGTAAGGCCCCCCATGAACGAAAGTACACAAAACTTGGCATGCATTCGGAGAGTGTCATGCTGATCCTACACTTTTAATTTCGTGCAGTTTTGACCTTGTCAGCCAGATATATTGTGATGAAAATACCTAATTTTTTGCTTTTTAATTTTTAACTAGGTGGCGCTATACATGAAATAAGTGGTAATGGGATGGGTTGACATGCCCCTTAAGACCAACATACATAAAAAAGGTGGACCTCCTAGGCCCTACGGTTCTCGAGATATTCACAGAAAACTGTCTCTGGCCACCTACAGGCCAGTTGGTGTATAGTAACATAAATTAATTTATTGTGTGGCCCCCCATGAACGGAATTCCACAAAACTTGGCGTGCATACAGAGGGTGTCATAATGATCCTACACTTTCAATTTCATGCAGTTTTGACTATGTTAGGTCACAGATACCTTCAATTACAACACCTCATTTTTACTTTTTTGTGTTTAACTAGGTGGCGCTATACATGAAATGAGTGGTTATGGAATGGTTTGACATGGCCCCTTGAGATCAACATACAAAAAAAAAAAGGTCCTCCTAAACCCTACGGTTTTCGAGATATTCACAGAAAACTGTGTCTGCCCTACCCTCTTTTCGGGGGGTCCAGTCCAGCGGGGGGGCTACAGATCAAAACGAAAAACGATGGTTCCATGCTATCCATGTGGGGTTACATGCCCACCAAGTTTCGTGTACCCCGGTCTTTCAGTGTCCCGGGACTCATTGACGGAAATTTGGGCATGCGAAAAAGAAAAAAAAAAAAAAAAAAAAAATTCTGACTAAACCTATATGACCGCCGCGCAGCGAAGCGGCGGTCATATAGGTTTAGTCAGAATTTTTTTTTTTTTTTTTTTTTTTCTTTTTATAACTGATTGCCTGACTGATTGACAACCTGGGCACCCATTAATGGCCACAGTTCCACCCAGCCCCGGCAGTTATGGCGATGAGCTGACAGAGAGGAGGACCTGCGTGCCACCCATCCCCCCAGGCCCCCATCATATGCACACGTCCCCCACTACCACGACCAACCACACCACACCTTGAGAGCTCTATCTAGTGTGTAGCATTAAAAGAAGTGGGCATGCATGGTGAATCTGTCAGGATTTCCCCATGCACACCACACTTACCCTGTGTAAGATGTATGCCTCCTCTGTAATGTGTGCATTAAAATAAGTGAGGCATGCAGATAGACACCTGATGAGGTATCTACCTGCACTCCACCCTTACCCTAGCCTGTTTTGTGGTTTTGTTTATGTTTTATGAATGAGCTGCTCCTTTTTTTACTAGCCGGAGTTGTTGGCGAGAAACTACCTTTTAAAACACTCAATTACCCACAATCCATATTCCCCTTAGGCATAGTTAAAAGCACTAACGAAAACTGTGTCTTTTCTCATGGGTGCTTGGGTTAGAATATTTGCAATGTAGTCACACTGTCAGCCTGTTGAGCTGTATCACTGCTACTAGGGAGTCCTTCACATTTTGTTTGTGATGGTATGTGTGTGTGTGTGTGTGTGTGTGTGTGTGTGTGTGTGAGAGAGAGAGAGAGAGAGAGTGAGAGAGAGAGAGAGAGGTTGTGTGCGTGTGTGTCGGTGTGTGTGTAGTGCAGATGTGAAGCCATTCACTGCCATCAGTCGCAGAGTGGAGTCTGATTGATGGACAGTCAGTCTTTCAAGGCTATGCCTGCCATGCCATGAATAGGTGAGTGTGAGGCCATGTCACACAAAGTACTTTAGGATGACTCAGTTTAGTACTTTATCATTCCTCAGTCATAATACACAGTTTTAAATATGTCTAGACTTTGGTCAGAAGCTCAGTCAGGTCAGCTCAGTTTGAAGAGAGGGTCATCTTCACCCTCTTTACAAGACCCAAAGCCTTGGTGTTCACAGCTTATGCCATGGGACTGCTCCTGACTCTCTGCCATTTTGCTGAAGGGCTATTTGTCATGACAGTGGTTCTTTATGTGTTACATACTCCCATTCTCCCTGCATTCAGAGCTACTGACGCAGAGCCTGCTGAGCCTGTGGAGAGAGCAGTGTTAAGCATTCATGGAAGATTCCCACAGAGCTTAGGGAAACATCATGAGTTTGATCCAGTTTTTTCCAAACCACTTGCTCTCAATTTGGTTTTAAGTTTGAAACAAAACATTTGTTATGTGTTTGTAGCTCAGCAACACAACACGAGGGTCTCTTGGCTATCACAAAGCGAGGAGGGGCCTTGTGTTCTTTGGCTATCCCAATGCTGACCAGATAACCAGTGTGAAGTGATTTTGTTGTTGTTGATGTTGCTGGTTTTGTTACAGTTTTTCTCGATCGTTTTGATACCTGTGTCAACTCTGACATCACGTTCTCAAAACAGTTAACACCCGTGTCTGAACAAAAGCACTCTGGACAAAATGACACATTTTGCTTGCAAAAGGCTGTTACTCTCTCAAAACACTTAAAACATGCAGCAAAAGCAAATCTTGCCTTCAAACACTACAACTTGTTGCCAATTCAAAAACACTCTTTAATCAATCATTACACACTGGACAACAAAATGCAAAATCTAGTTCTCAAAATTAGCATTTTTGCTATGTCTGTTCTTTCTCATTTTTCTGGTATCAGAAAAAAACTGTGAAAAGACAAAATGTGCTGAATAAAAAAATAATTTATTCATTCCTCCCAAGATGTAACTGTCATTGTAAGACATACAGCAAACACCTAGTAAGATACTGTAAATTTCATTGAACTACAACTTTCATCGAAATAGACCTACAGTAAACACCTTTTGTACTGTTTTCTCCACCAAATAGGCAATACAGTACTTTGTCTAAATGTGCATTAGATCCATACTTGCAAATAGCAACACAGGACAGACATATGTTATGTATAATGAATGATTGCTGATTGAAGAATTGTGCAAAGGAGTTTCACACAGGTGTATCAGAGATTCAGACTTATGCAAGGAATCTATACCACCTGTGAAAAGAAGATCTTTTGTTTAGCATGGGAAAACCAATAGAGTTTGGGGCTTTTCAATGACACCTGTGTTAACTGTTTTGCAAAAGGGTGTGAGAAATGTGTGAACCCAATGAAAATGTGTGAACACATTCGCAAGAGATTACCACTGCTGTGCAAAGAAAGTAGTCATGAAGACCAAGTGGGTTTACTTAAGCAGGTAAAAGCAATCGAGAAAAACTGTAATAGTATACAGAACAGTGTAAAATGTGACATCTGCATGTTTAGCAACCTCTGTGGTCGTCTATGACAACCTCTAGGCTATTTTCCTAACTCCTTTGGGTGTGCTCTGTCACCTAACAGACCCAAGAAGTATTTGCAAGTGTACACACACACACACACACACAGACATACATGCACACACATGCATACATGCCCACACCCACACACACACACACGCACACACACACACACACATACACACACATTACACACTGAAAGAGAGAGACAAAGAGAGCAGTGGGGGGGGGGGGGGGGAGTGATAACCAATGTTAATGAGCTGGGTGTTCCATGTGACACAAATGACGCAAATGAGTGGATTTATTAGGATTCCGGGCATGTGCGCGTTGGCTCCAGCTTGAGTGGTGTTTTGGCACCCCCTGGTGCCTGTGAGGAAGAATGCTTTGAAGAATATTTTCTGGGGCGCCAGACAAAGAGAGGGGCTGTGTGTGCGCCGACAGCACCAGGCCTGCGTTGCCTAATCTCTCAGTCTACTGCGCTGCTGTCTCTTCCCAGCTCCAGAGGGGCATTGTGTACTAGAACAGAGAGCCATTCAGTGCTAGATGATCTACTGTAAACATAGGGATTAAAAATAACATGTCCATTTCTCAGAATTACTCGAGATGGACATTTTAGATGTCTATTAGAAAGAACTATTTGACTGTAAGTAAAATGCAGGACCGTTAAAGGGGGGGGGGGGGCATGGCATACATCTCTTTTAAAAGAAGTCTTTTTTTTCTTCATAGAATCCCTCAAAATGTGTTATTTGTTAACTACAGTATACAATGAACAATAGCTTTATTACTTATGTAATCCTATTTCCTATTTCCTTCCAGCAGTGGTGTTTTCAAAAGGGATTTTGTTAAGTATTTCTATCAGATATGTAAATAGATGTGTTATATAGTTGGCAGTGTAGTCTTTAAGAAAGTGAGCTGTATAGTTTCAGTTAGTCTGCTCTTTCTTCATACAGTTCAGTGCCCTCCAGCTGTACAATGCACTTGTCAGAAAAAAGTAGCACACTATATTGCCTGAAGCACAGTGCTGTGTGTGTGTATGTGTGTGTGTGTGTGTGTGTGTGTGCGTGTGTGTGTGTGCGTGCGTGCGTGACTGAGAGTGTATCTAAGCTAGCGATCTGAGAGCTGCTATTGGGACCGGGCAAGATGGAGGGCACATGTAGCACAGAACTCTTTCTTCAACCACAACCCCCCCCCCCCCCCCCACACACACACACACACACACATACACACACACACACACACACACACACTCAACACACACACACACACACACACACATACACACACCCAACACGCACACACACACACACACACACACACACACACACACACACACACACCTCGCACACCCTGAGGCAATGCACCTCTCCTCCACCCACCCTCCACACATGTAACACATGTAGTTCACAGGTTACGATCAATAACGCTCTGATAGCAGGCCGACTCATCACAGTCCATTTTGACGATAATAGCCGTGGCCAAGGAGTCATATATAATGGGAAGCGCTCCGTGTTCCAGGAAGCCTCTATGTTTTTAATAGCACTCTGCAAACTGTAGCTTCCTAGGTCAGTGGAATAGATTTCCATGATGTGTTTTTGTGACCAGCAGGAATTATATGTTAGCACAGTCTTTCCCCTTTCTCTCTCACGGCACACCGTTCACTATAAGAACATATCAGGGCAGTAAGGGCACACCACCATGATATTAAGTGTACAACAGAGACAAAATATCATGTTAATTGCTGTTCATTGCCCCTGTCCCCCACGCCACAGAAAAAAAGAAACAAAAAAAGAAGCGTTGGCAGGCAGTTTGTTTACCCATAACGTAACTCAAGTATTGATTATATTTTGCCGTCTGTCTGTTGTTCACCACTGTAATTTTATCTTTTTCTACTTAGCATGACAAAGGGAGGTGGGTTCGGTTCATGGTCAGGCATCCTGTTTAAGTGTTCTCCCAGTATTTTTCTATGCTTTCTGCTATGCAGCATGGCAGTTACAAGCGGTTTTTGCTACTCCTGCGGACTGCAGTGATATTGTTGACAAAAGTACAAAACAGTAGGCAGATCAGATAGGTGTAGAACTAACATCATGAAATGTGATTTAAATAATCTACTTAAATAGTAGTATAATACTTAAATAGTCTACTAAATAGGCCGATTATTAACAATATCAACAACAGTAAACATTTAATATGGATTTTTCCTGCGGCATGCAGTTTGCGAAACACTGACATTATCTGTAAAGAGCATCATCATGATGATATACTGTATTCTCCATACTGGATCCTGTTGACATTTTGAAATATTTACACATTCTTGCAGTTGCTGCTAAGTATGCCGGGTAATATTTAGTGAGGAGGAATCTAAGCAGAATTTGAGTAGACCTCAGGTTGTTAATCAAAATGGCCACTGCTCTTTGGCCTTCACATTATGCTCCCGTGCGGCTCTGTGACGCGGTCTAAATCACTGTAATTTCCCCGTCACCCCACAGCACCAATTTCAGCCCATTATACACCATGAATAATTAAAACCCCAAGGCCGTCTGTAGGTTTCCTTTCCCCCGCTGCCTTCTCTCTGTAACGTGCGCCACATGCCATTGCAAAATGGCACTTTGGGGAGTTGAAAATCCACAATAAAGCGTTTCATTTGGCCTATAAATATCTGACCACATTGGCCGTGTCTGAACAGAATGTCCTTCTTCTCCATCCTCCTCCTTCACCACCACCCCCCCATCCCTCCCGCACTATGGTGGCTTGGAAGGTGGACGCTTTGGCTCGCCGTCAGCCCAGAGCAACTGTAACCCATAATATAGGCCCACGGAGCGAAGGAACAGATACTCGATCGGGCCATTCGAAGAGCCGCTAGTGGGAGGGTGGGGGGGGCAGGGAGGAGGTTTGGAAAGAAATGCGTCCCTGGCTCCTGCTGCTCTCCCTGTTTTGGCAGTGCCATGCGTTTGGATTTGCACACTCTCAAGACGCTCATTATGATTATTATTTTTATACATTTACCGCTTGGCTTGCTTTACCAGGGAAAAAAGATTTACTCGACAGATTGGTTGCTTACATTAGATCCCCAAGACATTTGAAGTATGCGTCTGGGTCCATGAAAGTACAAACTGGAACAAACTCTTTTTTTTCAATGCATTAATAGCTAACTAACCAAAAATGCACTTACAAACGCATACACAAATTATGCTTAAATCAAAAGTGTAGATAAAGACACACCTACACACACACACACACACACACACACACATAGATAAGCACAGAAACATACGCAATTAAACATTTCTCCTATTCAAACAGCCATGGGAGGATTAGTGTTCACATTAGATGTTCTGCGGCTTAGTTGTCAAGTTCAGTTAGAGGACGGAGTAGCTCAGTGGTAAACTCCCTTCTCCAGTCATTCACACTGTAGATCATGTTATCACCCTCCCTTCTGGATGACTTAAAATGCCCCCCCCCCCCCCAACCCTCCTTAGTCCTCTGGCCATGCTGTGTCCATTACTCAGGCTTCACTGTAATTTTTGAAATATTCTCCCTGGAAACCACAAATCGTGTTTGTTGGGCTTTGTGTCTGAGAGGGACTCCTGTGGATACTGAATAGAAGTAAAACTGGACTTGTTGGACTAACTGGCCTTCCTGCTGAGCCTGACCTCACAACTCTCTTTCTCTTTCTTTCTCTCTCTCTCTTTCTCTCTCTCAGTCCCTCTTACACACACACACACACACACACACACACACACACACACACATACACACACACACACACACACACACACGTGCATCTCCAGTCTTTTCTCGTGGCCCAGCCTGCACACATATGGTTTGTGTTAGTATGCCTTGAGACAGGTTAAGTCTGGTTATTCCACAGGAAGGTGGCCCCGTGCCTGTGCACTATTTGTTTGCTGATGCCAGATCCCATCTGTTTGACTGTCCTGTCTGTCTGTCTGTCTGTCTGTGTGTGAGCAAAAGAGGTTGGTCTGCTCTCCAGTCAAACAGACACACGTGGAGCATCTGGAGGTCATTGGGTCACGCCTAACACCTGCCTTTGACCTCGGCTTGCCAGGAGTCCATTAGGGGGGTCAATCTGACCTCTGTTGACCCCACCGAGGTGCCCTGACCTTAAATCATGAGTCAGTAATGGGGTCAGAGGGAAGAGTCGTGTCGATTGACCTTGAGGGATCCTCACTGGCCACCCAGCAACACCCGCTTTTCACCCCCCCCCCCCCCAACTACCCTCAAGCCCTCTCAAAAGCAAACATGACCTCTGCATATAAACTGAGGTAATCGGCCAGGCCACCATGTCCTATAATGAAATACAGGCTCCCTGCAGAGTGATAAGTGGTGTACCTCAAGGTCTGAGACCTTACGTAGGAACCACAACGTGTGAACCAGGCCTTTTGGGCACATCACAACCTGTGAATCTGTTCATCACAAACAGAATGGACTCCAAAATAACTTTTTATTAGTGTATGTAAATATTGTTATTAGTCTGTAGGCAATTTTGACCAATCCGCAAAAGTTTAATGGTAATCTGACCCGAGCCGCAAAAATGCCTGAAATATCATTACAAATATTTTTGTCGGACAGTGGTGTGAGATGGTGTGTGTGTGTGTGTGTGTGTGTGTGTGTGTGTGTGTGTGTGTGTGTGTGTGTGTGTGTGTGTGTGTGTGTCTGCAGTGCACCCCCCACTCAGCCGTGCTCCAGTTGCCGCCCCATTGTTCTTCGTCTGGTTTTCATCTGTGAGCAATCACAGTGCGTTTATCTCTCTTTCCTCCCTTTCATCTGATCCCTCGCTCCGGCAAAGGCAGAGCAGCTGGGCTAATGTGGGCTGGGGGTCGGCGCGGGTGTGCGTGAGAAGCCCGGGCCGGCGAGGGGGAGAGATGGAGCACTTGTCTGCGGATGAGGGGTGGAGGGGGGTGGAGGGGGTGGTGTTGGGTCAGGAGGTGGGGGAGTGTGCGGCAGGCCGTTCGGCTCCAGCCACATGTCTGAAAGTCACCCAAATGTGGAATTATTCTCGTTTTTTTCTACCTCTCTCTTTCATTCTCTCCCTTCCTCCCACTTTTCGTTGCACTTCCTCGGCAATCCCTGACGGTGTTATCCTCGGCCCAGGTCTCCTGCTGTCTGTGGAGGTTCCCCACTAGGGCTTCGCCCTGGGGCTTGAGCATGTCACTACTAATCCCTCTCTCTCTCTTTTTCTTTTCTTTCTCTCACTCTTTCCCAGTCATTCTCTCTCTCTTTCCCATCTCTTATCACACTTTAGCCCCCCACCTCCCTCCCCTCTATGCCCCCCCTATGGTCCCCCTATGGCCCTGGTGTGCTTGTGAGAGAGTGTGTAACCACATGAGAGGACTTCTGTCTGCGATAATTTCATCTGTGGGCTGTGTGTCGTTAATCAGCTTTATTACCACATCAGCACAAATTCTGTCCTCTCAGCACCTCGGCCTCCTTACGCTTTTATCTGCTCTGTGTTTATGGACGTTTCTGAAGGTCTCCTCTCAGGCAGTGGTGATACAGTTGTGTGTGTGTGTCTGTGTGTGTGTCTGTGTGTGTGTGTGTGTGTGTGTGTGTGTGTGTGTGTGTGTGTGTGTGTGTGTGTGCGTGCGTGTGTGTGTTAATTTGAATCATCTGTGGCAGTTTGACGTGTGAAGCCTTTAGGATTTGTTCAGCGGTCAGCGCCGCCTGGAAAGGTAGAGCTCAGAGATGGATGGATGGAGTCATACTGTGCATTCCATTTAGATGGAGGAGCCTTGGCTTTATGAAGGAGTAGGCCGAAAGAGAGAGAGAGAGAGAGAGAGAGACATTTCAAAAAGCCCTTTTGCAGTCATGAAGTCAGCCAACATTCTGAAATGTTGTACTCTGAATTGAACTTCACTTCACTGTTCCTCCTGTTTTGTATCCATCTGAGCCTGCCCAAAGATGAAATTCAAAAATAAGTTTCATTAAAACAGTCTCTGTGAAAAAATAGAATAGGCTTCAGGCTTCAACACTACGAGAGCACCTTGAATACAGTGTCTCACAGTGCACAGAAAGGGCATACATGACTGGAAATCAGGATTTAAAGCACAAATTATGAAAATTAAAGTTCCAAGGAAATTAATCCTGTAGACTCCTAAAACACACCTGAATATTCATGCACATTTAATGACATTTAGAAATCATGTTAGGCTTATTATTAGACCTTAGACTCCTGGAGTAATCATACATACATACATAATATTATTTAAATACTCTTTTGTCAAAGGATCCACAAAAACATGCAACTATACTGATGGATCTCATCCTTTAGGTGTTCAGCCAGTAACTCAGTGTCTCTAAACTCTAGCTCCGTTGACTTAAGTAGATATCCCAGAGTGATGACTCTAGCCCTGCAAAATACCGTGCAGAAAAAGTAGAACCACAGATTAGTGGCTCCTGCTGTAGCAACCAATGGACATTTTGAGCTGTCTACACTATTTGAGGTATTAAACGTATGGTATAGATAAAATATTTTTTAATTAGGCTCATCCATTTAGGATCAGTTCAGAATAGGCACTTATCTAGACCCAACCCTTCAACAATCTGTAAAGTAGCACATACTACAGCTTTCCAGCTGGAGGCCACACATTTAAAACCATCCCTGGACCAAACTAAACAGTATGAGAGGCTTGGTGTCTCCCAACTAACATACAGTGGGCAGTGCTTCGACTTGGCCAGCTTCACTCGCGGTCCGCGCGTGGGATCACGCGATATCACGCGACTTTAATTTGTATTTTTCCAGTGAGAAGCTGCAACAACCCAAACAACCGGTAGATGGCTCAAGTGAGCAGGGTGTCTCGTAAAAAGAAATGGAGCCTGGAAAACCCTACACAGACTTCACTACAGACTTATGTAACGTTTCATTGTGAATCAAATTAAAATGTTCTCCTCTTTGCAAACGTAGCCTAGGGATATGGTGACAGATTAATTTAATAATGTTGCAAAGGTAGGCTACTGCATCAATCCATAGGCCTATGTTTCATTAGGCTACTAATCTATTTGTTTTGCCTTACTCTTTATTAATTTAGGCTAGGCCTTTTTATTCAGTTATTAATCATCTTCCGTCCTTCGCACTACTTGTGTAGCGCACGCATTCTCCGACCTGTCACCTGTCAGTCATCATCGGAAGAGAGGTGTTTGGAATTCCCGCGTTACAATCGTCAGCCAATCAAGGTGGTCACTTCAGTCAAGCTCGTGCATGAGTAATGATGTCATCCATAGCCACGAAGACTCACTCCTAGTTTAGGAGTTGTCTGAAAGGCTTTGTGAATAACTTTTAAGAGAAAACTCCAATCTAAAATCTTTAAGTGCGATTTAGGAGTAGCCTACTCCTAGTAGTAAGATAAAAGCCTTTGTGAATAGCCTACGGCCCCAGTTATTCATCATCTTCCGTCCTTGTGTAGTGCACGCATTCTGAGACCTGTCACCTGTCACTCATCATCGTAAGGGAGGTGTTTGGAATCATGCCCGCGTTACAATCATCAGCCAATCAGCCAATCAAGGTGGTCACGCTTGCCCATTTACCCAAATTAATGGTTGAATATTACTGATGATCATTGTTATTTAAGAACATGCAGTGTGCGTAGGGTACCAAAAATATCTTGCTCGTAAAAAAGCATCATAACGCATATTCTGGCGGGTCTGTTATTTACTGTAGGCTGCGCAAACCACATGCCTTTATTTTGGGCAAGCCTGCATTCATTCATTCATTCAACCTTTATTTATTCTCGGAGGGTCATTGAGGGAAGCCCTAATTTTCAATGAAGCCGAAATTACAGAAGCGAAGCAAATCGCTCCACAAACAAGACAACTGTTGAAGAATTTTATATAAAGACTGCGCTGACAGTAATCCTCCTGCCCCTGATAGGCCTACCACAGCTGTGGATAGTGTGGAATGTTCAAGTAATAACACAATCCAATGTGTGTCTCAATTGTCCCCCGCTGACCACCTCACACATTTCTCTAGATTTTGCAACGAATTTACATGACACAATGCCATTAAATATGTTTTAGGACACAGAATAGGCCTAATGTTTGTAATGATACCAGGTAGGCCAGGTATTGTCGAAGGTGCATGGTGAAGTGAAATTCTTACTTTGGAAAACAAACATTTGCCGATATCATCGCCGATCATCAGAATATTGCAACAGATTCTGTGTTCTGGACTGTACTGTAGGGAACTTGTTAAACCACTGGTTCTCAAACTTTTATTTCATTCCCCACTTTGATCAAGGGGCATGACTGATGATAGTGGAGATAACGTGTTATCCCGAGGCTTTTGCAAGTCAGCATCTTCGATGGTAGTCTATTAAAAATATCGATTTTTCGATGTCCCAAACGGAGAGCCATACTTTATTGTTTTTAACGATCTCTATGCTACTCACAAAAATGTAGGCATGGGGACATGATGAAGTAGGTTATCCAACTGTCGTGTGTTAAATTATTGTGAGCCAGTGGTTTTCAAACATTATGCGTGACTCGGACATCTAACTAAAAGCAACAGGCTCATATCGTCCTTGCATTCGCAAAATGAGGGCCAGTGTTTTGTCAAATTGCAAATAGGTATTCGTTTTAACTATTTTTTTATGATAGTAGCCTATACAAAAAGCACTTCATACTATCTTAATCTTGGAATATGGGGAGGGAAGTGGCGCGTCTGCAGTCAGCCAAATATGAATGTAATTCTGCGGCATAAAGCAGATGTATTTGTTTATTGTACAGAAAAATAAAAATGACATGTCAAGCAGTCAATTGACTACATTGCAGTCAAGAAGTAGGGCAAATTAATTTACGAAACCAAAACGTGGGTCATAGTTGTCTAAGCCTCTATTGCGTAGCCTGTTAAAAACGTCACGTAACGTAAAAAATACAGATAGTAGTAAATCGGCAACAACATTGTTTACCCAAGGCTACAGATTCATTCTGAACAGTTATTTCTCTACTGGCTCAATTATCACACCACTGTTTTGATTTGCGTAGTTGCGTTAACCCCAACACTGACAATAATGTAGACAGCAAATTTCGATTTCGATTTTCGTTACCACCGTGTAGTCAAGCCTTAAGCCATACCCAAGTAGCCTAAATCGAGGTAATGTTTAATTATGCATGATTTATTTTGTTATTGAATTCGTAGGCTGGGATTACTCTCGGCAACAATTATGTAAGGGACGGCAGGCAGAGCGATGTACAGTGGCAGAGCGACGCACAGTGGCTGAAAGTGGTACTAAAGCTTCACGCAGCTTCACGCCGCGTAATGCGCGAATGAAGTGGTCATTTGAAATCGATGCCCACTGTATATACTTTAGAACTATAGCTACCCTTTTTTGTCCAGTTAATCTCCACTTTAGTAGAAGAAAGTATACTAAAAGCATCACAAATTTGTCTAATGTCCTTAAATGGAGCACACAAGCTACTGTAGCGTCGGTGGATGTTCATGTCTAACGTTGAATGAGTGTCTCCCAGAATGCAGTGCGAGTGAATGCTAGAATGTGTAATGTCGATTATAATAGTTGTAGTTGCGTGTACCATGTTGTGTATTTGTTAGCGTGTTAGTCTCTTTAGTTGTACCTCATGTGCTTATCCTCGCGTTGATGTGTGTGGTAAACCCTTATTGTGTGTAGCATGTGCGGCTGAGACTACCCCTGTGTTGCCGTCTGTGTCCGTATGAGTCTTCCTGTTCCAATAAATGGCCGTCCTGGCCAAAGGTGATTCTTGTCTGAGGGTGAGATCGCTACACTACTATGAATGTTGAGAATGCGTTCTTCACTGCCGCTATTTAGAACTCTTACATTTTTAACAAAATCAAGACTAAGAGTCTGTTTATTTTATGTCTGGTCTTGTTCTGTAAGCCTACTGTCTTTGTAAAGACAGGCTTGCTTTACTGTCTCTGTCTATTTGTCTGTCTGTTTATTTGTGTATCATGTCTTGGTGTGATGTCACAGGTACGCTGGCGATTACGCCGCTCTGTCTGGCACCTGTTTTGTGTCTTTTGTTATTTTGTATATTGTTTGTTTATGTCTTGATGTCACGGGTACGCTGGCGACTACGCCGCTCCGTCCAGCATTGTTTGTCTTTATGTGTCAATGTCTTTTTTGTGGAGCGCTTTGGATTGTACTATGTACATGTTAAATGCGCTTTATAAATAAAAATGACTTGACTTGACTAATAACAAATATACGTGGAGAGAGAGAGAGAGAGAGAGAGAGAGAGAGAGAGAGAGAGAGAGAGAGAGAGAGAGAGAGAGAGAGAGAGAGAGAGAGCGAGAGAGAGAGAGAGAGAGCAGAAAAGCAGTGCAGAGCATGGCCTGACATTCTCCCCACATCAGATGTGCTTTGTGTGTGTGTGTGACCCTAATGCCCCTGCTGAGGTACTGAGGTGTAGGACTCGGTCAGGTGGGGCTTTTATGGCTCACAGCCTTGCCACTTCTACCCTGTGTGAATTTATAGGTAGGCAGGCATACGTGTGTCAGAGAGAGAGAGGGAGAGATGCAAAGAGAGAGAGAGAGATGCAAAGAGAGAGAGATGCAGAGAGAGAGAGAGAGAGAGAGAGAGAGAGAGAGAGTGACAAAGACACACAGAAAAAGGGAATAAGGGAGCGTAAAAATAGCAAGTAGGGCCTCAGCATGCGTGTCTTTAGCCGTCCTCATAGCCTGGTGCATACCATGGCATCCATCACTGGGTCATTGGTTCTGACCAGGGAGGCCTCTGCCGAGGAGTGTGTTGGAAAATAAATGTTTTTTGTTTTTTGTTCTCGGTTTGGTACAGTAATGCCAGAACACTGCTAGCTTTTATTCTGAATTGCTGTCCAGAAAATCACATACATTTCACTGGGGTGATCAGAGGGGCTGCCGTCAAAAGCTAAGTTTGCTTATAAACAAACTGCACCACTGCCTTTCCAAGAGGGGTCGTTTCATGTGTTGCCAAGAGTTATGCAACAAACTTAGTTCACATTAATAAAACCTTGCAAACAATTTAATCTAATCTTTTATTTGTTTGAACTTAGTTGAAATAATGGCATGGGCCAAATTCTTCCTAATATGACCATCTGGAGGAATAAGAATCCATGTAGATTATTTTCAATGAACTGGTACCTAAATACCAACAACAAATATTAAGGCATGTTCACAGTGATGAAAAAGAATAAAAGTCTGCCATTGAGCAGGAAACTATGATGACTTTTACTTCAAAGTGTGTATGTGCTAGCTCACTTGGAAACCTATACAGTAAAAAGCTATGATCAATGAGCATTCTTAACCTGGATTTTCCATTAAGTGCAGAACAATATGAGACAATTCTACAGTTTTTGCTCTCATGAGCCTAAAATCCATTCCATGTTGCCCTCCCCCAGACAAAGGAAATCCATTAGACCCTGTGTTAGCGTGTCGCCGGGTACAAGCTCATGCCATTGCTCACAGCAAGCCCGCAGCTGTGCCAAGATGCCATGCTCCACGGCATTTATCTTACTGTATTTGGACAGAGTAGAGGAGTAACTTCATTTCCTCTGCATTAGCTTTTAACTGTGTGTCTATGCGTGTGTGTGCGTGTGTGTGTGTGTGTGTGTGTGTGTGGAGGCCAGATTTCTAGCATGAATGAGTTTTCATTTTGTTAGGTATGGTGAGTGTGTGTGTGTGTGTAAGAGAGAGAGAGAGAGAGAGAGAGAGAGAGAGAGAGATATTAGTTGAACCAGTATTTCGGCACGTGTGCATAGAAGGGATATTTTTTGGAGGAGCATTCCGCTTGTAGGAAAAGAGTGTGAATGGTATCCTTGAGAGGTCGTTTGTTTCCACCTTATCTCTTAGGAGGAGGAACAGTCGCAAAGTTGCTGCTTTGCCATAACAAACGGAAGAAAGAAAATGAGCATAGAGCATTTGCCATCCCACTTGTTGCTTGTTGCATCCCTTTCATTCAAATGTATGTAAATTCATCTTTTTACATAATTTACTTGTGTCTTCTGGCCTTCTGGAGTAGAAAGTATCCATTTAGTCAAGAGACATCAATTTACACGTACTGTAGACACTCTGGTGGTCAGTTACTTCTTTGCAAGTTTAAAAATCTAGAAACCTGCATGAATGATTATTTGCTGGTATGGGTCACATACTTGTAAACTGACAATTGGTTGTAACCAGATGATGTTCAAGAGTTTGAACAAAATGTACAGCCCTAGTATGTATGCATACTGTTTAAAGGTACACTATGCAGGTTTAGGTATTTTTTGCGAGTGTAGAGCTCCCTCTAGAGTCAGGATGTATTTATATGTTACTCTGCTATTGTAAATAGCAAACTTCTCGCTTATCCCCCCTGTACACAATGCAAATGCTTTTGTTGTGGAGGTGAAGGATTAACAACAGGCAAGAACTATCTCCAAAGCGCTATTCTGACAATGTAATGTTTCACGATTCTCACGAGGTTTGGTGGGGTGCCACTCTTGGAAGTTGCATGGCTGGTTTTCTCGGTAGGGACTCGCTATGTCTATGCTGTATAGCTATGCTAGGTGAACGATTCGCCTATTACAAGTTTGTCTACCATCAAATTGGCTTCATAAAGGTGAAAATCTTGCATAGTGTGCCTTTAATGCTAAATGGTTTAATGGCTAAATGCCCTTTATGTGTGTGAATTCACTCTGTATCTGTGTGTGTGTTCATTTGTGATTTGCTGTATGTGTGTGATTCGGTGTGTGTGTGTGCGTGCAGATCCTTGTAATTCAGTAAGTCTCCTGGCCCTGTTTTATCTTAACCAAGGAGAGGGGAGAGAGGGGGAGAGCAGAGCGGGGTGGGTGGGTGGGGAGGGGGGCTACATCAATACAAGTCTGCTGAGGGGCGTTTGGGGAAGGGTAGGGGGTATCTGCCAATCTCTGCCTGTTTACTGAGCATCTCACAGGAAGCAGTCCAAGTACGCCTTGGGAAAGAGAAGGAGGAGGAGGAGGAAGAAAGGAAAGGCAGAGAGGAGAGAGGACAGGAGAGGGGGGGGGGGGGATACGGTGATCTACCGTGCCACGGCCGAACCGAACCCGTGCGTGCAGGGATGATGAGGCTTTCCAAAGGTGGGAGAGGTCTCGAAGCACTCGAGAAGCACGATGCCTGTGTGTGTGTGTGTGTGTGTGTGATGTAAATGTCTCCCCTTTTTTTCCGTGAGGCTTATACCTCAAATCATGCCGCTCTCTCTCTCACACACACACACGCACCCACACAGACAGGCACGTGAGGTAACACAGACAAAGGCACCTTTGGCCACGTGGATTAAGAGAGAGAGAGAGAGAGAGAGAGAGAGAGAGAGAGAGAGAGAGAGAGAGAGAGAGAGAGAGAGAGAGAGAGAGAGAGAGAGAGAGAGAGAGAGAGAGAGAGAGAGAGAGAGAGAGAGAGAGAGAGAGAGAGGGGCTCTTGTCATTTCTTCTTACAAGATGTCATTTGCCTCTTTGAGAGTTTCTTCCTGACTCTCATCCCAGTCTTGTGTCGTGTAACAGTCCCAACGACATACCCCATTCACACACCACTCCCCCAACCATTCTACAAGAGCTTAAAAGATTAAAGGAGCCACTAAAAGCATTTAAGGGAAGTGGAGGGGAAGTTACTCACTATCTCTCGCATGAGAATCATGCCGGCAGTTGTTTTTCCCTCCCTCTCCTTTGTGGCGGTAGGTTTAGCAGAAAATTGGCGGCTGGCTCAGATTGTGTAGCTCGCGGCGGCTCTGGAGCATCTGGGGGAGCTGTGGAGCAGCAGCTGGCCTGTCGCCCCCGTGAGCACGCTCCAGGCACGGGCCCCAGGTGAGCCGCACAAGCGCGAGCGAGCGAGGGAGGGAGGGAGGGAGAGAGGGAGATGGGAAGGTGCTGAAGGCTGGGAAGGGGAGGGGGAGGGGAGGGGGTAGGAGTGGAGATTCTGCTCATCCAAGCTTTCTGCCCTCCCCACCCTGAAGCCGTGGTTTGGGGCCCCCGCCGCTTCAGGCCTTGTAAAAAAAAAAAACACCGGCGCTTATCCACACCGAGCCCTGGAGCATGTCGAGAGCCTGGCGATCCCGTCGAGCCCATCCAGCGGCGCCGGCCGTCGGCAGCGTGGGTGGAACACGGAACACGGCTCCGGAGGCGAGAGAATTACTGTCAAACATGCACCCCAGCGGCTAGGGAGAAATTAGACACACTCTGCCTTTAGGCTCTCAAGCACTTTTCTGATCACAGTGAGCTGTCCGACACAGCCATTTGCTTCTCTATGTATCCTCTGAAGGACATTCCGACTTATTCTAACTGAATTATCAGACAAGGCCCTTTATTAAGCTTTAATAACACAATTGTAACATCCTGAATTAAACATAATCATCAGAGTATAATTAAGCATTAACAAAATGTCTATATCTTTATTAAACATTAATAACATAACTTTATAGCATGCTGTTTGGAATTGTGTGGCTGGGATGTTTTAGCATGTGCTATTCACTAGCACACACTGACAAATCAACTCTTCACTGCGGTGATTACCCACAATCCTCTGTGATTTTCCAGCAGCTATCTTAGTATTGCCCTCATGCATAGCGTGCCACGTACCATTGAGCTCTTAATGAAGACACAGCTCCACACTACCCTGCCATGTCTCTTTCTTTTTTTTTGTGATTTCTTGTTTATTTATTTTTTTTGCACCGCACTGCACAAAGTGATTTTCACATGCGTACACGCGACCAGACACACGGAGGAGGAGGAGGAGGAGGAGGAGGAGGAGGAGCGGCGGCGGCAGTGGCGGGAGACACCCGTGCGCTCGCTGAGCCTCCTGCGGCCTCCTGTCGCCGCGCGCTTCATCTGAGGAGGAACACGTGTGCCGGTAATGCACACCAGAGCTGCTCCGTGTAATGGATGCTGCATGTTATTTATTTATTTTTGTGTGTGTGTGTGTGTGTGTGTTTAGGGTTTTTTGTTCTCAATGATTGGGGCACAGTTGCGCCCGGGGGGCGTACAGCAAACCGTGGCGATGGCTGTGGTTCTGTGTGTGTGTGTGTGTGTGTGTGTGTGTGTGTGTGTGTGTGCATGTAAGTGTGTGCTCATGCGTATGTCTGTCTCAGTGGTTGTCTGTGAGTTTGTGGATTTGAGTGTGTGTGTGTGTGTGTGTGTGTGTGTGTGTGTCTGTCTTTGTGGGAGATAAAACCAGGCAGGCAGCCTGTCACTATGCATTACCACACTGATTGCGACCCCCCCCCCCCCCCCCTCCTCTCCACTCCCACCCCTGGGCCACATACAGGGCCAGAGATGTAGCCACCACAGTGGTGGGGGGCCGAGATGTGGTCACCACTGGCCTACACCACCCCACCCCACCCCACCCCTCCCCTCCCCTCCCCTCTACCTCCCTCGCCTCAGTGGTGCTCAGCTCCAGTGAAGTCTGCTGCCCATTTCTCTGGTGTTAACGTGGCATCCTCAGAAGAGGACCTCAAACCACCTGGTGCTGCGCTCGCTTCATCCATCTGGAAGTAGAAACAAAACCACGCACCGCTCTTTTATTTATCCGAAGAGAACAAGACCTACACACACACACACACACATACACACACACACACACACACACACACACAGACACACACACACATGAGTATGGAGAGAATGGAAAAAAAAACTGTGTGGGTTGAGAGTCAGTTGAGGGTCAGGTTTATCACCAAGCTGTAAAAGTTGAAGCGTTTGTTGAGGTTTGAAAATGATTTGCACATTGTACAGTGTGTTTAGAGGAACATTTGCTGAAAATGACATCAAAATGACCCGTGTTTACCTTTTGCTCTCTTGCCTCATTTGGCTGGTCCACACTTCTCTTACCCCCAGTAGTACCCCCCCACCCACCCCTCCTCTCCTCACCTCATCTATAGTGTGTGAACTGTAACGTGGCTTCATGACTGACGGGCCATGTATAAATATTTACTCGTGATCAGAGGCGGCGTGAGTCGTTAGCGATGAGGCAGGGGCCGCCACGTGGTCGCCGTAGTGATTGCTAGCGTTAGATCCAAGTGGCGTATGAGGGGCCATCTCTCGTGAGGCCCCGCCATCGTCGCGACAAAACAAGGTGCCTGAACAAGGGGCCGCACCAAATATGGACAGACCCCCCCCCCCCCGGGAAACAATGGAGCTTGTTGTGGTTGGCACATGCTGAGTCCAAACTAACAGATGACACAATTATATACACAAGCCTTTTGTTTGCCTTTTGTTTGTGTGTGTGTGTGTGTGTGTGTGTGTGTGTGTGTGTGTGTGTGTGTGTGTGTGTATGTGTCCACCATGTGTGTCTATATCTGAATGGTTAATGTGTAAATCTTTTCCTCATTTTTATTTCTTTGTTATGGATAATCAGACAGTAAGCTACTAACGCTATCTAGCTGCCAAAGCACTAAATTATGTTGAGGGGTTCTCGCTAATAATGTTAGTACAAGCCCCTCTGTCTGGAACCTATCATTGCTCCCGCCTGCCGTATTAGAACATGGCATACTCTTCAAGTGTAGCAAATTACCCAGTAGGCTCGGTTTACTTGTAGATTATTTCACTCTCCAGATGCCATAGTGGCATGTCTGCACACGATTCATTGTTCAGTAGTGTTTTCAGGAGTTTTC